>NW_026623270.1:2690739-2731515 GCF_030028575.1 Malurus melanocephalus | reverse complement strand
TTTTTTTTTTTTTAATCCCTAGGGAAGCATTTGGAGGTGCTTTGAATCATATATAACCATAGGATCATGCTTTGCCTTACCATAATTGGGGACCAGCAGCTGAATGGACATTAGAAAGGCTTCCTCCTCCCCAGGACTGCTCCTGTCCAAATGAGGGACAGTCCTGGCCATGCTAAAAGCTTTTAGTTCCCAAAGTGGTGTCATGGGGCTGTCAAGAGCCTGCTCTCAGTAGTGGTGAGAGGACTCTGCCCAGGTGAGGAGAGGACACCCTGGGGATTAAGATATTTGCAGACAGGACACTTGAGGTCCAAGTCCTGCTTTAAAGAAGTCTGTTTATACAGATGGAAAATGCTGCAGCAGCAGCTCTGAGCTGTGAGAATCCCATCGCACTGTGGTGCTCACACAGTTGGAGTCCCCTGGCAAAGGGAGGATACACATGGACGTCACCATCACCTTGGGAATCTGATGGGCTGAAGGGGTGCTAGGGAGACAATGTGGATTTGTTTTGTTCTTTCCAGACCTTGTTTTTCTTATATGTTTTTGAAAACAGAACTTTTCAGGGCAAAAGCAGYGTCTTGCATCATAGGATGAAATTTAATGGGGGTTTGTTTGGTTGTTTTGGAAGGGAAATAAACCCAAGTGTCTCATTTTTGGTTCAGAGCAAACTGAAATGTTTTCTTGTTCTTCATATTGAAGTTTTGAGAAAACACAATCACTGCCAGAGCCCTCTCCAGTGGCAGAGCTCCCCTTTGTGCCAAGTTCAGGCTTGTTTTTTCCCTTGCCTCCCTGTCAGCCTGGTCATGGTTAGACCATGCAGGAGACTGTCCTATCCCAAGGGCAGAAGTGTTTATCACCTACCTTGTGATGCACTTCCAGAGAGCACCAGCTCTCCAGAGAGGGCGCTGGGGCTGCTCAGGGGTTGCTCATGACAGGGGTGATTCTGTCCTGTGTGATCATCGCATCCCTGCTGATGTTCAGGAGCTTCCCATTGATGTATTCCGGGCAGTGGCTGCTCACCAGAGCTCGAGTGGAGCTGGGAGAGCTGGGCAGAGCCAGGGGGCAATGCCAGGTACAGACTGTGCCTGCTGTGCCAGGTATGAGGACAAGCACCAGGGAAGGGAAGGGGAGGATGACCAGGACTAGTATGATTAGGAGTGTGTCTAATGTGCAGTGGCTTGAAAAATTATAAAGAGTAAGTAGATGGACTGCTCTAGGGAGTATTATTTTACTGCAGCATCCCTGGGGGTTTTTAAGAGATGAGTAGATGTGGCACTTAGGGATATGGTTTAGTGGTGGAGTGGCAAGGCTGGTTAATGGGTGGGCTTAATAGTCTTAGAAGTCTTTTCCAACCGAAATGATTCTATGATTCTATGCAGCTTTAGAAGTACCTTCCTTGTGGTCAGAAGGCTTTGGGAGGTGATGTAAGAGTGTTTTTTACAGCATAATATCCCCATATAAACAAATACTCCTTTCCAGAGCAAAATTTGGACATGGTCATGAAAAGCTTATGATGTTCATTCTCCCACCCATGCTGTTATGCTCCACCAGCACCTTGAATTAATCAGCTCAAAGTTATTTCTAATTCTTCAAAGCAGCCTCACGTGATGTTCAAGAGTAATAARTGCCAGTAGAGATTGATACCTACAACAGTGGCCTTTCAGTCTGATTTGCAGTGTTCCCATGGTATAGCTTCTGCTGACAGGGCCTGGGGCTCTCAGAAATGCTCTGCTGGTGTGGCAGAGCACATTTCACACCAAAGTGTTTCTTTCTGTATGAACAGATATCCCATGGCTCAAAACGACAGTTGCCACACTGGGAAGACTCAGCATCACCATAGCTTTTGAAGTTGTCTACCTAGTGAACAGTGAATTGTACCCTACGACTCTGAGGTATGTCTAAAGAGTCCAGGAATCTTCAACTTTTCCCTCTGCTTTTCCACATCTCCGATTTCACTGTCCTTTAGTTAAACTTGGTTTTCTTCAGAGTTTCCCAGCTGAATAGCCACTGCTTAAATATGGATGGCATAAACTGGTAATTTCAGAGCTAAATCTGCACTCTAGTCCTTAGACTGCTAGTTAATCTGTTTGGTAGCACCTCTCTAATATCTGGTACTTTTTTATCTTTTGCAGAAATTTTGGTGTTTCCCTGTGTTCAAGCCTGTGTGATCTAGGTGGGATCATAGCCCCRTTCCTGCTTTTCCGATTAGCGGCCATTTGGTTGGAGCTACCTCTAATAATTTTCAGTAAGATTTGATTTACAATGTACTTTTGGTTTAAACATCCCTCTCCTAACAGAGCTTTTCTTTTGGGGCAAAAGCAGTGTGTGGCCTCATCTTCCCCTCAGAGCAGTGCTTCTCCATCTTAATGCCTTCAGCAAGAGACTGAATGGCAAATGTGTGAAATGTGAATGATTTCACTGCACAGTGTGAGTGAGGTCTGAGGATAACTCTGCTGTTGGAGCAGGAAAGAAACCATGTGAAGTGCTTTAAGACTGAGAAACCTTAGAGCTAGGTTCTATGATTGCAGAGAAGTAAGCTTAGGCTACCAAGAGTAGAGGTTGGTGACTTTTAAGAAACAGTTTGGGGKTTTTTTTGTAGGTACCGTTATGACTGTGGATATTGTATTATGCATAACTTTGTATTCCTGTCAAATTCTTTCTCTCAGTTGCATTTTGGAAAAGAATAATCCCYGCGGAGTAGTTCTATGGGGGAGAAAAATTAGTTATTTCCAACAAGGACATGGGAATCTGTGGCTAAACCAGTGTTCTAGGAGGTAGATGTGACTGGGAAAATCCAAAATGGAACTGGGGCTAATGAACAACTTTAGCTGAAAATGAAATTGGAAAGACAAAAAACATTTTAAAGGATTACCACTATTCCAAGAGAGACATAGATAAAAGTAGAGTGTTCACATTATCTCATCATGAAATCCTGCTGCTTYTGAAGGACACATGTGTTCCCTGTGTTTTAGCAGCTACAAAATCAGAGAGGATCAGATTGACTTTGCAACAGTCAGGGAACATTTGATTTTTTGCTTCATACTCCGTATTTTTGACTTACCACATTATACCTATGCAGGAAATTAGTCCAAAATATTCATTCCTGATTCAGATTGTCACTGTATCTGAATGCTGTTTCCCAAGGAGGAATTTTTATTCTGAATCACATCATTTACTTTGGCCATGGATAAAGGAAAAGAGTATTTCAGGGAAATCCCAGTGGTATCAAGAAACACAGATGCATCTACATAACAGAGACCTTTGTGCAAAGGCAAATTTGTCTTATCTGAGAAATACTACCTTGGTTTTATTCATTTGCCCATGTGCACTTATCTCAGGTTTTTGACTTCTAATATATCCCTTTGGGGAGATCAGGATGCAAATGAACTTCTAGCCCTCAAGTGATTTTGTAATAAGGTAAATTCATGTAACACAGGGGTGTTTGATTAGAGTAGGTTAATGAGACATAGCTGATGGACTTAAAAAATCGCACTTCAAACTTAATCTGGAGAAACTTTTCTCAGTGGATAAATGCTGAAAATTAAAAAAAGTAACAATGCTGAAAATAAAAAAAAAGCAACTTATTACAAAAAGTAATAAGATGTTGCTTTTGTGTTTCTTCAATGTCCATTGTAGGTATTCTCGCAGCTGTCTGTGGGCTCCTTGTATTGCTTCTACCAGAGACAAAGGGAATCCCATTACCAGAGACAGTGGAGGATGTGGAGCAGCTTCCAAGGTATGAGATGTATTTTCTTACTTTTACTTGTGTGAGATTTCTTGAGGATGTTCTCCTCCAACTTTACCAACTGTCATAAAGTATYGATGTTTTCCAAGTGTCCAGGTAAATTCCCTAGTTAGGCTGATGCTACAAGCAGGTGATATTTTCCTCAATAGAAACCTGGACTTTGCATGGTCACTAATGAAGGCTGTTATAAAAATGTATGGTGATGAAATCTGTATTTTTCTCATAGAGACACAAGTTGTCCTGTGCATCTCTGGAAGCAGAAACCAAAATAGTGTGCAAGAGAGGTGCTGCAAAGCATAGCCTGCAACTCTCTGCTTGAGAAAACCAGCCGTTACCTCAATCAAGCATCCTGTGAAGAAGGGCCCCTTATCATGGATGCAATTCCACAATTCCTGAAGTCATTTCATAGTCATGTACGAGATGGATTTATAGCTGAAGAGTTGTAGGCACAGCTTTTCCACCCCTGGCACACAGACTCTTYGCTGACCTGCAGATATGCGGGGAATATTTACACCCTGACTAAATAATTTGAGGATCTAGTGGTGTACATTAATGTTTCAAGGAGAGGTTTTGGATATTACATTAACAACTTATGCCTGATTTGATGTACAAACTAAAGAAAGTGGAAATTTTCAATGCAAAAACTCATGTTTCATTACTGCAGCTTGGACTACAAATTGAACTATGTATTTTTCTGGTTTTCCACACTTATGCCYCTCTCCCCTTCTGTTTCAACAGTCATTTTGGAACATGTGGCAAGAAACGGAAACACCGGGACACCAACTCTTATATTTGACTTTTGAAGGACAGCACTGAGCAAAGAACTTTGTTCCCACACTGGGAATTTGTTCTCCACCTGCTACCATTTCAAAATTTGCTGCAGAATATGGATTAAACTTCATGTTCTCCTTCTAAGCACAAGGACATTTAATACAAGTCATGTATTTTTCTATGAATATGGAATAAATCCTTTTTTTTTCTGAGTACGCTGTTTGCAAGAAGGGACTGTGTTTCTTCATAGAGAACAGAATAGCTTTAAAAAGATGCACTGTCCAGCTCARTGCCCTTGTATTTATTTCTTTATCTATTTGAGACATTTGTTTATTGTTTTGTTAGGATTTATGTTTGGCTRGGAAGGGTTTAAATGGTACTGCTTGTTTTAGATGACCTTGAGGAGGAGAGGATGACTGTTTGAACCTGTCCTCCTTTGCCCCTGAAGCATGTGGACATACAGAAGGTATGACAGCTCAGGAAGGAGGTGCTGATCAGGGTGACTTTCCCTGGYTGGGAGGGATGGGAATCAGCAGTGTGCATCAGGAGAACCTCTCCCTGGTCTGATTGTCATCTGATTGTCAGGGAGCTTTTTCAACAAAAGCCCTGCTTCCCTYCTTGTTCAAGGGCTTTCTGAAATGTGGCAACTGTCCTCACCTTTCCAGGCCTTTATGTAGGTATCATGCCCCTCTCACAGAGCGTTAGCTCTGCAGGACAGATTGTCCTGCTGCCCATGTCCCCYCCAGACACAGCTGGGGTTCATGTGAGACCCCTCCCATCTCCAAGGGAAGGGCTTCTGCCTGCTCTACTCTAAAGTTGAAYGTTTTCCCAAACATTTCTTTCAAGGTCGTGCTGATTTTTCTTTCCAAAGCATGCTGTCTGCCCACCCCTATAAACTAAATTCCTTCACCCTCACTACTGCCAAGGTGACSTGCAAGTTCTGCCTTCTGCTCCTGATTGTTATTTGCCGTATTTCTGTCTTGGAGATAAATCTTTTGGGCTGCTGACAGAGATTTTAAGCTGTCTTGGGCAGGGATGAGCTTTGGCCATGGAGGGAAATGTCAATTGGTCCCAGTTGTTTGAAACTGACGTAACAGAGTAACTTTTACTCTCTGGCTCTGCAATCAGATACCAGGGACAGGATGCCTTTCCTTCCTCCTGTATGACCTTCCTCAAGAATTGTGTCCTGGCCACCGACTGATGAACACAGCACTCCTTACAGGGAGGGACTTGAAAAGATGTGGCATTCCAAAGATATCYTGTTACCAACAGAGAAATAAATAAACAAAAGAAAGTCAGCGAGCTGTTGTTAAGGGCCCTTTAAGCTCAGCAAAAACCATGTTTGGCATAAGCAAATACAGGACTGAGAGTGGAAGGCTCAATACCCCAAATGAGCAGCTTTATAATGCAGTCAGTGGAACTGAATGCCCACTGCTCTGGTCTCCCCATCCTAAGAGCACATCTAGGTGGGTGGAGGGTTTCCTGTAGTGAGGAATATGCTGTGCTTTTCAACAGTTGCCAGCTCTCCCTGCCTTTTCCCAGCACCTTCCCTTATCACCAGCCCTTCTGGAGGAAAGCAGAACCTTTAATAACAATCCCAGTCTAATGTTTGCACACTTTGGGTATTTAGTGATAAATGCCTGTCTTTCAAGTCTGTTTCTAACTTACTCTGAGGTGTAGTRAGGGTCAAAGGTATGCTTAGCAAAAGTCAGTAATGGCTTAAAGACATGGAACTAAATGAACATCTCTCAATATATCTGGCTAATCTAGAAAACAACCCAAAACTGGAGCTAGAGGGAGAAGACTCCTACACCAATACAGTCTTCTGTAGACAGCTGAGGACAATACCCCGAGGCTGGCTGGCAGAGACCAGCCCTGAACCGGAAGATTTGGGCTTGCACTGGCTGAGTGCTGTGTCTCAGTGCAGGTGGAAAATGCAGTCACTTGGCCACAAAACTCAGCCCAGGCAGTCCCTACTGAAGGCATGGCCCATGGTGAGCCAGGGTGAAGTGATCACATGTGATGCTGCATGAACTGAGCCTCCCTCTTCCATTTTGTGTCTCTTCTTCATGGTTTTTTTTTTTTTAAATCAGTGTCTTAAACACTTTAGCAGTTTGAGAAGGACTGCAGAGATCTTTTAAAGCTACGACTTTCCAAATAAATATGAAWAATATTTGCCAGCTTCTGCTGTTTGTGGACAACTAAAGCACATAGAGAAGAGAGATGCAGAGACTTGTTTCTGCCTTCCAGATTTGTTTTGCATAATGGTGTGTTGCTCAAAAGATAATGTAAGTGATAAATTTCAGTAGGTAAAATGGCTGGGGACAGCATCAGAAAGTTGATTATATTTATTTCTTAAAAATTCATTGTGTAAAGGACAGCAAAAAAAAAAAAAAAAAAAAAAAAAAAAGTCCATACATATGTTCTGACTTCTAATCTAGCAGTGTTTAGCAATTTTAGGTGGAGTTTGTATTTGGTAATTGCTCCTGCGCTAACTTTTATCCCTGACAGGGATTTTGTGAGTTGAAAAATCTTCCCATCTCTGTGAGACTTTGGACCAGTGATCTGATGACGGTGGGATTACATTCTTGGGGGTGAGAGAGGACAGATGAGGTGGTGGAACCAGATGAAGAGCTTCAGCAATGGAGAGCCCCAAGGAAAACCAGCTGCATGGAGGTAGATGCACGTGGGAATACAGGCTGCTGGACAGGCTTTGTTTAAAAAAGGTATTCTAAATTCATATGTGCCTCAAATCGCTTAATACTCACACGAAGGTCCTACAAGGTTCTCAAGAGTCACAGCAGTGTTCTCCTAAGATGCATGTGTTGGCACTGAACTGRCTGCTGTGACCCAGCTCACTCAGTGACAGGCACCTCCTCAAGGAGGGTCCAAACTCTGTCAGCCATGGTTGTCTTCCATGTGAATCCTCCAGAGGCTCCAATGGCACGTGAACAGTGTGACCTCAGGAACCCAGCTGTGCTCTTCCTAGCAGCAGAGAGGTTTCTTGGACCAGCAGGCAGGTGAAAGTGCTATTTTGGGTCAAATGAGCCACTGCCACCAAATGTTCTGGGTTACTCCATCCAGTCTGTGTAAATGGTTGCCACAAAAAGTGGTGATTTTTATTGCTGCTGACAGTCTTGCAGAAGGAAAAGATCACAACTRGCACTCTTTGAAATGTTATGAGGTGGGACTTTGTAGCCACTCAGGCATGTCCAGGCATTTCCAGGCATTTGGCAAGGAGAGCAGGGCCAGTGTTTCTCTGCCTACAAGCCAGGGATGGTGTATATCTTGAAGCCTGACTTCAAGAGTTCACATCTCAAGAGCTTAACAAATCAAGAGCCAAGCTGCAATAGGGAATTTCTGTTGTCAGGGAAGTACAAATCTCTTGGCTGGCTTAGTGATCGAAGTGGACATACATGGCAAATGTACAGGAGGGTATTTGTGCTCAGTGAATCCCTCTGACMGGACAGGTGGGTGGGCTGTACTTTATCAGAGCTGCTCCTGCTCAGGAAGGCAATGCCCTGAGATGATTCCAACTCCCAGGATCAGACTCAGATGTGGAAGCTTCAAAAATCATCCTGCCACCTAACTATGCTTTATAGTTCTCATCTCCCTTTAAGGTAGAGGGGATAAAAACCCCCACAAAATTCCTAGGATGCAACCCAACCCTTCTGTATGTGCAGGAATACAAGAAAATAAAGACAATTTAAAAATGACGTGCAGCTTGGCTTGCCTGGGAATGAATGGAGAAGACAAATTCCACCCCAGGAAGTGGTTGTGTTACTTGGAGCAGACTCAGCATGCCCTGGGGATGCAGGAAGGACCCCATGCAGAGCTGGGGGTCCCCAGAGGTCTGTGGGGAGCTCCTTGGTTTATAAGCAAGAAAGGCAGGATGTGAACAGGAGTTCATAGTCAGCAATTGTTTCCCTTTGGCAAGCATGAGTCAAGCATTCCCTGGAAAGCATTTCGAAAGGTTTAACCTTTCACTTCCTATAACCACATGTGTACATAACCTTCTTTTAGAGAAGAAAAATGTACATCTAACAGTTGTGTAGTCAGATAATGTTATACAATGAGATAAATGGGTACTATGGCCAACACAATTTTGTAAGATGAAGGTGCGTTGTCACTATTTGTGTTAATTATTGATATTTATTTCTCTTTCTTTACTAAGGATTAACTTTAGGGTGAGGCTATTTTTTTAGTCACTGTTTTATAGCTTTGATGCAACATCTATCCTTTTGTTGAGACATGTATTTCTATGCCAATAAAAAATACAAGAACACAAACCAAATGTGTTTGCTTCTCTTTTTTCACCATCCCATGTATTTAATGCTATCAGATATATCTAATAAAACTTCACAGGCATATAAAACATGTTCTGTGAGATTCTTCTTTGGTTTGTAGCATCAAATCGGTCAGAGGTTCAGACAACTCACAGAAAATAAAAAATATTCTCATTTCTTCATTTGTTGGAAGCACAACATCTTGGAAATGATGACCTTAGAAGAAAATGTCATTGTAGAACCTACTATAAAATTAAAATGCAGGCATCCAGTTAAGGCTGGGATTTCTGACATGTGCTTCAGAAGTGGGTAAGTCTATTGTCAGACATAACAAACCATAGGACATACAAAAAGAGGGTACAGACTGTCAGTTGGGCTTCTTGGCAATAACTAWTAATTTATAGCAATTTAAAATGGATGATCATATTTATTTTGCCTCCTTAAGAATGATTTTAGCTTTAATATTGCACTTGTAATCTCGTATTTCTGACGTGCATACTGCGTTCCACGAGAGGGCAGTCCATACCCAGGATCAGTTGTTTTCCATTACACTCTTAATCCAAGGAATGTAATTGGAGACTCGAACGTAAACRCCAGGTTTCATGGGTTGGGCACAGCCAAGGCCCCAGGAGGTGACTCCATGTTGGACAAATCTATCTTGGTCCAGACAGACTAGAGGTCCTCCACTGTCCCCCTAAACAGAGAAAGAACAGGATGAATCCTTCTTGGACAGACCCATGTGGCCTTCCCACAGAARGCATGGAAATAGAAATACCTCTTACATGTGAAGGCTGCAGAAGTTATAAGGAAACAGTGGAATTCTAGCCAGGCAAGAGCACTTTATGAATGWTGTTGAACACTTTTGTAAAGTCATCTCTTCTTGTCACCCAGGCATTAAATTTRTTTTTGAAGTAAGGGGATTTACTGGGAAAGAGTCTGATTGCCCTTCATTTTTCATCTCAGATGCCATGTGGTGTGGTAACATCCTGAGGATAATTCTGGGCCTCTAAAGCCCCAAAAGCAAGGAACTATTTGATTTGAGTGTGCTTCCAACGATGATGCTCACAGACTTTCTTACCTGGCAGGTATCTGTGCCACCATGAATATTCCCAGCACAGAGCTCGTGGTTTTTGACCCTCCCATTCAAAAACTCAGGGCGGTTGCATATTTTATTCTCGATTACAGGAAAACCTGTTTCCTTTAAGTAGCCATCACCAGGAGTACCTTTGCAAATAAAAATGAAACCAGAAAAGAATGAATGACATAGGTAATGATCATTTTCATAAAACACAAATATCAGTATATGGGTAAGCAGTAAAATCAGCATAGTGGGCACTCTGCATGCACTTCCCATGCACAATATGAAGATAAATGAAAATGAGGAAGAATTGTCAGTRTTATGGTACTTATCATCCTCTACCACCCATCATTGACCTTCCTGCTGTCACAGTACATCCATGTGAATCCAGTACCCACAGATACCTGTGAGAGTCATTCCCAAGCCATTTTACTTCTCTRTGTCTGAGTTTTCTGTGGAAGAAATGAAGTAGGAAGTAAACAGTTGAAAAGGGCATGATGGGCAGGGAGGTAGAGAAGGTACYGATGCTCTTCTCAACCAAGACAGAGTGGGAGGTTTTTGAAAATGAGTGTTATATTGGTGTGAGATGGGAACCAGCCTGGCTAGGAGGAAGAATCATTCAAGTAAATGAGCAAACTCACATTTATGTTAACCTACATCTAGAAAACCTTTCCATCCAGTTAGGCAAAAGCCTTTAGGGAAAAGCATTAGTGGACTGAGAGASAAGTGGCTCCTTAGGTCTGGTTCTTCTCTTGTAGCATCAGTTTAGTGATTTTAAGTTTATGTGGCATTGAGTGACGTAGGGGAATCTGTGTCAGAGAGAGACAATGGCAAGATTGGCAGCACCTGAAGAATTTTCATGAAGTAAGTTTTTCATCAATAGCTAGTGTGGGACACAAAGAGAATACACCTTGGATACAAGTATGTATCAGTCTCCAAACACTTTAAAGTGTTTGCAGGTTTAAAGAGCTTTAAAATGTGTTAATGTTGTCTCACCTCTTGTGTCCCCCCAGCCCGTCACATAGCACTCCTCTCTTCCTCCTAACACGGAGTTCTCTTTTGGTAAACAAACTGGGATCACATGATCATTAATGACTGCTGGTCTGAAATGAACAAACAGAACAATCATCAGCACAGTTATGCTTGATACTACCCTCAGGTTTCTAAAAGTACTCTATATACATTCAGATTTTTTATCATTTAAATCCCTAGTTTCAGTTAAGGCATTTTTCTGATATGAAAAATTAATCATAGCCAACAAAACCTAACTACAAGACTGTTACAAAGGGTATGAATTAGTGACATTTAACACCTAGGTGGTAGCTTGCTCTGTCTGCATCCARTGTGACTATAAATCACTTTCTGTCAGGACACTTAGCACACAGCAGACATCCATCTGATCAGGTCCATCTGATCTGCCTTTGGGTGCAGCTAAAGCTCATTTACCAGGCCACATTTTTATGCTGACCCCGCATCTGTTTTGGACCTGCACTGCAGCCMCAGCAATGAAAGCCCAAGCAAAGTTCACATCTTGCAGCTGTGTGGACAAATTCTTTTCGATTGCACAGTGCCACAGCGAGCATTTCTGATGGATGAAAACAGATGCAAGAAGGGCCATCCTGGGTATTACATCAARCTCTTTGCCTGGCCATTGGCCATATTTGCTGAAAGAGGACATCTCCCACCGCTGCATGGAAACAGAATGCAGTGGCATTATGCTAATATTGCAGGTTTCAAACATAATTCCCTTATCAAGGTATAAGCACGTAGAAACACAGACTGAAAGCCCCTCTAGGCATTACTTCCTCCTATTCTGCTGCCACTGCCTCAGCAGCTGGCACCCAGCGTACTTCCAGCCTGGGTCACTTTCTCTAGCCCTCCTCCCCTCCCAAGGTAACCTTTCCCTTTCTGAAACCCTGSAGCTTCTGCAGAAAGGGAAGAAAGAGAGGATCTCCAATCACTAACTGTAAACAGAGTGTGCAGAAACACTCATATCTACACCAGCAACCACTTTTTAGTCATCTTGTCCCACCAGAACAAAGGAATGCTTCAGGCGAAAGGGTACCTGCTCAATTTGAGCAGAGCAATATCTGCTCTGCGTGGCTCCTTGAACAACCTCTCTACGTCACGTTTTTGTACTGATGGCTCTTGTGCTCGTTCTTKGTGTAGTCCAAGGAATACTTTGTAAGCAGCCGGTCGTGAGGACCTGTTGGAAATGATTGCATGTGGTGAGCTGATGAACACACAACCAGGACACAGACCACTTACAGTGTGACTGGACACCTTGTTCTATCAAAGCCAGATAGCTAGCTTGGGAGTAAACTTAATCCCTTATTATGGCACATGAATTCAAATTGGCAGAAGTTATCACTGGCACTCTGTTTTACAGCCAAAACTCAGCTTTAATGAATGATACATAGACTTGACTCAGTGCTCAAATGCTTGCAAGCTGTTTGCAACAAGCTCAGGTTGGTTATTGGCTCTCTTTTGTTTCTCCTGTGATTTTCTATCCAGWGTAAGAAGTTCCCAGTGCAGACTGYAGCAGATACTTACTTTTCTAAGCAGTGGGCAGCAGTAAGAACCCATTGAGGATCTATCAGAGTTCCCCCACAGAAATGCAAGCCATAACTGTAATAGAGCAAAAAGACATGAAAAGGGCATTSGTTTAAGGTGGAGATGRTAATCCTATTGTAGTTTATSAGGTAATATTTCTAACATGTGTGCYTTTACAAACTAAAGACATTATTCCACAACTTCATTAAGAAATGTTAYGCTTTCCTTGAATAATGTTTCTTACAATGATGGTAGGGTTCTGTGGACATTTTAATGAGGCCTTGTATGGAAACACCTAGATCTTCACTCTTGGTTACTGTTTCTATTACTGGAAAATCTTGTGTGCAGTGAGATTCACCTTTTCAGAGATTCTGACTTTTTTTTGCTCCAATTACAGTCATAAAAACTCTACAGTCGGTCTTGATTCCTAGTTTTACGAATTATTTTGCCAGTAGGGTCAAATACTTACGTGGAAGGACTGATCAAGAAATGTAATAGCCACACTGTTGATTTTATTCATTGGCAATGGATTATATTGTAGAATATAGCAACAGATTTAAAGTCATTCTGCCTRYTACTGAAAATGTTTTTGAAATCAAYGATTTTCTTGATCTTCTGGTTATTTGTCACAAAATAGAGCACTGTTAGCTGTCTAAATGACCTTTAAGAATAGCACACACAATGTTCAGCCTTGAGCTATTTTAAAATTACAATCAAGTTTGGCATGCTTAAACCCTATACTTTAACATCCTATAAGAGGCAGAATTTCTTTGCCTGTAAAGTCCAATGTAATGGGGAGCAGCCATACCTGGTACGGAGACTGATCTGCCAGGGCCAGGAGTGTGGATGTGAAATACACCCTGCRACAATCCTCTGAGCACACAGTTTTGGCCTGAACTTGGCTTTTCCACATTCATACTGAGTAGGAGCTACAGAACAAGAAAAAAAACCACCATACTATGGGACTTTATAAATTTGCTATACATTCACTATGAACTCAGAAAACTAGAAGGTGAACCGGTTACATTTGTCACTTCAGCTTCTGATTCTCTTTAGGTAATTCTATATCATACATCACATATGTTTTGTTTACCTTCATCTGGAACACCTAAAAATGCCTAGTATTTTTTTTTTTTTCACATACAGTTCTCAGTAGCTCTACAGTCAGATAGAAAAAACAAAACCAAACCAAAATGGAAGGGGAAGGTGAAGGAAAGAGAGGAAGAAAAAATAAATTCTCCCAGCATTCTTAAATGTACTTTTATAGATGTCAGCAGTGCAGAAGTTGCACTGGCAGATGTTTTAAACTAATCTTGGTGGTACAGCAGGTGAAATTCTATCACTGTCTCTGTGGAACAAAATTTTGTCAACTTTTATCTCAGGATCATTTGGCAGTTTAGGTGTCTCTGAGTTATTAAAAAGGGTAATTCTTATTTGGCCTTTGTAAACTGACTCTTTTTAACACAGAATTTAGAATTTTGTCAGCAARAAGAGCTAACAAATGAAATTAAAGGCAAAAGCCATGTTTTTTCTGTTSTTTAGATTATCATCTCAACAAAAAAATCCATATTCATTAAAAGAAGAAATGGATCATCAAAATTGAACACAATAGTAAATGTGAAAATGTTATTCTTTTCTTTAAGGGTCCCAGCCCAACATGTTCAAGGCAGTACTACTTTTGCACCTACAGTGTGTGCATGTATAGAACAAYTTGTTTATCTTGCTTGTTCCATTTTTGGGTTTTGATCTGAGCACATTTTCTTCCACTCACCACTGAGAGGATAAAGCAGCAAGAAAGTTACCCTTCTTTTGAGAGCTACCTGTCTTCTAGCACAGTTTCTGGTTTTGGTAGACATAAAGAGACTGGAAATGAAAATGTTATAAAACTTTATCCTTGTACACTTTGTTGCACCACCTCATTTAGAGTACCAAATGGCTTGATTACTACTAACAAAGATAAAGGGCATCTGGTTAAACATTTAGGGTCAGATGCACTTTCCAGAYGTCAGATATGGCACAATTTCAGAGGAGGGACACTCTGGTAGTCATCCAGAATAGATCCAGAGACATCTGAGCAGGGAGTGCAAAAATTCTGCTGGGATAAGAACATGCATTGTTCAGCCAGGCCACACACTTATGCCAGGAGRTTAAGCAGGAGCACAGAAAATGTCTTCATTTTGAAAAACATGGCAAAACCCCTTGTGCTTCAGTGGGCTTCATATCTTATGGTGTGTTTGAGGCTTTCAGGGAATGAGATCAATATTAAGACTTCAGACAGAGACCTTGAACATCACTTCCCAACAGCCTTAATTTCTAATCTAAAGCTATTGCATTTAGATCAGTCTTTAGAACTAATCACTGACTGTTCTCTAGTTGTCAAAGTAAGTTACAGGAAAGGGAGACTCTAGTCTTTAAAAGAATAATTACGGCACTTGGGAATGTCACAGTACTCCCAGGCTTTTCTTGGGTCTGTTGTGTAGCACCAAGGCCCATTCACATCTCCATCGGGATTCCTGCAATACTGTAACAAACAATAAAGACAAAAGCTATTAACCAGTGAATAAAAAGGCCAATCAATTAAAGTTTCACAATAAAATAAAATTAAATTTGGAAAATATTTTTAATTTCCTTTCTTATCAGTGATTTCCAATTCCTTTTGTCAAAATTTGTTTTATTTTTCCATTTGCTCTGTGAGTTAAGAAAAGGATGATAAACATCAGACTTATTCAACTGTCTTCAGATGATAAGCTTCACTAGGACAACCTTGGATCTCTGAGGTGTCAAAAATTAGGAGATCTTGACTTTTGATGAAGCTTTGTAAAGCACAGAAATGATCAACTCCTGCTTTCACTGCAGTCAGTAGGAGCTGGTTACTTGAATCACCCTCTATTTTTTTTTCCTGGGCATACTGACTGACCTCTGCTCAGTACAGACACTCACACAGCTGCATGCTACCAGATATCTTTTCTAGCTCCCTTTCTTATTCTGAAATATATCCCATGTCACGGAAAAGAGGAGAAAATATTTGTTACCAAGAGCCCCTGAAAAATGCAAGAACCAAGAATTTATGGCAGGCAGCTTTTTAGACGGAGTCTCCCCAGTCTGAACTGGRATTCAATACAGGGTATGTGATGCCATCAAAGAATTGACCAAAGCAAGTTCATCTCCCTGCTGAAAAAAATTGTCCAAGCTAGCAAGATCAAACAAGATCTTTATATCACGTACAAAGCTTGTCACAAATTATTGTATATGGGGTGTTACAAGTGTAAAGAACTGGTGATGAATACGTTTGTTAGGACTAGGGAGATGAAGGTTAGAAAGGGAGATTGCCTTACAGGATAGTCAGGTATGACCTTGAATAATGGGCTGTGGCAGAAGCTGGAGGGCTGTGGGGGAGTTACCAGAGGATGGGGGCTACAATCCATCAGATATAAATCTCAGGGAACTTGCACAGAACATCGGATCCATCACCATCTCAACTGTCCCTGGTACGAATGAAGCCTATGACCCAGGTGTTTTTTCTGTCAGAGRAGACAGGTGCTGCCCACAGACCAACTCTGGTTAGTTGTCAGCAGTGAGGAGAGACAAGTGCCCATCTGAAGCTCTTGGATGTGCTGTAGAAGCATTCAGTAGAGCTACTGGACATCTCAGTGTCCCACAAAAGTACTTTTGGTCATGTCAGCAAGGATTGCCATGGTCAGATCTGTCTATGATCAGGCCTGTCCATGATCAGACCGTGATCATAGACCTGTCACAAAATGCTTGCTGGGGGACCCTGAAAAAGACAGGCAAAGCTCAATGACAACAAGCATTAAATGAACAGTTATTTACATTTTTTTCCAGGCCTGCTCTTGGATGAGTTGTGGGAGTGAAATAGTCATGGCTATGAGGTGTCTGAGAACTCCACTCTTGACAAGTCCTGCCCCTTGCAGTTTTTGCCACTGTGCCACGGTAATCTACACCATTTGCAACAATGCACTCTGTGAAAAATAAGAAGAAAAGGATATGGTTGTTAGCTGTGAACTGTTGGGCCATGTTCACACTCGGTGGTGGTGAAGCAGTGATGAGTTTGAGGAAATAAGACTACAATTTACACATCCTACASAAGATGTAGACAAGGAAAGAAGGGCTACATAGTGTCAATGATGAATAACAAAGAAATTTTAATTTTCTTGTATTTTAAGAGTTTTCTTTGTGATCACAAAAGTCATAAATCAAATAAGCTTACATTTGGTTTGTCCTTCATGACTCCAGAAATCAGACTACAAAGACCATGCACTCATAAAGTTTTTTGCTTTCAGACACTGATGTCTGTCCAATGCCACATTTCACAGTAGGTAAAAAGCAGTAACAAATGCTCAGACAAAATTATTAACCTTCTAACCAGAAGAATGTGTCAGAGCAAAAAAAAATTCTCCCAAAACAAAGCTGCAGTATTCTAACCATCTACTGCATAACAAAGTTACATCTGAACTGAATAAAAAAAGCTGTCCTCTGATGGGAAATGAAACCCTGGAATGTGAATGCATGGCACACGAAAAGACTTTTTGGAGCAGGTGCCAGCAAAATGCCATCACTGCTGCATTTTCTATCATTGCTAGTTGCCCTCCCACAGCAGTGTGGACACTGGCAACCATCTGTTTCCTCWTGTTTCCCATATTGCCAGATGTAGCAGATAAAAGATGCAATATTAGTCTAAAATCTGATGCAGAAAACCTGCTACAAAATTCKACAAGAATGCTCAGAAAATGAAGACAGTATATAAAATACTATATTAAATTCTGTATTTATTTAGAGTTTCCTGTACATCATCCTCATTAGATTCTTGAAGATGTTCCCATAAAAACCTGTTTGGTGGTTATGGGCATTTCTGGGGGAAGCTGAAAGTATTCTTACCAGGGTTTGTTTCCAGAGTTGTCTGAGGAGGTTTAGGTACAGTCTGCAGCCCTTGGTCATCACACTTCTTCAGGTCACAATACTCCCACCTCACACTGGGGTCAGTGGTGTAGCACCATGGACGGCCGTCATTGTCTGGGTTTCTGCAGTAATTTTGGCTCAAGCCCCTACAAATGCAAACATATTATATGCCTATCTGCTCCACTGCTCTGGAGAGAACTCAAATGATCATTTTAGAAAGCAGATCTGCTACAGAGTTAGCATATATCATTTACCATGTACATTCTGTCATGGCCAGTTGGAATGTTTTTCAGCAGAAAGCAGAAAGAAATCAGGACACATATACAGAATATTTAAATATACCAAATGCTTATTCACTGATTAACACTTCTAGCAGAATATTATTTAATAATCCAGGTAAATAAATGCATACATGTGTAGCAAAGACACAATTTATTCTGTTTTTCCAATTTCAGATAMAGGTTTTAAAAAGGAATATTTTTTTCATTTTGCAAAAACTAAATTATAAATGTTARGAATAAGAAAACAACCTATCCCTTCCTCAAAGCTGTAATGACTTGCAGACTAGGAAACAAAGACTTAAACTCATGAATAAATTGATGTATATAAACAGTTAATTTCAGCATTTAAAAAATTGCTTTAGAAGCAATGTAGAAACACACAATTGATCTGAAGTATAATAGTGACAACAGTCCTTTCTCTCAAAATGAGGTTAATAAAAAATGTTTCCATGMTAAGAAAAAGAAGAAAAGGAAGGGATTATTTTTATCAAGTACACTCCCAGCTTTATAATCATTGTTGTGCAATGATGATGCAAATAAAAAAAAAAATTAATGAATGATCATTGACCAATGAAACTGGAAATGGGAAATATACATACGCATTKGGGAAGTTCTTTGATGTTTTGTTGTGCCGGTGAGGCGTCATTGAGTTCCAGGCYTGGCATTTCTTTCCCGAGCGAGTGAAAGAAGCTGTGCCACGGTAACTCACCCCATTGCCCTGATAGCACTCCTCAGTAATTTGGGCCTGCTCAGGCACATCGACAGCTGTAGTGAACAACAGAAACCCATCTCTTGCATCTTAATACTTTGGCATTTATACATGAGCATAGAAAGACAGCAGAAAACAACAAGCCAAAGTGTTTCACTGACCACCCTAGCATTCTCTCTGTAACAGACCCCCTCCCAGACTGCAGATCAAAAGGAAGATTTCAAAAGATGTTTGGAAAAATTTCATGATGGGCTAGATTAAAAGCATTTGCATATCAATTTTACTGCCACACATGGGTGTTTACTTCAGCTAACAAGCCAAATAGTTAACATATAGATCAAAATGTTTTCAGAATTGGGGCCTGTCTGTGTCTTTGCCACAGACATATGTGTGGAACAAGCCTACCTTTTATAAGGAGAGGTCTTTTTCTCATTGTTTTCTATGGAGTCTTGTTCAGTGCTTTAGTATTATCTTAGATTTTGCTTCAGATTCAGTTTTTAAAGAACTGGCACGGAAAGCTAGCTTACTTTTCCATGGAGCATTAAAAAATTTAGAAGTGGATGTAACCACCAGCTGGCAAAATGAAAAGACCTCTGTTACAGCAATGTTTTCTGTAACTGAGTTAACAGCTGAATTAAAACCTTCTGCACTTATCCACCAGACTGAGCACACCAGCGTGGGCTCCACATCACACCCAGGAGATCCACTAGACACAGCAATGCTGACAATGACACAACAATGCAGCTGAAGAGAGTCACACAAGATTTTTCAAAACAAACCATATTAACCCTTCACTTCCAGTTGTCTTCTGTCCTTACCAGGGGGCTCTGGCTYAGCACTATCACAGGAGGGGATGTTGCAATATTCCCACCGGGCACTTGTGTTGGTGGTGTAACACCATGGCCTCTTCTCGCCATCGGGATTTCTGCAGTAGTTTTCATCTAGGCTCCTAAAATAGAAAACTTGACTCACAGAAGTCTCTTATGGAAATACATTTAGGGTTTTGAAGAAAAGGAGAATCTCTTGCTGCCTAGTTTACTGTTGCATTTACTGATAGGTAACAGCTACTGCCATTTCCTGATGCCATCTATTACATGAATAATTGCAATTCACTGATGTTTCAGATGTGCTAAACCAGATACCTGCTTGACTAATAGATGAATTAAGAGATTGTGGTACTTTTAGGCCAAGAGCAGCACAGCAGAAAGAATCTAGGGTGAAAGAACCTGCCTGAAGCAARTATCATAATTGTAGCTTTCTTAGTCCACATGGTTTCATCTGAGCAACCATACAGTAAAAGGATGAAATGAGGAGGGAAAAAGTCAGTCAAACAGAGCTGGAAAGTCAGAAGAGGAGACACCACTATTCAAGAACAAAGAAATCAATAAAAAGAAATGTAGAAAAAATTGTAAATACAATAGCCAGCAGGTGACGAATGCTGGCGTAACTGAAGAACTTTGCGATATAGATGAAGAAAATGGAAGTAATTTTGAGACTTGGTGTTTCTCACAGACACTGAATAACAGAGGGGTTTCACTTACTGGCAAGGATAGTTTTCAGGAGTGCGAGCGTGTCTGTGGGGAGATTGGGAGCTCCAGTGCTGACAGGTATTTCCTGATTCAGTAACAGATATTGTGCCTCGATAGTCTTCCCCTCTTCCTGAGAGACACTGACGTCCTGGTGCAGGAGGTGGTGGGGGTGATGCTGTTACAGAAAAAGGAACTGAAATTAATCAGTGCCTTCCAGATACAGTAAAAAMCCAAAACAACTAACTGCTCTCAGCTTTATAATTCTGTGGGTTTTTAGATTTCTTTGCCTGTAAGGTTTAAATATCAAAATACTGGAAATATCCAAAAGGCAGAGAAAAGATCTATAGATATCTTTCTTAACTTTTCTTCCTCCCATTTTAACTTCTTCACAAGCAGTCAGGGTGCCAGGAGGTCATTTGCATCTGCCCTTTTACAGCAGCCAGGATGCAATACAGGATACAAAAGTCAGGATGTGGAAGTGCTAGCAGCCCCATCAGAACATAGCTGGAAAGTGAGCAAGTGGTGAAGAAAACTGGGGGTGTCAGGCCCACAGGTGACACGCACAGGTGTAGGTGCAGGTGTAAAACACATGTACTTTTACTGGTGAGAGACAGCAAGGATGAGGTCTGATGAGAAGGAAAAGTATAATAGCAAGGACAGGCCTTTAGGGGAAAAGAAAACTGAAAAGGTGGAGAATTGATTTGGAAGAACAAAAAAAATCTGAAGTATTTCAGTAAGGGTGAAACTTTTTGGCTTCCAAAGAGGAACATCATAAGAAACACCAGAACGACTGAAATGCCTGATCATAGAAAATCACATCAAGGAAGGGAGATGTGCTCCAGGCAAAGCCATCAAAAATATCTGTGACAGAAATGTCTAGCCTCAATAAAGYTATCAGATGTTCATTTCAAGATGATTAATACTTTTCTTTGAGATAAAATTCAGCTGCCTTTTATACTTTTCTTTATCTTTGGGACCTCTTCCATTTGTTCTAGATCCTTGCATCACTCTGACTGGAAGARGTCTAGAAGTCAGACTCACTGCAACGAGGAATGTCACAATATTCCCAGCGTTTAGTTGGACTGGTAGTGAAACACCAGGGCCGAGGTTCACCATCAGGATTACGACAATAATTATTCTTCAGATCCTTCTCTGGAAAACTGAACCAGAAAAATAAGTTTTAAGGTACGTTACTAATAGCTGTAACAATTGTCCTGTCTGGTGCAGAGTGGTCTTCAGACCACCACTKATGATAAATTGACCATCACAGAACCTGACTCACTTTTCTGGGAGGTATCCATGAGAGTGAGGTTGCTGGGAGTCCCAGCGCTGGCACTCAAGCCCAGACTCTGTTGTTGCAACTACTCCATGGTAATTTTCTCCACTGCAGTGCATGCACTCTACTGTAGGAACAAGGCAGAACAGGGACAAGAGAGACAGAAAACCCCTGATGAACTGGTCCATAAACACTCCTACTCATCTCACATGAAGCTTAAGAGCCCGATCAGAGCAGAAGGCTGAAGTACAGTCATTTTTTTGGCAAAGTAAAAACTTATTTTCCTTGGTAAGATKACTTCAACTAGTTGATTACATTAACAGTATTCCATTAACAAAAAMCAAACCAACATTACAGACTATAGATTTGAAAAGAGCGAAATTGAATCTATTACGCTATAATTTGAAATCTGTGCTTTGCTACTGCCATATTTTATTGAGTCTTGCACTAATAACTGTCATTTATTTGAATTCTAAGTTTATGATATGTGACTACACCCATATGTCATTTTTAATCCGAGGGAAAAACAAAGGACTTTATTTAGCTGTTTTCAGGGTCTTTTGATATCTTCCTTGTTGGTGTTGAAATTGTTTTGAAAAGTTTTGTGTTGAACTAAATTCAAGTTTGAAATAAATGCTCAATTGAAAATAAAAGTATCTGAATAACTTCACATTCTTAAACACATTTTGCAAAAACTAGTAAGAAGTCAGTGTGTGTATCCTGACCTTCACACTCAGGGATGTTACAGTAGTCAAATCTGGTCTCAGGATCTGTTGTGTAACACCAGGGTCCCTTTTCATCCTCATCAGGGTTTCTGCAGTAGTTTTCCTCCAGTCCTGCATTGGGATATTTTTCAGGTGTGTAACTGGAACAGAATTAAATGGGATTACAGAATAAGTGTTCCAATATTCAGCTGAGAACTTTAAAAATTAAATCTTTATCTAAGAACCAATTTGTATATGTCTTTAGAGGGCTCCTAATTGTCATTGTTTGCCATTGCTGAAGCATCACAAGTGCCACAGTGACAGACTTTGGGAAATACAGCACCTGTAAGGTCATTCATGCCTTTAATATTTGTATTTACTTTAGCGTTTGGTTTCCAGCACCTAATGCTCAGTCAAGGTACCATGTAGCAGGTAATKAACTATTTCCCCTGGGATACGTTCCCTGGGAGATGCAATTAGAAGATATTTGATGAAATGTGGGAATCCTCTGTAACCTGAATGCTGTAACTTCTGAATGGAAAGTTACAAAAACACATTTAGGTATTTTTTTATTAAATACAAGAAATACTGCTTTGGTAATTGTGGATTCACTGATAAGGTGATGCACCTCTAGCTCATCTGCCACTTCTTTATACCTTTGGCCAAGAGAAGAACTTCCAGTGAGATTACTGGAAAATTCTGATTTCAGCAGAACCAGATGTTTCCCTGTCTAGTGTTTTGTGCATGTAAAGACCACAAAATTCAAATGYTACTGCCAGGGCTGACAGTGTCTCTATTGATCATGTAGCACGACTTGGAGGTCTAGGTCTCCGAGTTACAGTTCAGAGAATGATCTTGTTTTAAATAGGTATAGAAAAATACTCCATAAGAAGTCTTCTAACACCAAACAAATTGCTTACAATTCTAATTAGCACCTATATATGGCTTGAAAGAATTTCAGGAAAACATACAAACAGATATGAAATGACCTTACTTTGGTTTATGCGGGGCATTGTCAGCCCACTTCTGGCACCGCACACCTTTCTGAGTTTTGGCTGCTGTTCCTCTGTAAGTCACTCCTCTTCCCTCCTTGCATTCTAGAAGATAAACTGAAATGATACGTGCTTGATCAGTATCATGACATATCCATTGGATTCTAACATATATAAAATCAATTTTCATGCTAATACATTTATATACATTTGGTCATATTTTGACTTTCTTGGCACTCAAARCTAGACAGTTCACATTGTAAAAACCTACTAGTTAGCTGATGTCTAAGTTGACTTAATTAGGACTGAAAAATGCACATGAAAGCAAAAAAGTTCCACACCAGAATTCCAGAGAGAAATAAGTGTTACGCAATCCAGTTATTTTGGGAACATGTCATAGTAGATTTAAATAATAAAATATGCTTTTAACATTGACATAGGTGCTATTACAAAATAGCAACACATTCTCTTTTTCTTACCTCCCATGATGTTATTATAGTTAGACACAGTAATTAAAATGAAAACTTTAAAGACAGTCACCTGATTTTAGCTGAAGACAACAACACAGATTCACAGATGCACAYACATACTATTTCACCAGTTTAAATAAGCAATTTAAAAGAATTTATATAAATTCATACGACATTTTTTCATTAAAGTTCATGCTGTGATGAACGAGATTTAATTAATTTATGATATGCTAAAACAATGACTTTCTACTGWTCAATATAAAATGGTAAATTGGTTGAATGTGTGCATTGTATATATCTTTGCACTCCTATATTTTTGAACTTAATAGTACTTTAATGAAAAATAGAAAAGTAGGGACTGAAAGAATTAGCAATGAAATCCTGTCTCTGTATAYAACAAGGGGAATTTTTAATGCTGATTAAGTCTGGGGTTAGTAGTCTTAGAACATTAAATAGTTTTAAATGAATAATCATTAAATTAAAGGAGAACTGAACCCCCAATGTTGCTTTTTTTTTTCTTTCCCCAGGAGGTGGGAGCAACTATAACCCCATTGAAGTCCCAAAGACTTTCCTTGGAGTCCTGGGCAATCACCTTTCCCAGCACAGAACTGGCGACTGCCAGGGGAGAGATGGCTTGCAAGGGGCATCTCTTCTAAGAAACAGCTGAAGCAACTCAGACCTTGGCATATTTCCTCAGAGCTTCTGTATCTGCAGTTTAGGGACACTCACTGTCAGGCAACATGTCCTTTGGCTCTGAAAACTAAGCAGGAAACTCATTCAACATTTCCTTGGTGAAGCAATCTGTCTTTTGGGTTGTGACCTGGTTTGTCTCAGTGTCTCCAAGCAGTGTCCAAATTGAATACTTGTAGACACCCAGTTTTGTAAAAATTTTTCTCAGCATCAAAGTTGTAACWAAGCTGACATGCAAGCAGAAGATTAGGAGAAATCTGGAGAAACCAGATGTGGTTTTAGACAGATCTGTCTTGCCCGAAGTGAAAAGAACTAATATTTGAATCCAAAACAAGGTTCAGCTTTCCTGAGGGCTGGTAGTTTAGACCTGGATTTATAGATTACCTTAAGGCATGCTGTTATTTCAATGTATATATAGAGACAAGCTAAGTCTAGAAACTTTAGCTGAAAGCCATTCGTATCCCTCAAACAATTTTGCAATAAAATAACATTAAACCCCTCAATTACTGAACATTGAATCAGTCAAGTGCTGACTCTTTTTGTTTGTGTAARCTTTTGATCGTTTATATAACCTTTAGGGCTCTTCTTTCTGATGACAAATGACTAACTTTGATCCCCAAGCCCTTGGGTTAATATTTACAAACAGATATGTAGATAAAAATTCCCAAATGCAGCTTCAATTCTTACTATTTTACTGTAAGTCAGAGAAGGTTAACTTTCTCTTTTATAGCATGCACTTTGGAAAAAATAACTTCTGAAACTGTCAGTTTTATATTGATGGTCATCCTTTTCATTGAATGCAAGGATAAATAGCAACTGGGTCTCATCAAGTAATTGCTTCAACTGAAAAATTACTGCAAATTAAAAGATGAGCAACACAGAAACCATCTGACACATACACAATAGGCTGTGTTTTTGATTTTATGATACCAAGGTCCATCTTTTGGTTTCTGCAGGTATAGGTGCAATTTTTTGAAATTTTGGTCATGTCAAACAACATTTAGTGGTGTTGTTCTGTTATTTCAAGAAACTAAAACCCATGTCTATGGCTTCAAAAGATGTAGTAACAAATCYTCAATGAGTATTGCAGGACCAGGTTCTAACCTCAGTGAATCYAATGGATGTCTCAAATTATACCAAAATCAAAGTCTAGGTCCTGATCACAGTAAGGACAACCAAYAGGATTATTTACATATGAGTTACTCATTCAGTCTTTTAGCTTTGTTACTTATCAATTGGTCCACTCAGTTTTCCTACTGAACAGGAACTGCAGAAGATTTCTTAGGGATACTTAATCATGATTTATGGAAAGTCCCACTTACTTCTGGGTTCTAAACATTAAGTTACCTATACAGCTAGCCATAGGCTTCAGGAAATATCAGGCTGAAAATGACCCTCAGTCGTCTTTGGTCCATAGCCCCAGAAACAGCACATTTGAGTTCTGAGGTGGATGAGACTGCTCAGAGCTTTGTCCAGTCAATATCTGCAAGGTTAAGGCTCCACAGCCTCTCTGGGCAACGTGATACAGTGCTCACCCACCTTTCTGTGAAAAATTGCTTCCTTATATCCACAATGTCTGAACAAGATCTCATTTGGATGTTCAGCTGCAATCCAGCTAAAGCTGTTGAACTTCTATCYAAAACCTCCTTGCAGCTGCTATGCAGGTAGCATTATCTTGTCCCGCAGGGAGGGATAAGGGCAGGTTGACAAGGAGTTGCAGCACTCCAGGGCTCTCAGGTATTTACTGTTTAGTTATTGTGATTCACGACTTTTGCTTAGAAACTGGCCCATTGAAACTAGTGCATGATTTTCAGCAGCTGAGAACCTGGTTCTTTTTAGCTTTTGATGTACCTTTCTTTGTTGAAGGAAACCAAAGTTAAAATAGTTTCCAACTTTTGAGTATTTTCAAATGCATTAATACTTTTTTTTAAAGTTATAAATCAGTAAATGGTCAAAGACCATGTTCATTARGTCATTTAACACAGAACAGTAGTAATTTTACTCAAAATTTACCACATTATCTTATATCTGAATGATCCCTAAAGAGATCTTTTCTCCCCTGTGTATTACTAAAGTCAGGGAACAAGCACAATGAAATCTATGTTACATTAGAAATAAACCACATTCCTTCTTCCCTGTGTATAGCTAGAGCTCCATGCTTGATAAGTAATTTAAAAATAGTCTTAAAACCCAATTATTTCCTTGCATCTGGCATTAGGTGATATTTTTTAAAAACAGGGGATAAAAAATTGGATTGCTGMCATTTCTTACAGACAGACTTCCCATTTTCAGAAAGAATTAGAGACCAAATATATTTCTGTCAAATAACCCTCATCTATAACACAAACATTCATAAATAAAATATATACAAAACGGGAATACAAAAATTCACCTTGTCAATTAATTATGCCATAAAAATAAGAAAATAAAAATGTCACCAAATTAATTAACTGAAGCGTACAAACATTATATAACAATATACAAATACTATAAAAATAGATCATTTTTATCTGAACTACAGTCCTATAATATAAAAAAAAGACATAGACATACTTCTTTTTTCATAAAGAACTGCATTTGTTCTTCTGAATATCATTGCTGTTTTGGTGTTCTCATTCAATGTTAAACACTGTTGGTCTTTACTGGAAAATAAGAAGGCCCTGTTGAAATTAAGAGGAGAGAATAATGTAAGAAACAATAGCTGAATATGTGCT
Organism: Malurus melanocephalus; assembly: GCF_030028575.1. NCBI lineage: Eukaryota > Metazoa > Chordata > Aves > Passeriformes > Maluridae > Malurus > Malurus melanocephalus. Next base: position 2,704,803 of record NW_026623270.1, on the reverse strand, counting down.
TATTTTCCTGAACCAATTTTKGAGTATTCAGTTATGATTTTATCAAACACTACAGTTCAGTGATATTTAAGACTGAGAAATAATTTCAAATCACTGTCTATTGCAGCTTACATTTTCAGAGATGATTTTCACTTCTGAGTGTTCATGTCAGACTTAGGTGGAAAGAGAGCTACAAGAGCAAATTATAACAAGGGATAAAAGGTTCATAACCTGCCAGACATTCAAGAGACCATGTTGAAGGGGATATATGCAYAAGGCACCGTGACCTTTTTTAAAAAATATTAGTGGTGATTCAAGGAGTGAGACATTCCACAGTATGCAGCAGCTACCAAGGAGCAGGGAAAACACAATCCAGGACCTCAAATTATCTTGTGRTAGCTGTTCTGAATCTTTGGACAAGAAGCAGTGGAAGCACTTTCTCTTTTCAGCAAGTATCTGCACTGTAAACTGCAGATGGTGTAGCCCTTACCATAGCATCTAAGGAAACCTCCTGACAGGCTAACTAATTCTTATAGCTGGCTTTTCCAAACTAGGAAAAGAGCAATAGCAGCATGATGTTCAGTGGGCAGATCCACAGAGGAAAGCCAACACTGACAAATCACATTCTGCAGCCCTGTGACCAGGTGGCATGGCCCAGTGTGCCTGTGCTTGTAAATTCACACAGCCTCTTCCCAAAGGAGAGGGATCACATCTGGACTCACTGCTGGTAATCATATCCATGAGTRATCTGGAGAGCACTGGTCATCCTGGGTCAAAACTACATCTGTTACCCCCAATTAAGCCAATTAAGTTGTCAGTAATGCTAAATTCCTAAGTAGGGAAATAACTAAGGAACACAGCCCAATCCACCTCTAAGATGGGATAACAAGTCTGAAGCATTGGTCTGAACAGGTTGGTCTGAAGCACTAACGTGAGGATGCTGCAACACTGGCCTGCTGTCAGAGCTCTGCCTAATATTTACCTTTCTTCCTTCAAATCCCTCCTGCCAGATAGCACCCGTTCTTGCTTGATTGTAATAGATCTCATATAATTAATTAAAGAGRCAATAACCTGATGTTATTCCAGTGCCAGGTGATGGGAAGCTTAGACCCCGGGGCAGAACATAAGGGATGATACTATGTCTGAATATGCTGYAAAAGGGAACAATAATTCCCTGAAAACTGTAAATATATAATCTGAAAATACAGACTTGACCTCTCTACCTTCCTCCCTGTCCTCCTGAACCATGTGCTACTGAAGCTTTGCTCTCTTTGTGGTTTTCAGAGTGAAGTTGGATCAAAGGGAGTTGGTGATACTTCACACACTCAGCAAACCCTTGTCACTCTTCAGTGTTATGCCTTTTTAAAATAAGTCTCATTTTCCCTTTTGATTTAGAAAACAAAGTTACACAACACATTTAAGAAGTCAGCACCAGTGTACCCCTGCCTTAAATAAAAGCTTTAAGTGGAACCAAGTGCTTGAAACAGCCCTGCAGACAGTCAGTCTGCTGAATTTAAAAAGGTGTGCTGCAGAAGTGGTAGACTGAGATCTCATGAAGGCTGGAAGAGAAAACCCCTCTGCCCCATTCATGAGGACTGCCTCCCACTGCAGTAATGGATATCTCTCCTCACTGCTCCACTTTCCTGCTATATTGCTGGAGCTCAATGAGCTCCAAGGTTTTGGAGAGGAGATGCAGAAGCCTTAGGCTCAGAGCAACAGGCTCCACTGGGGCAGAAACCTGAGGAAAGACTTGTGGTACAGACTCATCATTACCTTTCACGCTTTCTTACTCTTTGAGCCTGATAAACACAAATGCAGAGAAGGCCTGGATGAAAGGAAGGTTTAGGATCAGTAAGGTTTTGGTGACCATCTCTTTCTCAAAGTAAATAGACGTTACCTAAGCCCAAATTCTGATRAAATTCAGAATAATGGATTTATCTGCAAGATAGCTAATGCAATGAACATAAGCAATGCCATTACTGCTGTCCTAAATTTCCAAAAATTAATGATGACTCTTTATTGCAGAAGGAGGGCAAGAGTCTTGATAAAACTATGYCAAGTTGGTTTGCAGTGTGTTCATCAAGATAACACAAAGTTTTTCAATAAAAATTCAACATAACTTTTAAAATTTCTCTATTTCTTCTGTCTTCATCTATATGTCTCAGGCATTCTGTTTCTGCACATCTTTTGTTTTTCCAGCAAACCTCAAAACCACACATACTCATAAGGAAACTCATGAAAGTTCAGACTAATGGCAAAAAGGCACATTGTTCCATYACCTGCAATGAAAGATATATGTGGGAGCCAGTGGAAATTACCTGCAAACCAWCTTATCTTCATTTTCACATTTCTTTGCACATTCTTCTTCACTATTTGCTTTATAAACTTGCTTCATTGGATTGAGCAACCAAGCTCCCTCTGTTCTCACATAGYTGTCTAGGATGCTTCCTTGCACTAAAAGGAAAGACAGGTGTGAAAATGGGAATGGTGATATCAATTATTTCAAACTCTCACATTATATTCTTTGTCACTCTCACAAAATTCTTTGTAACATCATCATTTAGGCACTGGAATATTTGGGTTAATGGTGACAAAATAAGGGTAGATCTTGCCTTTCTGGTGTGGTAAAAGGTAGCACCACTGAAAACCCAGCATAAGGCAGGAAGAGAAATGGCTTGAACAGTGCTTTGTATCATACTGAAAGTCATAACAAGTAACATGAACCTATGGTATGAAGTGATGGGAGCACAGAAGATGAACCAAGGAGCAAAAAAAAAAAGAGGTGTTTCAAAAAGAAAATATTTGACGTGCCTACTTTGGAGAAAGTGGAGAAAAGGGGCTCAAGAAAGATGTGAAACAATATCTGTCCATTGCTGTCGATCTGTTCACATGGAATGACTCCAGATTTATCAGTCACCTCCTTTTAAAGGCTCCTACTCTTGGAAGAAAAAAACCATCCTCAGCCCTGAGGCTGTCAGATGTTCAGTTTGTAATTTTTGTAATAACCCTGTACTGAACTTATTTAATAATCAAGGTAGCAGYTGTTGCCCTTCATTGCAATGAATTAATGTAAGACACTAAACTGATAAATAAATTCACCTAACAACCTCTGGGCTACAGCTGTGTGACAAATATACAGGATACTAAAAAGTACAGCTATGTCTAAGGGTAAACTCAAAAAATGAGCAGTCTTCCTTGTAAAGGACTTTGCCATATTTTCCTGTTACAGCTGCGCAATCTCTGAGTTAGTGCACAGCACTGTGACTTCCATGACTTCCAGCTGCAGGGTCATGGAGTTGAAGGAGTCCTGTGATTTTTATAGTTTCTTTATCAGTGAAGCATATGACTCTTCTGATGAACGTTTGGCTCTGGGAGTTATCTGTTCTGTAGGGTTTCCACCCCAAACAGACACCCTGGCCCTTGGTCATCGCAGGGCATCTCAGTCCTGCTCCRTGTTTCTGTGCCTGGCCTTACGCAACTGCTGAACAAAAGGCAGACAGGGGATGAACCAGACCATGACTGGCATCTCAGGCATAACAGCCATGCTGCAGAGAGGAACAACTTCACTTTCTCTGCCCCCTGTCTGTCTCAGCCACGGCCAAATTCCAGCAGGAGGGACAAAAAGYCTCCTTGTCCCACTCAAACCCATGGGCTCTGGCTCCACTGGGCTGTCCAGTGATGCCTTTCCAGCTGAGAAAGGSAACAGCTCCTCCTTTCCTGAGTAACACTCTTTAGTGTGAAGCAGGCTCATATGCATCCTGGTATTAAATCCCTTCACCTGAGAGAYAGCTCAGCCTGTAATTAGGTATTTTCTTAAATACCTAATTTTGCACCTTCAATCTTCATTTTGCACCTACAAGTTGGAGCTGGTAAAATAGGGATAAAAGCAAAATGATGCTTCCTCTCATACAATTGTAAAAGCAGAGAAATTACTGAAGGGTTTTTTCTGCACGTAGAGAGGGAAAAGTTTGTCCCTAAGGGTTGATAGTTACTTCAACAGTATGCATGGAAGAAAAGGATAGCTGCTGGAAGAGAAAAGGACAAGTGGAAAAAAATACAATGAAATTTCATGTGACAGGCAGAGGAACCATTCCACTAGTTATTTCAAAATAAAAACATTAAAAAGAAATGAGTTTTGAGACAAAACATTAAACTAGGTTAAGACAATATCACAGGGATGCTGCAATGCTCTCCACAAGGAAAAGAAAAACAAGTAAARAATTCCTATTATGGTACAGCTTCCATGCAAAATTAATTCTGTTCTGTTTTGACATTTTGCAATAATATTGTCATTATTATCACAGCATTTGACTTTAGAAATATTGACAAGATCATAATTGATTGGGGTATTATAAATATTTTTTTCCCTTTTCTGTTATATTTACATGGCAAGGCAYAATACGTCAAGAAAAATAAAGGAAAATATGCAATCAGATTAAAAAGGCACTAAATTTTCATGCTACCATTTTCCCTGTATCTGTGGTATTTTGTAATTTTAGAAAGATGTATAACTATCTTATTCAGAAAGGCAAATATTTACTGCTATTTGATAAAAGATTTGCAAACAAAAGTATAGTATTTCAGATAAAAGTCAAAATTGCATATTTTTCTCCCCCATATAAAATTACCACTTAGAAGAAAAAGGTATTTGATTTGACTGAGACTATTCTTGTGAAAAAAAAACAAAAAAAAAAAAAAAAAAAAGCTTAGAAACTAGAATTTGAGCTAAGACAAAAATTTGTAACTTTAAATAGCAGTTAGGGTTTTTTTTTATGCTGAGGCATATCTCTACTATTTACAGCTAAAATCTACCCATACGTGTTACCAAACACTTAGCTTTTTAATATTTTTAAACTACACATGTATAACATTTATTTTATTGCATCTTTACATATGCATTAGCACACTCATAACTACATTTTTACTGCAATCACAACATATTGTGTGGTTATACAGATGCCTGCAAGATAATGTGTGGTCTGAATCTGATAGTTCATTGAAGTTTAAGATTTTCAGGACAAAAAATATTAATCTCTATGAAAGCCATATATCTAAAGAGACCTATTTAGTTCTTGTGTGTTATAATTTTTTTGGCACMATCTTGCACAAAAATATCACTTAATACCAAAAATATTCCAGAAACTAACATGGATCAGGTTTGGTCTCCTTATCACATGGAATGAAAAATCTACTGTTAAGAATGTGGTTATGAAARAAGACTGAAGCTGCAGCATGTAGAACAAGCTTTTCTTTCCTTTGTGATTCCATTTTGCACAAGCACTAACAAATTTTAAAGCAATCAAAATAAGGATCACAGTAGTTGGTAATAACATAGAAATGTCCCCGAACCTGAGATAAAAGGCTGCTGAAATGAGACAGCCGTGTCTTTGTACAAGTCTTTGGCAGGCTGCTTCCCAAGGATGCCCCCGTCCCTGGCCATGGGAAATGTTTGCCAGGAGCCATCAGTTGCCCATGCAGACACCAAGACTGCTGCTTTTCTGGTGTCTCTAAAGAACTCAGCCCTGGAGAAACCCCTGCTCTCACCCAAATCATCATCAGCTCTTGCTGGCCAGCGAGCCTCAAATTCATCACCACCCTGGGAAGTTGTGACGCAGGGATCTGGGGATCTACCTTCACCACATGGAGCTTGTAAATGTTTGGTCCCAGWCTCACCTAGGCAAGCAGAAAGCRAAGGACTCTTACCTGAGCTGAGAAAGAGCAGAAGGAGAAAGGCAGCTTTGCTAATCCCCATTTTGGCCCAGCTGGAGGGTGCTGCAAGTTGTGTGTGTCGGTGCTCAAAGTTTTATTGACTYGCASTGGAGTGAGGCAGCATCAAACAAACAAGGCAGGAGGATTAAGTTAATCATTCTCCCATGCTGTTCCCCCCTTGCCGTGGTGTGGCCGTTCAAACAACCTTGAATTGGATGGATTACCAAATCAGATTCAATCATTTCTGCTGGATGCTATTAAGTGTGAAGGCACTTTAATGTTTTGCAGGATATGTTTTGTTTCAAATGGTTAAGTCTTTCTCTAATAGAGAAAAGATAGGAAAAATGTTACTGGAAAGCATGGGAAATCCAGGCAGAATTCGGATTTCTCTAGACACTAGAGTCCCACTAGTAAATTCTTCCATGCATACCTGTATTGATTTATAAGGAGCAMCTATTTAATCTCATGGTAAGCACGGTTATAAGACTCAGACAATATTAACTCTGTAAAACAGCTGGATTTTACTTCTTTGTTAAAGAATTCTTTCTCTGCTCTCTTCTTGACCTAGAGTTTTCTTGTTTTTTTTTTATTTTTTATTTGGTTTTTTTTTTTATTTGGGAGTAGGACTTAATTTTAATGTCATTTAAACTTAAGCTTACGAGTATATACTAAAACATTAACTTTAAGAGCCATACTTAGCAATTTAATGTTCTTCCTCACCAGACATTTAACCTCACACTACATGCATAAACTCATCCAGTGAGGGTGCCAGACTTTGCTTATCTGTGTGTTATCCTGATTTCAACATCAGCTCTCTCTGCATTTCCCAAGCAGCTTTTACCTTGGAAAAATTGCACTGCAGCACCATGTCATGGCTTCTTTTGCATGTTAACTCCCTGTTGTTACTTCCCAACGACTTACTGAATCAAATGTACCACTGACTCACCAGAGGCAGGAGCAGGATGAATACTGGATGGGGAGAACAGGCTTGAATGGACRCTGCTGGATCATGCAATTCAGTCTTCTGCAACTGAAGGCCAAAAGTTTGCAGAATCAYGAGTTGCCTCTAAAAACTAATGAGGCTATCTGCTTCTTTGTCATCCTGCTTGCTTTAAGCAGAAGTTGTATWGTACTGAGGGCTTGGGATAAAGCTAGGAGTGCAGAAATAAATATGTGAGAGAGGCCTTCTAGCAGAAGAATCAGATTTGCTTCTATTTTATTGATTATGTGAAAAATCTAAAGCTGATCCTGCTTGTGATCCTATGCTATTTTATCCCTGTGCTTGAATSTCTTCTAATGCAGCTGTCAACAACAGCAGAGTGGGATATCTCCAGAGGCGTGGGATACCACTAATGTTAGTACAGGGAAACAAAGGAGATGGGCCAGGGAGAGAAGCTGGTTGGAGCTGGACTCARCTCAGGGAAAGACTTGAAGGGTGACAGGGAAAATGGGTCAGATASAGGAGAGTTATATGTGGGATCTGGCTTATCAGGTTTTAGGAACCATTACTCATTGGGAAAGAAGGATAAGACAAAGGAGCAGAATACAAAGTAGGCTTTACTAGCAAGCAGGCTTTTGTGACCTATTCAAGTCTGGTTTAGTCCTGTAAGTTTTTAACAATTTTAACCCCATTTTCAATTCTYGCTCCAGATCCTGGCTTCCTTGACTCCCTGGCTACAAACAGCATCTGCTTGCCAATCCCTGTGCCTCCTTCTCATCAGATATTATAAGATAGTGTTTTTTTTCCTAACTCCAATGTAAAATTTGTTTTCTGCCCAGCCCTACCCTCCCCAGCATCTTTGGCACCTTCCCCGTTTTATCCCCCATTTCCATCGAGGTACTYCTTGGGTTACTGTGTTACAGTGAACATCTGGAGGTCAAAGTCCAAGGAAAAAAAYTGCAGAAGTGGGTGAGCGCAGTTGTTTCTCCTGCATGAATAGGTTTGAAAGACTGTGAGTCTTTACTGAGCTTGTAAAACTCATCAGTAAACACTACGTGTTAGAGATTTTAATCAGATTAGCTTTTCCGACTGGTTTTCAAAACACAAGAAGTTAATTGTAGTAGCCAAAGGTTTGGTAACACATGCCCAGGATGGTTTGGGAAAATTTGCATGTATCACGTAAGCAAACTCTTTTGGAAGCTTTCCTCATAAGCCTACATATACTCTGAAAGAGTCTGTACTACTTCCCTATAGTCTATAGCAGTTGCCACTTTTAGGCTTGGCTCTGGTTCTTCTCTCAATCTCATTGCCTCAAATCTGATTAAAATGCTCCTACAGTAGTGTGGATGCTCTGAAGAAAGGAAAGAATAATTGTATTGACATTTCATTCAAAGATGGCAATGCAGATTTGAAGAAATCTTATTAATCTCTGGATTAATAGATATGATCTTAATGGATCCGATCCAGGAAAACTGGACTTGAGAATACTGTCAGTAATTGTTCCTGGTACAAAAACGGCCATTCTGTAAGTTTTCCCCAAGGAAATTACATGAGAGGTATCTTTCATCTGCCAGACTGGCACTCCTCACTGTCATCTTGTGAAAAGGATGTGACTCGTCAAGGCATTGTGTTTGAAAAGACCTCTTGTAAACTGTTGATTTATCCTTTTGTGCCTTTCCTTCTTTCTTCTTTTCCCTCAYAGATCCACACAGTATCTAAATCTCACCCTAGTTCTGGTCTTGTGGTGTTTGTTCTCATTTATTTGATCACTGTGAGGCCCACCCATAGGTGGAAGTTTATCAGATTTTATTTCAGAGTCAGGGTACATTAGTTAGCATAGTGGTTAAAATATAAACAACAGTAGGAGGCTTTTTAAATAGAAGTTGACCCTTGAAATTGAGTTTACTGTAAGTTCAGACAAATACCCCCACAAATTAAATTGCAAACAATGTAAGAATGCAGAGTATGGTTTTTAAAATAAATTCACATAAATATAAACTGCCTAAATTTCAGAATCAGAAACTGTCAGAAAACAACCACTTAGATACCACTTACTCGCTAAGAAGAGAGAACCAAAGGCAAGATTCAATTGCCTTTCAAAACCCTCAAAAGAATGGAAAATTTCAAAAGACATCTCTAAGGCAGGGCACATCCACAAGACTGGGGTGACCATGAAGTGAAGGAGCTCATGTAATTGCTCCAAAGACTGATGCCATGACACAGAGCCATGAACAGCTGGAAAATGAGGAAGATATTTTTACTTTCTTTGCAAACACAACCAGAAAAAGTAACAAAAGTAAGAATTACACAGCCCTGATTCACTGAGCCAGAGGGAATTTTGGGCAGCAACCCCAGATGGATAATGAAGATGGCTTCTAACAGCAGGAAGAGCTGAATGTAAGGTAGGGAGGAGTTTGGAAGGAAAAAAGGTAGCCAAATTAAAAATAAATTCTGTCCTTGCTCTGCACACAAAAGAACACAAAGGGCAGAAGACCTGGTAGATAAACTCATCTCTATGATTTCCAGAGGAGGCTAATGGATCTAAGGAAAGGAAAGTGACAATAAGGAGACACAAAGAGGACATTTTTCCAGTAGTGAAAGCTTCTATCTTTGAAATGTTCATTTGTTCTGGCTGCTGCCAAATGTAAGAAACCAGCAGAATAAAGTCAGACAGTCAAATGAGAAGAAGTTAGGAAGTGGGCAAACAGAGTGTCATCTTTATTAATTAATTCTTTTGATTTTTCTAATCCATCAGAAAGATCTAAAGAATTAATTGCWGGGGTTTCTGCATTGTTTAAAGTGTCTGGAAATACAGGAACCACACAATTGTCTTTAAGYGAGGTATGGAGAGCGCTAAAGCCATAGAGAATGTGGCAGCCAGCACTTAGCAGAGAGTGTGCTACAAGTCATTCTTCATTTCCTAGACAAAGAACATCAGAGAAACCACAGCTAAGCTAAAGGATGGTGAACAACAGAGTGACCCTGTGTGCAACTTTGAGTCCTGCTCGAGTGCCCCAGCACGCAATGCCCAGCACCAGCACTGCTTTGGGAAGGGGTTCACCAGAACTGCTGTGGTGATCTGCTGTGGCCTACTCCACATTTCTATTAGGGGCAGCACATGTCCCACACCCAAACTTGTCCTTTCTTGATTTTGTCATTCTCCTGCTGTACTGCTCTCAATATCTTGCCTAAACAGTGCTATCCACGCTTTGTATGTGGAGCTGCACAACACAAACAGAGAAGCAGCATACAGTAGGGTCTGAAATGCAAGCTGTATGTCTGATTTTCTTTCTAGTTCTGTGTTCTTCTTGGAAGAGTCWGTAAGAAAGTGAGTATCTGTTTGTATTCAGGCTCCTCAAGGACTGGTGCATGTCAGGTCATGGCTACGCTTTTTTGTGTTTAGCAGCTGAGCAGTTCCTGCCTCTGTTGTTCCAAGTCACAGGACTAGGCATTGATTGCTGTTCTGGAGCCCACGCAGAGGGAGGGTTGATGAATTCTTATCAGTCCTTCCTCTCACACCTAATGGTGCAACTTAACCCTTTGACCACCCTGTTCTAAATGTTTAGAGTTACTGGAAAGCTCTTGGATGAAGGTAAGGACAATTTGGCAGCAGAATGTGGAAGATAAAATGAAGAAGCACGACCATTATTCCACTTCTGGTTAGAAAAGCAGAGGACAGACTGTGTGGAGAGATTTTGCATTTTACCCAGCAGCTGTCCAAGTGCTTGCAAARACCCCAGCAAATGCCTGCTATTTGTAAGGTGCTGTTCTGATGTCCTGGGTTAGCTGAGCTAACCCAGGATATCTGGTCTTTTCTTTAGGCAGTTATATACAATGATCAGTGTACAGCAGTTTTGCTCACTGATGGTTCCAGATAGTTGATGAAATCGGCTATCTAGAAATGTCACAGAAATAAGATAAATGTTTATAGTTTCTTAATTCTATGGCAGTTTCAGAAAAGAGGGACAGGCCACTGCCATTTTCCCCACAAAGTACATGCTGAAATTTCCAAGTGCATTTTCTGCCTGTCACACATAGGTTTATTTCCATGCTTGTTCTTGGCTCATTATTTTGGATAAAGGAGTGATGTTCTAACCAGCTTAATCTTACTGAAACTAAGCGTTAAATGGGTTAGCAAATTAACAAATGATGTTAATATTCCATTCAGGGCTGTGTGGAATGAGATCAGTTCAAGACACTCAAATCAGTGAGATTTTTGACAATATGTCAGCAAGGTGAGAATATTACCTTCAGGTTTAGTTCAATATTTTGACAAATTGCATGTGTGTGTGTGTGGGGGGGGGATGCATGTGTATGAGTGTGTTTATGTGTGTGAATATAATCTACTATTCCCACGCTGCAAAAGAACAGATACAACTGCAGCTGTTTTCTCAGCTGGAGAAAATAATGCAAGATTTCCAGACCATATTCTCACAAAAACTTAAAAAAAATATCCCGAGTCACAAAATGCATAAAAAACACTCAAATAACTGTGGAAACAAGTCAAAGAAGATTCACAGAATACTGCAAAGTGAAAGCCTGACAGTCTTCAGCTCCTGAGAACATCCTGTAGCAGGAGAATGGACTGTTAATGAGCCACACAGATTTCTGTGGAAGAAACCTGATTTCCAAATATGAATAATAACATTTAATTGACAGTCACCCCAAATCTAACCAAATCGCATTGAGAGGTATACTAACAAAAGTGTCCACGGAGAATAGCCCTTTTAAAACGAAAATCAAGAACCTTTGGTTTACATGAAACAGCAGCAGCATTTCAGTGACAAATGTTCTATGGGGAGTTGGCTTCACATCTGCCCTGCTGTGATCTGTGCCTTACCGGCGGAATGTGCAAAGTCTCTGCAGGCAACAGCATCACTAGGGGGGCAGATCCCCAGCAGGCACAGTTCAGCATCTGCAAGCAAAAGAGAGTATCAAATACCAGAATTTTCCATTAGACAATGCCCACAGGACCTGCAGAATCTCTCACATGAACCAAAAGAAACAGGAACAATTTTTGGGTCTGGCTGGTCGTTACAGAGAATTGGTGCCAGTGTTTTTTTAAAGGACAGCACTACCRGCAGAACTTTCAAAACCAACAGTACAAGGGGGATAGAGAGCAAGTGCCAGATGGCAGCAAGCCTTTTGTATGCTCTGGGAAACATGCTAAACAGGTTCTGAAAGCATCCAAATTTACTGAGCATACAGCTCAAGGAAAGCCTTTGGGGCAACAGGTACAACAGGAGAACCAGGAAGGGACACACCAAGATACTTGAGCAGCGAACTGATGCAGCTAGGGAGTGTATTATATTGGTGATAGAGCAAGGGGAACTGTTTTAGAGTTCATATTTCAGGATTTTCTCCAACCTTGTCTCACCAGTTGATTAGGGAGGGAAATGGTAACAACAGGCTGCAGAAGTGCTGGAGGCTGAAGCATGGTCTCCTGTAACAGCCTGTTCAGATGATCACACAGAAAAAATTGGAACAGAGCCACCACCAATTCCAGTTCCCCTGGGTGAGAGTACAGAGGTCTTTGGTAGTGTGAGACACTCCACGCTAAGGGCCACATGGTTTAAAAAGGYAGCCTGTTCTTATGGCTGTGGTGGGGATATGGAGCTAAGGGCAGACTGAATGGAAGGAGAGCATGAGGTTGGAGAAGGGAACAATATTCAGGACTTGGAAGAAACCCAAGAAAAAAATGCTGTCAAGAAAGGCTGTTAAAGGAGAGCTATTCAAACAGTATCATGATAAGCAAAAAATTAATTGATCAGAATGGAAGCCATAAATCATTGATGAATGTTACCAAGGAGTAAGCAGAGTCTGCAATTATTTTTTTTTGGCTGTAGCTTTTTAAAAAATCCCAAACAAAGTTATTGCAGAGTCTGATCTCTGTAGGGCTCTTAATAACAATAATAACATACCTAAATACTAGATATAGATTTACAGGTAGATTATTAAAAAGGTGGGTTTGGCATATGGGGTGGGAAGGGCATCCCTTGCATGTAGCTTAACAAGGCCAAGTGTGTATGTGGGAGTGGGAACTGGTGAGGACAGATGCCAGCACCACTGCTGGAAGCTGCAGGGATGGGGAATTGCCTCCTGATGGAGRAAATGGAGAAAAAGCCAGTCAAAGACAACTGGGTACTCTCAACCCCCAGCAAAGGTGGAGTGAGAGCTGGGCAGAAGGACACCACAGGGTTKCTTTTTAATGCTACACTGTGCAAGATTTGTGAACACTGTGTTTGCAATAGAACTATTAAGGTATTTCCTAAGTTAAAAAAAGGTTACTTGTTTGCTGGAAATATTGATTCTTACTCAATAAACCGGTGGAAGCATGGAAAGAAATGAACCTTAATAAAATATTGAAGAATAAAATATCCCAGAGAGATGAACAATAATGTTTAAAAAGATAGGCTTGAAGACTCTGAAAAAAGAGAGTTATAAGAACATATCAAAGGAAACAAAACAAAAAAAAATCTGAAACAAAACAAGTACATTTTAAAGACTAAATACWTTTCTGAAAAAAAGATTGTGGGAATAAGTAGACAAATAAAATGCTGTTAACCATAGGATACAATAGGGATATTCAGGAGATCCGTTACTCTTTATTAAAACTTATTGTATAGCTAATAAACAGCACAAAAGGAAAATAATTTAATTAAAACATATGCAAAGATGCACTAACCATACAAGGGGAACAATGATATTTTGGAAAGCTAAAGAGTAACAATGCTGCACTTAGCTACAAATTCTAGCTCCAATATCTAACATTTCCAGAACACTTCAGAAAAATTAGACCTAATAACAAGTGCTGTCACACCGCCATCCTGTGGCAAAGTACCCAAAGTTTTYTGGGAACGTTAAGTTTTCCAAATGATAAACTGCTTTCAAAAAKACTTACCATTTTTTTTCTGAGGATGGGAAAACTTCACTAGAGATGTAGCTATACCTCAGGAGATGTTGCTCAAGAAAAACTAACTCTACTGAAAACACAGTAAWTTTTTTCTTCAGAGGGGTCATGACCTCATTGTCTGGACACACAGTTTGAACCCGTGGCTTCTGAAACCTAGTTWTCTGACAGTTAAGCAAAATGAGTTTACCTTCTTTTCCACACATTGCAAAGCAAACAGATATTCTGTACATTGAACATATTGGTATACAATCTGAGATATGAGGGAATGCTCATGTGACTCTCCTAATAATTTCAGCACATTTAAAGTGAAAAATAAAACTGCTTAYTAAAAACTTAGGAGTCTTACATTTCCTGTTAATACAGATCCCTAGGATTTCGCCACTTCATAATTCCATCTGGGTTCAAGTCTCTGCATTAATATTGATTTCATTMAAACATTTTAAACTGGAAACATGTTAAAAAAAGGAAGAAGAAAGAAGAAAGTATGTTTCTTAAAATGTTTTGCTGAATTTTAATGTAAGTT
>NW_026623270.1:2686254-2690734 GCF_030028575.1 Malurus melanocephalus | reverse complement strand
TGTTTTTTGCTTTTGGCCCAAAGTGAAAACTGTAGTAGACCATGAAAAAACTTTTCTGTATTACAGAATTTTAGCTTTGGGAGAACTGCCACCCACAAGGAATTGATAATATACAAGAAAAATAAAATCCGTGGTCATAATTAGTCTTATACCTACTCTGGAGAAAACTTTGAGAAGGTAAATAYAGTTCAACAAAGTCAGTGAGGATAAAGAACATTCCTAAACACATGCAAAAGCTCTTCTGAGAAAGGATTGCTTATATCCCTCCCTCCTCCCTTGAACTAAGGGCAGGCACTCACTTCAGGACTAGGAGGTGAGTCAAKGATTGAACTAACATGGAAATCTTTTCAGTTCAAAGACTTTCAGAACTCTGAGAAGCTGCCACAGATATTCAGATGTCCAAATAAGCACATACAGACATTTCTACTGCCAATAGCCACAYATTTGGGGCACGCCAGCTCTCCAGCATTGTTAGTCCATATGACTTGCTTTCAAACCACTAGGAATTTAGCAYAMAAGATGCAATAATCTCAGGATGTAGACCATCTTGCATAATTAGTATCTAATTATTAAAGAAATCTGTGATTGACTTTAATTTTTTGACACTTCTTTTTTCAATATCATATACTTAAAATTCTTCTTTCAGTTGCCTCACAAATTACTCAAGATTCAACTTACATAAAACAATCGGGTTGTTTGCTCAGAATAGCAGATACCAGAAACCCGATTATATTTTGCTGTCAAGAGAAAAATAATCCATTGATCAGCTAAACAATTCTGTCAAAATATCACTGTATCTCTAGAGCTCTTCCAGTTATCCATAAATCCAGATCTTGTTTCTATTTTGTACACTCCAGTGACATCTAGAGGTTGTCCCTGCATGTGACAGATTTTACCTTTCGTTGACGGGTTCTGACAAGAACCTTAAACCATTCTTCATCATCCTGGAATTCCTACGAGATTTTTCAGAATACATTTGATATCTACAACTTTCTACCTTACACTGCAATATGTCTTCTTTGTTCATGTCCCTTTCTACTTCCCACACATCTCAAATGTAAGATAATGTAAGCCCATGCAACTGAAAAATCAGGTGAACACAGCAAGCACATGCTTTTGAATCCATTGAAAAACCCCATGCATCCATAATTACTATTCGTTTTCAAAAGTCTTGATTCCCTGCTTCTAGCAGAATAGGAATTACACACTTGTCTCTGCTTATGAATGGGATGTGCTGTGTTTGGAGTATGCTCTCTTTTCTTTGGCCTGCTCCAAAGCTGGAATCAAAGTACAAACAAAACTCATCTGTTATTTTTGGGGGCTGTACAGGTTCCCCCRTATTCTTTAGGTGCTGCTCTTGACTTCCATCGCTTTTGCAATATTGTTAAAAAAATTCACTRTCAGGAAATGGAAAAAATAGATCCCTGACACTGGAATACATATTGCATTATCTTTAGCTGTAATGAAAGTGTGATCAGCAGCCTCGGGAAATGCTTCATATCAGCAAGTCATGTTATACACTAGGCAAAGTGCATCAGAAGGAATGTAAGATAAACGACCTCATAAGAAGTAACATGAGGTGAAAGAAGTCTTCTTTAGATCAGCATGTCAAAGCTTGGCTTACAGTAGCTTTCTACATGGAACATTCTTAACTCCAGGATAGTGATTTTTMACWWWTYCMRGRWKGWARKWWYMRRWTTWAMMMMRRMYTWYTTGKTTTWWWYAWTWWKRRKWARRAMYWSMRKKKTKKTMWYYKKYMRKWWYCCCYCAAAAAMCCMAWSAAAMMARKYMRSTAAAGAGGTCAGATGCATTCTCCTCTGACATGGAAAATGGGCCTGACCATGACTTGCTTTTAGATCTCAGACTGCACAAATACCTTGTGTTTTTCAAAGATATAATAGTCACAGAAATTTTTAAGACATTCTTTTGAAACACAAGTTCCTGAAAACTTGGCACAAGCTTGTGCTAGTAATAGAAAACCTGCTGGTATCCGGTGCCAGACTTATTCAGAAGGCTTTGTAGCCCAATACTGCTGCTGACAGGTCAAATTAGACAACATCAAATCTGTTTTCTACGTCAACAATTAACGATGMCTGGTTTTGGGTTTACAATAACAGACCCTCCCAGCTGCCATAGGCCACTCACTGTGCCAGACTCAGCATTTAGCCAAGCCCTGGGCATTTCTGCGCTCTTACATTTTGACAGATTTGAAGAAGTAGGAACTATTTTCAGTTTTCCTTTCAGAAAAACCATCTGGCATCAGCCTCAACATTTACGATCTACGAATTACAACTCTACATATCCTGGGACTTTGTGTGGTGGACACCAATACACATCCCAGGGGGATACAAATTTGTCATATTCTCTATGCTATAAGTTGGGGCTAGAATTTGGAACTTTTCTGAACCCTGTTGAAGTGTTCAGAAAGTGTGACTTTTGACTGGGATGTTGACCTTATGACTTGCCCTGAGACCATTTTGAGTGTCTTGGTTACTGTAAAAGCTAGCACAAGATCTGTCATCTAATTATCCATCAAATATCAACATGACAAATAATGTCACAGCCATACAACACAGTAAGGAACACCTGGATCTCTGATCCAATCTCCTGTTCAAGGCAAGAACAATCTGAACATGAGATCAGATTGTTCAAGGCCACCATGTAATGGAGTCTGGGGTTCTGACAAGGGCAAAGATATGAAAGAATGAAGATACATTAAAGATAAAAGGAAGCACAATAAATGCTGAGGAGCTGTTTTCTGTTTGTGTTACACTGAGGTAACTCAGGAAAAAAGAAATATCCCTACCTATCAGTTGAGTGTATGTAAGCATTTGAGAAAGCAGAGGACAAGTAAGTACAAAAAGAGATAGGAGTGCGTCACTACTAACACTTAATGAACAGGGAAGCAAAGTTTCAGAAAGTGCATTCTTTTGGAAGCCAGTATAATTCATTGACAGAAGTTGAAGACCACAATGCTTGGGAACTTTGTCACAAGCTCAGGATCACAAGAGTTTCCTCACCTCCACTTTGTGCAAATTGCTGTCAACTGAAGGTTAATTTTACAAAACTTCTGAAAAAAAACCAAAACCTGACCATGTTCATCCAAAGTCTTGCATTAATTTCTCAAATCTTCTAATACACGAGACACCTTTGACATCTACAGTTTTAATCAATTTTTACAAAGAAGAAATGAACATACAGTTTTTCCATGACAGTGTAATGTTTATTGGGTAACTCCATTAGAGGGGAAAGAAAYCCCCCCAAACACTGCTTAAATCAACTACAAAATCAGACAAGACATAAAAGTTTCTCCAGTATCTGCACAGCTCGAGGACATCAATTTGTGCTGCCCTTTGCAGAAAGCTGGTGTCCATTCCAAACATTCGTCATTTGCCCTCCTGCCTCCAGCARAGCACATTACCCAGAGACTTTATTCTTCCGCAAGCAACTTGTCACTCTGAACTCTCAGAAATAATATGTACTTTTGACACTTTTTTCTTTCAACAGACCATAAGGTATCCGTGGGAGGGCTTCCGTTTTTAATCTTTTCACAGTCTTTCCACCACCCCCCTCCCCCCTCTAAATTCCAATCTCACGTTTCCAAAAAGGTTTTCGTAACCACCTCTCATCACGCACGGGAGGAAAACAATTCCACCCTCACGTCTCCAGCCAGGTTTTCCTCAGCAGCTCATGACGCCCGGGCGGAAAACCCGCAGCCCTGGAACGCGGAAGGAGGCACCGCTGAGCCAAGCGCCGAGACTTCGCCGTGCAAAACGCGCTGCCCCAACAACGCTTGGCCGCCGTGGCGGGCGGGGCCTCGTCCGGGCGGCGGGAGGCGGCACCGGGAGGCGGGGAAGGGCACCGGGAGGCGTGAGGCGACGCCGGGAAGCAGCACCGGGAGGCGTGAGGCGACACCGGGAGGCGTGAGGCGACACCGGGACCCGCGCTCCCGCCCCGCCTCCGCCCCGCTCCCTGCGCGCCTGCGCCGCGCGCGCCGTTTCCTTGGAAGCCGCGATTGTTTTGGGCGGAACCACCCGCGCGGCGCTGCGGAGGGGGGAGCGGGGGCGGGGAAGAGCCCACTGACGGAGGGCAGGGGGGGAGCCGGGGAGGCCGCAGCAGCAGCCGGGCCACGTCGCGGGCGCCACGGGAGCGGATGGGGCCGAGGTGAGCGATGCCCTCGGCGGGGAGCGGGGCCGCGCCTCGGGCCGGGCTATACCGGGCGTGTGCCGCCGCTTGTCTCGGTGCGCGGCCACGGGGGCGGGCAGGGCTGGGTAACGCCTCCTGCCACTGTTCCCTCCCCCGGCTCCCCTTCCCGCCCCGGGGCGGGGGGCTCGGCCCAGGGCTGGGCCCAGGGCTGGGCACGGCCGCAGAAGCTCCGAGCCGCGCCGGGACCGCGGCCCTTGGCGCGCGCGGGCGGGGAGCGGCACCGGCGGGAGCAGGGGCGGGAGTGAGGGCAGCAGGGGGGGGAGTGAGGGCAGCA
>NW_026623270.1:2613728-2685930 GCF_030028575.1 Malurus melanocephalus | reverse complement strand
GTGAGGGCAGCAGGAGCGGCGGGAGCAGGGGCGGGAGTGAGGGCAGCAGGAGCGGCGGGAGCCGGGGCGGGCTGGGTGGCGGCCAGGGCGGGTCGGGGTGCGCGGGTAGCGGGAGGGGATCGCGCACCTGGCGAGGGCGCCCCGAGTGACCCCCGAGTAACCCTGTGGGGCCGGCGGAACAGGCGGCCTAGCGCCACACGCGTGCTGTCGCTGTCTGCTCCCGGCGGGGCGCGGTGGCACGAGGCAGTGCCGCGGGTAGCCCTAATCCCCAGATCGGTGCTGTTTTCCCCCGCTCTTTACGGGCTTTACGGTTCACTCGGGTGACATTGCGTGCGTGGGCAGTTTATAGTGAACGGACAGTGCTTCTCCATGCCTGGCACCTTGGACTCCGAAGCGGGGATGCGTCCCTCGCATGAGGAATGCACATCTGGGTGCACATCACATCCTCGTTGAATGATCCCATCGGTTAGTCCGGTTGTGGTGTGTGGTGGGTCTTGCTGAGAACACATTTTCATAATTACCACCTAAGTTAAGGCAGATACATAAAACTTAATAAAAGTTGGCTGTATTTCCTTACCTAGAGCTGAAGTCCGTAATTTTGCCATCAGGGCAGACAGTCTGTTTGCAACTTTGTCTTGACGAAAGGAGCCAAATTTCTGGGGGGAAAAACGCAACAGTTCCTCTGAAGCAAAAATTTTCTGATATGTTAATCCTAGAAAACTAAGGGTAGCACCAGGTTTTTWAAAATATCTTTTAAAATTGGTATGAGCACAAGGTTTTTACAGGGACATCCTAACTGGTAGAAAAAASTACCKCACTTTTATTAGTGTTTATTTGATAAGCAAGGACAGAGGTGTTTACCTGGTCTGTCTGCTAAAGCTGTCTGTCAATTTTCTGGGCTTAAATACTGTATTTTTATTAATAAAACCAGATTTTTTTTTTTATGTCAGATTTCTCAATAGTGAAGAGGACCAGATTCATCTCCGTGTTATTTTGCTGTATAATTCTRTGTTGAAGGTCTTTCACATCTCAAAGTAGTTATCCCTACATGTAGCTTAATTAGAAATTTCCCAGTAAAAACCAGGATTTCCCTCTATGATCTAAAAGATGGAGAAGTAAACAAGGCCTGATGTTCTACTTGCTTTCAGCCGGTGGGRTTTACAGTCACTTAACTGCAACAAAAGAAAAAGGAGGAATTTAGTTCAGGAAGATCCTAAGCATGAAGTTCTATTTTGTCAGCTCAGTTTCCTAGATGGTCATAATTAGGAATTTGTCACTTTCCGTTATGTAGTGCAAACTCTGTAGATATTCTGCTCATTATAGCATAGGTTTGATTTATATCTCTTCTTAATGGCCAGCAAAAGTGAGTTTCGTGTATGGTAACCTTTGTGGCATGTTTAGCATWGAGAATCCCTGTATTACAGATGCAGAATATAGCAACTCAGTGAGTATTGTAAAATATTGTGACAAGAGCAAGAGTTTAATGTGGAATCACTTTTAAAAATACAGATGGAATATTGGAGAAGAGCAAACTCGGTTATTTTCAGGACAGTGTAGTAATTCTTAGAAGTTTGGGTTTTCTGATTTTGTTTCCCCTTTTTCCTAGTGGCTGGAATATGCCACTATTCTTGGTATGTGGTTTTGTTAGTCCTGGATTGTCTTATATTTACTAACATGGAAGAGATCCAATCTGATAGGGTAAAAATGCGTTTTACAAAATAAGTGATAACTGAGTGCCTTAGGTTGGGGCATGGTGGTTGCTGAACTTCGATATACGATTAAATCTCTCCTATTCTAAGGTGAGATTACTCYAAGTAAACAGCCTTGTTCTTATCCTTGTTGATTAATGATCTATATTTACATAAGCCTGATAGTTGCTTTAATGGACCATGTCAAAGATCATGAAATTCTAAATTGGAAATGCATGTTAAATAATAGCACTGTCATTATAGGACTTTATCTATTAATTTTATTGCCACAACAGTGGAGGCACTTACTGCATAAGTAAACAGTGATGCACAGAATTTTGGAAATTCTGCATTTTAAAGAGAGTGCTTCTAGATGTGAGGTGGCCCTGGCCCTTGGTAAGATGCTCCATTATAATCAAAAGTATCTGCAAATTTAATTTTTTTTACCAACCCATAGGTTGGTTGGTTTTCTCATACACTAATTTATTTAACCTTTGACTGTAAACTTATTTCCATATGTAGAATAGGTATGCACTTTCCTCATTTTACTTTTGTGTTCTATATTTTCTCTCATATTTTTTTTTCTTTAAATTTAAGAACCTTTGAGCATTTAATTTCTTGTCTGTAATTAGTTTTTGAGGGCTTGTTGAAATCACTTAACTAAGAATTTCCAGTTCCTGTGGTTCTCAGTCAGTGATTAAAGTGACAGAACCTGCTGTATTTTATAAGCATGGTTAGTTTTCTGCTCTTCTAAATTGTGTGCTTTTTATCCAATTGTGATTTGCCTACTTGGAAAGCAGCACTTAGTAACTGTAGTAATTTTTAAATGCCCATTTAATGTAAGTAAGTATAAATTGCAAAAGCAGTTTTAYATTTCAACGGTGTTTTCTCTTTTCATTTACTGATTTAGTTATGACAGTAAAGCTTTGCTTTAGGAGTAAGAACATGTTTAAGATAATTAAAATATTAAAACCTCRTAAGTGTCATTTTGAGCCATATTGCAAAATTAAACTTTTTTTTTTTCTTCCAGTGAAGTCCATTTGGCCATCCTTGCTCTTTTAAAACATCYTTAGATTGTTGGATACTTAGTATAAATGCTGAAGACATTAAGTACACTAATTAGTGTTGGCATCTGACTGATCAGCTCCTCTGTAATCCCAAACCAACTTTGCCTTCTTTTCCTTGATTTGGTTTAGTTTGCATAGCCAGCAGACCAAAGCATTGTAAGTAATGACTGTGAAATTACCTGAAAGTAACAGGCCTGTGCGAATAACACTGAAAGAGATGAGAGAGATGTGAGGGTTTCAAAGTGCAGATACTTGGGGACCCAAGTGTATCCTCAGCTCTTTCCTGTGCTGGTGTGCTGGTGTATGCCTCGGATTTTTAATGCTGAGGCCAAGTGCTATGTTTGGATCACTTCACTCTTGATAACTCCCTCAGCCTCCAAGCAGAGCGGCTGCATGCAAACTGCGTTTTGATAGTGATCCACAGTAACTCTTGAGCTGTATCCAGGCATAGTCTGGGTGAGTGTTAAGTGRCTTGGACCAAAACAGTGTGAGAATAATGCAACCACACGTCCTGGCAATATTTAATGCTCTGTCTTAATTTGTTAGGATCAGTACAGTCTGGGTATCCAGTGAATGTGAGTTACTGGTGTCTAGCAGGAGGTGTCACCTAGTGAGAACTTGGGGCTGTTACCTTATGGGCTGTGGGGTACGTAAGTACCAGAGTTCATTGTATGGAAGGCTAAGGGAAACATCACACCTTCATAGGAACTACATTTCATTAGTTTGACTGTTTACAAAACAGCTCTTTGTATTAATGTGTTTTGTAGAACAGTCTGAATTTTCTTGATAAAAAGATAAAGCTGTGTAATACTTTTATTTGCCTTCAAGCTTTGTTTGGAGTGCATTTGCAGGCTTTTCTTCACAACCAGGAGGGCGTAACTTTTTTTTTTTTCTTTAGAGAAATGAGTTTCATGTAGTTGCTTGTCTACTTCATGAAAAATRCAAATGCTTTATGTAAACATAAATATTTAGAGATTTGTAATAAAGTTAGATTTGCTTGCAGATACTACCCTTTATATTGAAAACTATCAGCTGTCTACAATGTGCCTTCCTCAATGATGCTGTCAGGATAGGCATCTGATTGAAAAGRCTCCAACATAAATGGTTTCATGGGTCATTATTATTTAAAAAACTGTTGGCTTTTTTAGAAGGTTGGAGGGCTGCTGTGCTCAATTATTTAGCTACTGCCCAGTATTTTATCTAATTAAACTTCTGTAGTGTTGTTTTTTATTWACCCTCAAATAATAAGTATCAGAGCTGGCATTTGATGGTGGAAAACTTACAATGATTTAGACAAATAGGGTAATATTTATTTCTAAAATAAAATGTACTCATCCCTAATATTAATTAGCACAGATTAAATTATTAACTCCAAGTCTATGGACCGCTTAGGCTAATGAAAGTTGTTAAATGTTTTAAATAGAATGGTGAATTCTGAGGAAGAAGCAGCTGTTGTGTTGAGCCACTTCTAACTGAGGACTGAAAATGCCAGCCGGTAAGGGTACTTTATGTTTGTTTTCTGGTACATATTTTGTAGTTAGATGCAAATGATAGAAGTTACTTTTGTATTAATTTTTAATGCTGCATTGGCTTCTTTTTGAGTGCATGTTTGTAGCTGATTCTCAAAGTGGTGTTTTGTTTTTCTTTGTTTGAAATTCAGGGTTTAAAAATTGTAATGACAGTGATAATTATGCTGTAGCTGAGGATTTGACAGCCTTTTTCAGTGGTGTGCCTGGTTGCATTTTGAATTCTTAGCTACAAATAAGGCATTACCTGAGGGGGGTTAGAACACCTACTGCATCAAGTGTTGAAATGCTGCTGGTGGCAGTATCATTTACAGAAAGGCAGAGTGGCAGCTCCTGGCTCTTACAGGTCTGTCTCAGGATGGTGCTTCTCTGGGTTCTAGACCCAGTAAGAACCCAGAGCTGCTACTTCTGGAAATCAGTGTGTTARCTCTGCTCATAAAGCAGGAGGGCAATAATTCATCCTCTGCTTTYGCTAGGCCAAGTTTTGTGCCGATTTGATGTGCGTGCTCTTCCAAATGTGCTTTCTTCCAGAAACAGTAGATGGTGCTGACTTCAGCACCAAGTGAAAGATTAGTGTGTGTGTCCATGCAAATCTACAGTGTTATCCTTGTATGGGTTATGTTGTCAGTGGAAATTCTTAACTGAATACTATGGGAATTTGTTGGTAAACTTTCCATATAAATAATTCTCATCCTTTGCAATTTTAAAGCATGATTATGCACTTGTTTTAGCAACGTTGGTTATYGAGGTAGTGAATCATACTCTCCATTTCTTTTTGCAGTTGAAAGTGAGGCAAAGGCAAAAACCAAAGTCCGCTTTGAGGAAATCTTCAGACGCCATGCTAGCCTAGTAGATGCAAAGAAACCGAAGRAAAAAAAGTTTGAATCTCAAGAGAGTATTGTGGTGAGTTAGAACACATGCAGGCTTTGTTTGGTTGCCTTCTTTAACAGAAAAAATAYGAAAATGTAATGTAAAAAGGAGATGTAAACATTTTTAAAAAAATAAAGTGTAAAGTATGTTTCTGCACGTATCTCTTGTTTACGGTGTGGCTTTTATTTTTGTTTGTGTACTAGCAGTGCRTCCTTGTAACATGTAAGTATGCCAAAATGATATAGACTATAATACTGGTAAAAAGAAAATGACACATGTGGGCACGCACTTGTTTAATGTCTACCAGTATTTTTCTGTCCATTACCTTTTTTCATAAAATTTTTCAAATTCAGTACTGCTTTTGCTGGGAGTTAATGAGATGTTTGAGGGGCAGTAGAATTATATCCGTGAAAGGATTTAATTTTGAGTGTACTACATCTATGTGATACAGGTATGTCTGTCTAATAAAGCTGTGAATTGAGAGCTGATGAGAAAGTATAATAATATTAGAGATTATAATTAACTATTCCATTTTCARKTTTTTTTTTTCAGTTTGATCTCAGTAATCAGGACATGAATTTCTGCATGTCCTGAGTTTTGTGTCTTGAGTGGTTCTGTGTTCATGTGTCGACTTTTTAAAAAGATTTTGACCTTAGCTTGCCACTTTGCAGATTAGGAAGGTTTCTATCCTGACTATTTAGTTAGATGACTTTTTTGTTTGTGGCATATCTGTCATTAAAATAGCATCAGAAATTCCTCTGAGTTAAGGTTCACTTTGTAGTCTTTTTCCTGAAGAGGAGAATAGAAGTTCAATATGAGTCTATATACACCTGATTGTTGACATGGAAGATTTGGAATTTGGAAAGAAAGCAATTTGCTTCGAAGACAAATGTTCTGGTTTTTTATTTTCTTCATGTTAGGTTTTATGTTTTCAGTCTTTTTCTTACAATTGTATCCATATAAGATTCTGGATATAAGTTCCTTCTTTAATACTCATTTAAGACAATTGAGTGGTATTTTATGTATTATCATAAAAATTACATGTAGTTATATATAAGTATATTCAGAATAGATATATTAAACTTATTATTACTCTTTGGTCTTAGATTCACAATTTGAAGTTGGATTTTGTGTGGATTTTTAAAAATTCCTTGATGTAAGTGGTTGTCAATAGTCTATACAAACAAAAAACTTGGTGTCTAAAAAACTGCACAGAGTGTTAGAGGGTGTTTTTCTTTCCTTTTTTGTTAGCATATATGTAAATAAAAGACTAAATTCTTCAGTTAAGTTTACTTCTTTATGAAATGTGAATTTTTAATGCATTAAATTTAAAATTAATTATGAATTTATTAAAATGAATTAATAAAATCCATTAATTTATAGTTATTTTTGAGTATGTAATCGTRTTTTCATATGCAACTACATATTACTCATAAATATTTTAAATTTGCTTTGGTTTTAAAATTGGTTTCTATTCCAGAAGTCTCTGATGTAAAAACTAGTGTTTTGAAGTTATGTAGAAGCATTTAAAATCGCAGTGGTCTGAATCAAAACTTACTGGTATGCAAGCAAATTAAGAAGCACTTTTAGGATCAGTGTGGAAACCCAAATTTCTGGCTTTGTTGAAGCTGTAGATTTTTACCCATCAAAGCACTGAAAAACTAATAACTTGAGCAGAAGTTCTATTGAAACTTACAACTGACCGTTTGGAGTATTTCCTTAAAGGYTGACAAAGTTGCAGGAGCTCAGAAAGGAATCAGACTGGTATTTTCCATGGTATTGGTATTTTCCATGCTGGTTGCATTCAAGAAGAAATTTCTGTAAACGCTTCAGCAAATGAACAGTCATTTCTCTGTAAGAAATAAATGTGTGCAGGAGTGGAAGAGTAGGTAGRCGGAGGAGGTTGGCTGGTTTTGTTCCCATTCTCTTCAGTTCGTATCAATTAACTGTATAGAGTTTCACATATCTTGAAATGTTAAATTTGTCAAGTGATGCTTGGCTTTGTGTCACGCACTTGCCCATAAATGGTCTCCCAGCTTTGACCAGAAACAGGTCATGGTTCAGAGCCTATTTCCACTTGAAATGTTCCAGTCTGATTCCTTTCTTTGTCTTTGTTCTAGCCTTTCTTAAAGATTAATAAGACTTTTTCCCTTATAGTCCACTGTTTGTTCCACTGTTTGTTTGAAACCTGAGTCCTGAAGCCACAGGATGTTTCTGTGGTTTTCAGTGATAGAAGTAGGCTAAGGAGAGTGCCTGCCTGCTTGCCTTCTCTGCTCTGTGCCCATTTCCTGGAAAGCCTGCCTGGAGAGCAGGGAAGCAATCTGGRTGGAAGAGGAAAGATTGATATTTGTAGGGCAGGGTGAGTTTGAAGCCACAACTGGTAGGAATGAGGGCTTGTAATAGAGAGATGGAAATATACATCAGCTGTGGCCAGTGAAAGCTCACTTCATTAGCCACTGGGGCAGTGGGTGTGAAACCTAAAGGGATGGTGGAGAAACCAAACAATTGAGACACAGTCAGAAAGTGGATTTGCTAGCATCCCTTCTAGGTCATCACCATATATTGTTTTTACCAGTTGTGCCTCCTATTACAGCTTATTAGAATGAGTCAAGCCTCAGATCAAGCAATGTCCAGGTACATTAATCTGTCTGAAGTCAGTATGAAAAAGATTGAATTTATTAGGTTTAATCTAAATTCCGTGGTAGAAAAGAGGATGTTTAAAACGGTCAATGTGATTTTTCTACCAGTTGAAAAGGAAGATCCATTTATGGAGGCAAAAAATTATTCCCTAGGCTGCAGTCTGATCAGATTAAAATATTGGGATGGRCAGGCATTGGTCACTCAGGTTCATCATCAATTCAGTTGTACGTAAATGATCTTTTACAGCCGGTGCATATCAGCTTCAGTGAGTTGGCAGTGTCCATCCCTCATTTTTCAAGGTGTGCCCATGCTGTGGGCAGAAATTCAGGTATCTCTGTAAATTCTGGTTATACCAGTTTCCAAATACCCATGACAAACTCAGTATTTTGCCAGCTTCCACTCGTGTATTTGAGAATCCCTTCTCAAAAGGTGTAAGATTGCTGGGTGTTGTGCCTGCTGTCAGCTCTGGGTCACGAATGGCAGTGATGTGACCTGGGGTTGGCTACTTATGGTGTGAGCCTTGAGTGTCAGCCAAGTGCGTGCACCTTGGCTGGCGCCCATCTCCTGCTCCTCTCAAGCCATAGAACAAGCAAGGTTAGTGTCACGGGAGAGTGCTTCCTCTGCCCTGGTGCTGTAATGTGGCCATGGAGCTGTTTTGAAACAAAGCCACCTTATTTTTTCCATGTTTTAGGCTGAGAAAGGTTCAGGTCAGCAACCCTCTGGAGTTACTCCAGAGACAGGCATGTCTTTCTGTGCTGCTTTTTCAGCCTAACTCCTTTCTCTAACTCAGGTTATTGTTTTTTTTAAATTGATGGTTGCTCTTAGTTGGTATCTCAGTCCTGTCAGACAGAGAATCTATACCAATATCCCCACCTCTGCCTGAGTCCTAATCTAAAGGTTTTTATGAACCTCTTGGCTTTTACTTTGTTGTTTTGTAGCTTCACATCTTTCCTCTCTGTTTAATTATGTAATGTAATTACAGCATGTGGAGAAAGTGGCCTGAATTAAGGTCATACAGGCTATTTATCTGAGGAATTTATGTTTGAACTTACTGCACGCAGCATAAAGCTGCTTCAGATCTATCAATGTTCCTAGAATTTGCTGTAATTTGAAATTGTGGTTTGTTTTCATTATAGGGAAATGGCCTCAAAGTTTAGGTGTTAGGAAAAAGTTTTCCATAGAAAGGATAGTCAGACATTGGAAGTGGCCACCCAAGGAAATGATGGAGTCACCACTCCTAGAACTGTTCAASAGCCATGTGAATGTGGCACTTGTGGGAATACGGYTTAGTGGTGAACATGGTGATGCTGGGCTAATGGTTGGACTTGATCTTAGAGGCCTTTTCCAACCTGAATGATTCTATGAYTTTTTCTTTGTAGGCAGTAAGAAATAACAAGTTCTAGTAAATATTTCAAGCTAGTTTTTGCAGGTAGACTCCTTTAAGGGGATTATTCTTGAATTTCACAGTTCTTTTATAAACTCTTGTCCAGGTCAAAGATGAGGGCTTTTTGTTTAGAATTTCTCAAACAATCATGCTACTYGTGCTTAGTGGATTGATGTTCTAGCAAAGACAAAAATCAGTATGACCTTAGTTTTTGGCCACTGTTGGGTCTTAGTTTCTCATACACTGCAGTTAAAGTTAGTCATAAAAATAAAGAAAAGGAAGTGGACTATCTATTAGGAAGCATTATTATTTTGTTTTGTTTTATACAAAACCTGATGCTTTAATTATTTTCTTTACTCTTGA
Organism: Malurus melanocephalus; assembly: GCF_030028575.1. Classification (NCBI taxonomy): domain Eukaryota; kingdom Metazoa; phylum Chordata; class Aves; order Passeriformes; family Maluridae; genus Malurus; species Malurus melanocephalus. The sequence goes on along the minus strand of NW_026623270.1, from coordinate 2,676,392 downwards.
TAAGATAGAATCGATACTCTGTATTTCAAGTTATTTATATGAAATTTTCCATATCTGCTTGAATTCTTGATTTACAAATAAATATGTTAATGGTTTGTGTAAGCAAGTAAARGATGAAGATACAAGGACAATTTTTTCWTACTTASTACACATACTGTCCCTCTTTAGAASTGTTTGAGGCAAGCATGATTTAACAGGGAGAAGTATCCCGACTAGAAGGGAACAATGTGTTTACTGAGGAAGAAGGTCTTGGCAAATAAAACTTTGTATGCAGATACATACATTTTCTCCAAACTTTCATTGCGTTTCAAAGCCCTTTCTAATGTTTCATGTTGAGACTGGTAACAGTTTTCTGTAAGACAACAGAGTAAATGAACYTCAGTGACTTTATAAAAGTTACCTTGAGGAACAGAGATCTCTGTTGACCTCATCACAGAATTAGACCTCAGTTGCTTGCTTACTGTAGAATCATAGTTTGGATTGAAAGGGACCTTTAAGGTGATCTAACCCAAATTCCCTGCCATGATCAGGAATATCTTTGACTAGATCAGGTTGCTCAGAGCCCCTTCTAATGTGACCTTGAACATATCCAAGGAGGTAAGGAGTTGGCATTTTACAACCAACAACCTTTAGTAATCAGAAACTTGAGGGAGAGGGGCAAGTTTACAATGCATTTTCTATAAAACCACTGAAAATTAGCAGAAGAAATACTCAAACAAAAGCATTAGCTGAAATTTAGTTCTGAYAAGCAGCTTCAAGAAACTACAAACRGCCAWACCTGAAATCTGTCTCTAACTTGGATTTTCAGTGGATGAAAATTATTTGTTTTTGTGCTGCAATGTAGCCTTTGCATCCCCCATAGTGTAAAACATTGGCATCTGTTTGTGAAGTAGACTTGTTAATTTCTGTTTTCTACTAGATATACATAAAAGTCATATGAAAACATAGTGAAACATTGAGAATGAGGTGCCCAAATGCCAAATGCTTTTTTCAGTGTGAATTTTSTGTTGACTTTCAATCTGTCACTTGTCAGATTGAAACAACAAAATAACTAGATCTTTGATTTAATTTTASTTTGTCTAATGTTGCTGAAAGAATAAAATGAAGTGCAATGTTTAGAGAATGATTTTTAGTACAACTATGTTTTATGTTCTTTTCATTTATAGCTTGATACCTTTAGAAATAATATTGATCTATCTAAGGAAAGTGTGAATGATGAAGCAATTATAAACAACACATATAATCCTGAAGAAGAGAGCCCCAGATTTACTAAAAATAAATTGAGAGAGAAAGCATCAATTGCAGAGAAAATAAACAATGATGTTGTTAGTGGAGAGGAGAACAAGCAGCCAAAATCCAACAGAAAGAAAAAGAAGTCACTGTTACAAGAAGAATTTAATGAGGAAGAAGATTTATATGAAGCTAAATTGGATAGTTTTGAAAAAAAGACTAATGATTTTCCAAAGAAGAAAACAAAAAGTAAATCACCAACAGATGTACCTCATCAAGAAGGTGATAGAAAGATCAAAAATTCCTTGACAGAAGTGAGAAATGTAACTGAACTAGAAGAAGAAGAGGAGCTAATTCAAGCCTATCAGCTGCATGTGGCTGAGGAAGAAGCAAATGCAATTAGAAAGAAAATGAGAAAGAAACTTAAAGAACAGATGTCTGAATCTACCTTCACTGTTCAAAGGCATGAAGTTGCATTGAATAATGAAGTGGGCAAAAAGAAGAARAAGAAGAAAGAGCAAGCAGTTTTAAGTGAAGCTGAAACAAGGTAACATGACAAACTGTACACTGTGAATCTTAAGTAAAATGTGTGATTTTAAGATAGGCAGAAGCTTTCTGATAAATTGTTCATATTTTCTAAGTGATTAACTGGATGATTGTTATGAAAAAAATAGTACCAAATCCTTTCTCAAAAGGCTGTCATGATTAATATTTAGCTCACGGATTCTTTTTACTTTTTTTTAAACAATCCTCCATTGCTATTTGATGTTTGTTTGCTGTGGACTYACTCTTAATCATGCACAGAGCTATCTTAAGTTGGTTTTGGGTTTTTTTTTTTGTGATAAGTGATGGCACTGATCCAACGAAAGAGTATTAGCTTAACTATTCACATAAATGGTTCTGCAATTGTCTGGAAATTAGGGGGAAATGAAGGGGGGAGAGCAGTGAAAAAGGCAAGACACTAATGGGGGTGGGGGCTGTTATATTTTCAAGATATTCAGATGATGAGTTGCAGAATTTCAAGTGGATTAATAGTGGCAGAGAGTAATTGTGTCAATGTATGCACTGGACTGCAGTTGCTGACAGTGATCCATTGCTTTGCAGTGCAATGTCCCTTTCTGAACTGCAGCATCATCCAGAAGAAGGTGGCAATGAAAATCAGTCATTTGAAAGACTGTTTACATCAGAAGGACAGAAACTGGAGGAAAGCATGGATAAACAGAAACCTAAAGCCAAGAAGGCTAAGAAGAAAACCAGAAAAGGTCTGCCAACAAAATGTTAGAATGCTGCACTACTTTGCTGTGCTGTCTTTTTGGTGCTGTTGTAGAAATATTTGTCCGTAGTAGTAACACAGAAGTGATTGAGCTGTGAGTTATTTGTATTTCTTTAGTTACTTAATTGTACTTTTGTTCTTCAAATTCTGAGGCTAATTTCTGAGGAAGTTTATTTGATAAATCAATCTAAAATCTTGAAAATTCATTTGCTATAAATAGTTTTGAGTTGAGATGTAGAAGTTACCATGTTCCTGTACTGACAGTTTGTTTTTTCACATTTCTAGAAGAAACCACAGATGTTGCTGTAGAAAATGATGAGGAAATTAGGAATTCAGAAATTTCAACTCAGTCTAAATTTGATTTTGATGATGATCTTGTTTTGGGAGTTTATGTTCATCGATCGGATCAACTTAAAATTCATCACTTGGTATCTAATCCTGTGGTTAAAATCCATATTGTTGATCAGAGAAGTGGCTTATATGTCAAGAAGGATTACAGGTGAGTTTTAATAAACTATTTCTGTTATCAGTGATTATAATAATAGGTATACTCTTCCCTAGAAAATGAAATATGAAACTGAAAACAATGGGAAATTTTATGCTTGTGTAGTTGTTCATTAGTTCTGCATCGATGATAATGTATATACATATGTACCTACAATAAATGAGGGTGATACTTTTATTTTYCTTTTGGCTCTTTTGAATGCTCTGCACTGCTGTTTCAAGGCTCTCTAGGGCAGTTGTCAAACCACCAGCCTGACAGAGYTGAAGAAGTGTTTGGACAATGCTCCCATGCACATGGTGTCACATAGGGATGGCCCTGTGCAGAGCCATGAGCTGAACTCTGTTCTTGTGGGTCCCTTCCAACTCAGTATATTCTGTGAACCTGTGAYATTTGCAGCACAGTTCATTCTGTATTCTTTCCAGAGATAAAATTTCTTAAGTCTCAAAAATAYGTAAAAGCCAAGATTAGAATAAGTAAGCAAACTTTTTGTAGTATAAATAGYATCTGCCTTTTCTTCTTTATTAAGGACTTTTAAAATCTTTAAATAAAATTCAGTTCTTTATATTTCTAATTATCAGTTACTTATTCCCACTGTTATTATATATAATGCTCCTGAAACCAAATTTTGATGGGGTTTAAGCAGTAGACTCCACCTTGATCATTRTGCATAAATTTGCTAAGAGTAACTTAATGGTTAGGCTTTTGAACTTCAGCCTGTTGTTTTTCTRTATACACTGCAAATAGTCTTAAATTTTGGGTGGGTTTAGAAGATGTTTTCTAGAATTAAACAAATAGTATCTTATATGTTTTTTTGCTTTCAGTAAATTAAAATGTCTTGTCTGAGGTTGTTTTTTAAGTGCTCTAACAATTGTAATTCTTTTGAAATTTTCAAGCAGCCAGAGGGAAGTTTCATCTTATGAACAAGAAGAAATAGATCACATTCTTCCTATTATGACACARCCATGTGACTTTAGAAAGTCTAAATCAACAATTCCAGAGTGGGAAGAGCAAGTAATATTTAATGAGCGTTTTACTTATTTTATTCAAAACACTGAGGAAAACCCTCAGGTTATCCTATTTTTTGAGGTAAGGTTGAATGTTTTGCATYCAATTTATGCATATTCTGATTTTTGGTTTGTTTCTTCAGCAGTATATATTTGACTTACTCAGGTGTTTTATTTTGGTTAAGCTAGGTGAACAGCATAGCTTTTAAGGTACAAAATCAAGTAGAGATACCAAAAAGTGGGGTTTTTATTATAGAAAAGGTTCCTGTTTTCATAGTAATAAGGAATATGAAACATTCTTACAAAATCAGCTCTCAGACTTCCAGGAAAGACTGGTAAGATATGGAGGMTATCACTCTTTTCACATTCTTGAAATCTGAAAAGAGGTTTAAGTACAAGAAAGGTAGARTTTGTCTGCATGTAGCAGCACCTCATTGTACCCAGGAGCAAGCTATTGCATTGTTCGTATTAACATTTTACACATCTACCTCTCCTACCCCTGTCTTCATAAAGCAACTATTAATTTGTCCTCCAATACAATTATGTTTAAARGAAAAATATTAAGTTATATAATAAAATGTAATTTTGAGCTTAAGTATTTCAATATCTGTACAGAGAGATTCTGTAGTATTAACCTTCAAATGGGAACCTAATAGGATTACTTTTCAGTCCCCATTTTTTTTCCTATTCAAATAGATTGAATATCATTTATTACCATATGTTTCTTAATCTTTTGTGATGCTTATAAATGAACACATTTATAGAATTAAGAGTCCTTAGTTGCTTAACACAGAACTAATTATATGTATATTTAAAGATTCTTCATGGAAATCACACTAATGTGGGGACCAAAAGTATGATTACACTGAAAGAAGGCTGTTTGACTTCAGTGTGATCTATGAAAAATGAATTTGAAGAAAGCATGATTCTAGGGTTTTTTTTTTTTGTATACCAAATAAACGTTCAGGAGTAGCTAAATAAGAGAAAATTCTGGTCCCTGACAGAAAAATTAAGGCTCTCGTGGGCATCCCTGGRAATRTTCAAGGCAAGGTTGGAGGGGGCTTTGAGSAGCCTGCGCTAGTAAAAGATGTCTAAGCTCGTGGGTCAGAATTCWGTTCCATCCAACCCAAACTATTCTATGACTGATTATATGACAAAACTGATAAAGATGGGAGAGGAATACTGACTTTTTGACTGCCATTTTCCATCTAAATTAATATGCAGCTGATTTTAGCTGTCAGATTTGTGATCTATGTAATTTCTGAGCTATTAAGAAAATTACACATTATTGGTTTTCCTCTTTTATTGAGACATAAGGGGAGCAAGGATAGGTTTATTTAAGACTAGACGTTTTCTTTTTTAATGCAGATCATAAATAGTCATCACATAAATGCATAAGGATCTGTTATTCTTAATTTCATATATTTGTATGGAAGAAACACTGTTTTTATTACTTCCTAAAATTTAAATCTGTTTAATTGAGTGAATTGCACCAAGCGTGTTTTCAGCAGTTTGGTTTTTTTCATTACTGTGAACTACATATTCATTAGAAATATATTCCTGCTGATACTTCTAGGTCCTTGATTCTCCAAGTATGCATGAAGTGAGAGCCAACTCTGATGTGCAAATTCAGGAAGRTCGTTACCGAAAAATTTGTTGGGCATTTCTAAAGGTATTGTAAACATTTAAATGAAGAAACAAAATTTTTAAATCCTTTTATCTGAATATCTCTAACTGTACTAAGTAGGAAAGCATTTTTCATTATTTTCAGCAGGATAGATGAAGAATATGTGCTTTTCGAGAAAGTATAGAATGTGTATGATTTTTCTTTGATCATGAAGTATTGAAGGTTGTTTTCTTTTAGGTTTTCTTTGTGTTCATGGGATTGTGAAGAAAATTAAAAATCCACTAATTTCTGTACCTCAGCTGTTCTGTATTCTAGTGCCATTGTCAGTCATCCAGTCTTTGAAAAGTCTTACCTGATCATAAAATGATTCTCATTTTCAGTTGCAGAGTTTGAAATGCTGTGGCATTTAAGATACCAATGTGCCAAATGTGAGATATGGGTAATTTAGCCATCACCTTTCTGCCCTTTTAAGAGAGATTTGAATGTATCAATTTGTTTTTTGAGAGCTGACAAWCTTCAATTTCCMTGAAGATTGTTTATTYACACCTACTCCTGTGGSTGGTAGTCATTAACAGTCATTCAGCACTCCACAACATACAGGAAGTTTGGTACAGGATAAGACAATGGACTGCAAGTTTAGGTGAAGGGATGGGGACCTTCACAGCAATTCAATACAGAGATTCTCCTGAGCTCTGCCCAAGAAAAATCGACTGAAATCAGGGATCTGGTATCCCATGTCTGGGTGGGAGCAGGCATTCAGTACAGCSTACTYCTGAACAGAGGGATGAATTAGTTTTCAGCTTATAAATATGAATAAAATTGTTGCCTATTGTTCATTCTTACTGCATCTGCCTGMATTATCCTTTCATCTGTGTCAGTCAAAGTAGAAATGTCCCAGTTAAACATTGATGTGTGTTAATGGCAGTAGGTACACTTATTCTTCAGTTCAATAAGAGAGGACTCTTGTCTCTTCTGAAGTTGGAGTGGTTACTGCATTGCTGTCTCTTCTGCTCTGAGCCAAAGCCTTACCAATGCCCTTTGTTGCAGCATTCAAAGAGGACAGATTTGGAAGAAGCTGTTTGTGGATTGRCAGTCCTTTGAGATTTAGTTGATTCTAGCAAGTAGTAATTTTTAAAAAGTGATATTGCAGAGGTCTTCCACTTGCAAGATATTACTGCTGTRAAGCATCTTTCAAAACTAGGCTGCCATCTAAGCTTTAATCTTAGCAATTTGATTACTGGGGTATGTAATGCATGCGTAGCTCATTAGTTTTTTTGGAGTTAGTATATATCTCCAATGGGAAGAGGATTTCAAGAGTTTATGCTGTAGTTAAGATACTACAAGTCATGAATTACTTTTATGTTCTTTTTTTCCCCTCTCTTGTCTTTTGAATCACCCTTCCAGCTTGTAGGTGCAAATGGAGTTTTAAACGTTGGTGGAAAACTTCGTCTACAATTATATTATCCACCTTCAAGGACCAAGTCACATTCAAATACTGTTGAGGTTTATGACTGGTGGGCAAAATGTCCYAGAAATCGGTACCCATCAACTTTATACATAACTGTAAAAGGCCTAAAACCACCAGATCATGTAAGTTAAATATATAATGTATAAATACATTTGCAAATATGCAGACTTTCCTGCAGGAACTAATATCTAGGTAGAGCATGTGAATCTGTGTTTGTATGCATGTGTATAAAAGCTGTGCTTACATGCAGCATATAAAATACGTAATAAAAACGTTACATCTCAAGATAGGTGTTTCAAACTCAGCCCTTCTTGGTATCTTTTTAAAATAGACATACTTTCCCTCCAACAACTTTGAATATTATTTTGCCACTGACACAAAATTTTCAGAGTACTTTCTTAAAGATTAATGTTCATTCTTAGTAGCAGAAATGCCATTTTAAGTCATTGGACTCCTGCAGGTGTGTAAATTCTTTGAGAAAAGATGCAAGTGACTTAACTCTGATTCCCTGCACCCTCTAGCTGTATTRAGTTGTACTTCTTTTTTCAAATGCAAGCTTCTTTAAAGACAGGCTTACACTGGTATATGCTGAGATGGGCATTCAAGATAAATACAGCATTTCCTTTTCTACAATGCAAGTACACTATTGTTCTTTTTATAATTTCCCATTTGTATTTAGAGCTGTAATAATTTCTTCTACTCTTCTACTTTTGTACAATCAAGGGTGATCTGTGGAAGCCTGGTGAGATGTGGATATTCGCAGTGGTACAATACAATAGTAGAGTAATTCTAATTTTCACTGACCTCAATCGTTACAATCAATTAAAGGTCTCAATTMTTTGAAAAATCTGTGATGCCATTTGATTGACACAACTTTGGAAGCTTGTATTACTTTCTGACTTCCCCATGACTTTAAATGGCATTTTGCAATGCAGTTTTTATGAATTTTTCCAATCTCTGTGTTTCAGATGTAAAAATGCAAAACATTTTAATTTAAAAGTACCTTTTAACCTTTTCAGGAATTACATTTTTCACTTAAAAAAAATTTTCCCTGATACTTAGTYTTCTTTGCCTTAAGGTTGGTCCTTCTTTTCACTCTATGGAAGCTGCTCAAAAGGAACAAATTAATACAGCACTGTCTGAGCGCCAGAGAGAAGGATGTGAACCTTCTTCAGAGGAGAAAAAGGAACCATTTAAATGGTCAAGATTGCCTGGACAGGTGAAATGTTTTTCTTTGAATTTTAAATGAAAGTGATTTAATTATTTACTGTATTGTGCTAACTTTCTTTTTTTAAGTCTTATGAAGCATGTAATTAATTAAAGTAATTAAGAAAAAATATTAAACAAAATATTAAAAGACCCTCATAGATAGTAAAGGAGGCTTAATCTTGGCAAATATGGTTGATTTAACCATTTTATCACCCAAATAGCCAGGTATTTTTATTTGCAGAATTCTCGAAGAATTTGAAAGAGTAGCATTATTCAGATAATGGAAGTAAGACAGGAAACCAGTTCTCAGATTTCAGCTTGATTAGAAATATATTTTCTTGACYTTTCTTTTTGTTTGTTGAAGACATTTTTACACTGTAACAGAAAGAGCTTACATTGAAAAACCACATAACTACTGTGGATATTGTCCTTCATCTTTAACTTTKAATTTAGTTTTGGAGAAAAAGCTGTTGGGTCATAAAGAAGTAATATTTTGGGAGAAAGGAAAGGGGACTAAAGTACCGATTCAGTTTTTTGAGATGTTTCATTTCTAGTTCTGTCTTTAAAAGTCAGATATTTAAATACAGATGAGGTATGCTAAAAGTGATTTGGTAGTAGACCAAAGGTCTGAGTGCCTATGGTTGGGCTTCTGATTTCACACTGCAGTCCTTAGATTACTATAAGTTGTGCTTAGAATTGTTAAACAAGCTTGACATGCAGTCTAACTCCACAGCTTACATTTTTGATGATAGGCATTATTAAGCACTTCTTAAGATTAAGGAAAGAATTTCAGTTGTAGTTTTGTTTGTTTTTTTTTAAACTTGCTAGTTGTTTGTAATAATGAGGCAGAAACAGGGGTTCATGTGGCCTGTGCTGCAAAACTGTCTCTGTTTATAATATGTTGAATTTTTCTTTGGAATTCTATTAAGATATTACTAGCCTTTTAGAACTTCTGCATGTGAGGTGTTTGAGTGTGTTTTRCACATTGGATGGCTAACATTCCTACCAATTCTTCCCTGAAAAGCCAGGCTTGCCGCATACCCAACAAGCACTTGTTTTCCCTGCGAGGTGGAGATATGGGCTGTTTCTGCATCCGCTTCTCTCATGATGGGAGAACACTGGCAGCAGCGTGTGCTGGAAGGAATGGCTATTCCATTGTTTGTAAGTTTAAATACATTTTGGCTTTTTGCTTATAATCCAAGTATTTGGAAATTAAAGGTTGAAGGAAGTATTTTTACATTGTGCTTTTTCAGAGGTTCTGGTTTATAACTGTTATTTGAAAACTCTTCCGTGCATTAAAGAGCATTGAGGAAAATGTTCATTGTGTATTGCTGGGGCTGGAACTGGCTTTTTGTTCATGGTTACATATACATAGTTTAATGGTGTGAATTGATACCATTTCTGCCCAGAGGCCTAATGCAAATACTAAATCAGTTTTGCAGAATGAGCATATTTTCTGATGATGATGTATGTATTAAGTGAAATAACTTTTTAAGTCTCCACCTCACACACTTTCCATGTAAGTTTTTCTCCTAACCTGTCTTGAAAGTTGGATACCTTAGGAATGTTGTCAGCTCCAGACAGACTACTGGAAGCTGCTCTCTTCCATGGTCCAGTTCAGTCAAAGTACAAACATTCCTTATTACTAAAATTTGGGACTGCTTCATCATGATTGCTTCAACTGCATGGTTCTTAAACCTTGCATAAGAGTTTTGAGATTCAGAGAGAGCAGTATTTGAAGTGTACACAAAGGGTTTAAATGCAAGGAGCGGTAAATCTAGATTGCTAGATTTCTCTAGCCTCAGAAAATTAGCTGTGTTAAAATATTTCTAAAATTGGTCAAGTAGTTGTCAAAATTAACAMAACCTATAATCCTAATCTGGTTCTAATAATTTAAAGGAAGTAAACTGTTTCTTAAGGGGTAAGACATTTGTGACATCCATGAACCACTAGATGGAAGTAGATGCTTGCTGTCCATTCATATCTAGCAATTATTTCATCCTGTTGCTTCAAAATGAGAAGATAAAGAAAATGAGTTGACTTATGCTTACAGAAAATCAGCCTAAGATTAGACTAAACTTTGGCTCTAGTGGCTACGTCTATTTGACTGCAAATACTTAAAAGACTTCTATTTTTCTATTTTAACTTCCCTAGTGTATGAAATTCCTTCTGGACAGTTCCTGAGAGAATTTTATGGTCACCTTAACATAGTGTATGATCTTTGTTGGTCAAAAGATGATCAATACCTTCTTACTGCATCCTCTGATGGCACTGTCAGGTCAGTATGATTAGATGTTTTGGCAGATATCATCAGAAGATGAAAAGAGAGTGGTCCAATTCAGTGTTTTACTACAAAACTGTGCTACAATGTTTTAATTACAGATTTTATTATAATGTGACTGCAATAATATAAAACTTGTGATTGGGTTAATAACTTACATTGTATTTACTGTTTCTAATGTATTTGTATTTGAAACCAAAACTCTTCCAAAAACTCTAATGTCTAAATCTGCAGCAGAGTCAAAAACTAAAAGACTTTTTGTTTCAAGAAGAGAGGCACTGAGACAGTTGTAATATTCTGTTCCTGGAGAAATGGGCATACTATGAATGCAGTATTAAGTTGCRAATTTGAACATGAAGCGGGAAATTGAAAATTTAAGATTCAAGTCATGTGTGCAGATTTGCCATGCTGCATATGTGTATGTTTGTGTGTTCTTTTGGTTTTTGACACTTAGCTTAAATTGCTGTAAATGAATTTTGATGCTGTTATTTCTTGAATCAATTCAAGAGTACTTCAATTCAAGTGTACTTCAGACAGTGATAATGTTACAATAGTGATCTGTTCAGATTTAAAAACAAAAACCTTCAAAGCTGTAGATATGCATGAAATGATGACTGTAACACAGTACAATTTTATTATGAGCAACTTCATTGGTTTTCATAGAACTTTTTTTTTTTTAGCTCTTCAGATCCCTATCAGTTGTTTCTGTTATGCAACTCAGTAATGCTACAGGCAGTTGCGTAATTGAAATGCCAGCAGAATTGTTAAATGATATATTGTATTAGTGGAACTGTTTTAAGGTTTTTTGCTGCTTGTATGAAGGCATACAGAGAATGTTTTGAGAGTTCTGCTTTTTAATTTTTTTTTTAATTTGGGAATGGATTAAATAATAATTTTTTATCTTGAGTTAAATATCGATTTCAATCATTTATGTTGCCCATAAGAAAGCTGAGCTGTTCCTCAATTCTTGAATTWGTGGCAGCAAGTTGAAACTGCAGTGGTCTGCCTCCTTTTCTGTGTACTATGCACAGTCACTGTATGAGTTATTAGTTCCTATGTTTATTGTGAGTTGCCTTCAGCTCCTTAAAAGGTCTCAACATTGCTTTGAAGTCATTATCAGTTTATTACTTGGATTATCTTGRAGTTCTGAGGCAACATGAAGGCAAATTCAGGAACTTACATGAATTCTTCTTTATATAGTGTTTTRTGTCATCCTCAAGCCTTCCCAAGGTTTAGTCCCACCTTATTTGTGAGCAGTAAATTAATTTTTAAGTTGATAGATCAAAGCCATTCTGAAATACAGGTAGACTCATGATCTTTGTGCATTGAATTGCAAATTGATTGCTGTGCTCTAAAGGGTTACAACTTTGTAATTAAGTTACCTCTGAGTAAACTTAAAATTCTTCAATAGCCACCAGAAGTGGTCACTTCACCACTAAAGGGTGAAGTGGAAGGGTGCCACTAAAACAATTTAATAACATGTTTTAATTGAACCCTCCATGTAATGTGCTGCCCACCTGTATTTAGTGATCCAGGTACTGTTCTATTCTTTGTGTACTCATCTTTGGGGAAGGCTCACTAATAAAATGCACACCATCAAATAGAAGACGCTAAAAAAATGCCATCTTTCAGCTCTGGATGGCAAAGCATAGGAAATAGATTAATAGTAAGAAGTAAATTTATGTGATGGAAACATCCTTGAGATCATGATCACTGTGTGRCTGGTAATTATTATTTTAAAATTTTCTGGGGTTTTATTTATATTTATTGGCCCTAAATGGTCCTTTATGGGTTTTCTTAGTATTTGTTCTAGTATTTTTTTTAATAAATGAAACTCCAGAAGGGCTTAATTTGGTTATAGCTCCTGAAAGAAAGAAACAAATTCATTTCATGGAATTCTTTGTGAGTATTTTAAAATGAGAAATATATCGATTAAGTAAGTAATTGGCCATTAATTTACTTCGAAGACCAAATACTGTTTCTTARTTTTGGTTAAGAAGTACCATATATTAGGATTAAATAGAGGTGGAACAAATTGGTAGGATAAACAGGTGTTGTTAAGTGTTTGCAAACATTTGCCTCTAGAGTCAGTAGCACAACATATGGCATCATTTATACCTGTGTGTGTGATTGTTTTGTACAGTAGAAATTCTAATTTTGTTTCCTTTTAGAATGTGGAAAATAGAAGCGCAGGCGGCATCTGCAGTGAGAGTTTTCCCTCATCCTTCATTTGTCTACACTGCCAAGTACCACCCAGTTGCTGACTCCTTGGTTGTGACGGGATGTTATGACTCAGTGATTAGAATCTGGAATGCAAATGTGGAAGAAATCCATGGGCAACTGCTGCAGGAGCTTGATGGTCACAAAAGTTTCATCAACACACTTTGTTTTGATGCAGAAGGTATGTGGTTAGTATTGCTTTTACAAATAGTTGTCTTTCCAGGTGAAGACCATCTTGAGTGTTACTAGTTTTCTTTACTTTACAGAGGCACTGTATTCTTCTTAGGAAGAAATTATTTACTTGGAGAGTACTGAGACACAGGGACAGGTTGCCCAGAGAAATTGTGAATTCCCCATTGCTGAAGGTGGTCAAGGCAATGTTGCTCAGGACCTTATTCTACTGGAAGGTGTCCATTCCCATTTCAGGGAGGTCAGAACTAGATTTTTTTTAAGGTCCCTTTCAACCCAGRTCATTCTGGGATTCTTTGATAAAGAAAATGAGGTCGCTGTAATTATGAGAATTTTAACTCTAGACTGAAGAAGTGAGAAGATAATGAACTTTTCTATGCTGTCAGAGAATACGATACAGAGAGAAAAGGACAGAACTTTGGCTATTGTGAGTCACGTTAACTGGTAGGTTAACAGGTGAAAACAGACATGTACTAGGAAGGAGGAAGAGTTGAAGATGGATGAATATTAAAGGTACTCCAAAGTGTTAGATTTTTTTCTAGTATTGATGACATTCCAGTAATAAATAGGTGGTTTATTTTAGTCACTGGAGTAGGTACTACCATGAGGAAAGCTGTATTTTTGTAAAGAGAGATATTTGTGCTTAAAGAACAAGTATTGGAAAACAGTATTTGTTCTTCAAGATTCTCTTAGTGAATGTGTAGGTAAGCATTAAGCTATGATGTGAAACTCATTGAGCTGCAAATGCTCACTTTTTGGTGGTTTTAGAATWAGATTAAAAATGAAAAAAAATAAAAATATGTTCTGCACCTCTGTATTTGATGTATACATTTAATCCAAATTTATGGCATCATCTCAGGCAATATGAACAAAACACAGTTGCAAGGAGTATGTTATTGTGAAAGAGATGGAAGAATTGGTATTTGCTTATTCACAAAAATGATAGAAAAGGTTTATTTCATGTTTTCTGTATTTTTTTTTGTGGGTGGCATTTTACTTATAAGATGTTATTTTTCAGGACACCACATGTTCTCAGGAGATAGTTCAGGACTGATAATAGYTTGGGATACACCTGTCAAAGGAAGTTCTCAACACCTTTTCCAGCAGTGGAGGATCAATAAGGTAAACAGGTTTCTTAAACAAGCATTTAAATTTTCATGTGGACTGTACCAAATCTAGTAATTTGATATGAATTAATTTTTTTTATAGTTATCTTTTGTTTAACTGCAGAGGTGTATTTTCTTTAAAAATTGGTACAGAAGAACTGATAGAGCGTGCTGTGACTCACGGACTTAAAATTTTTTAATTGTTTTGCAACTTAATTTGATTGAGCACTGGAATAGACTTGCCAGGGAAGTGGTCACAGCACCACGTCTGAGAAGGTTCAAGTGTTTGGACTCTCRGGCACATGGTGTGGTTCTTGGGGGTTCTGTGTAAGGTCAGGAGTTGGCCTTTGATGTTCGTAGTGGGAACCTTGCAGCTAAAGATATTGTAGGATTCTGTGATTCTAGAATTATTCTTTTTCTATATRAAACATGAAAATACTTGATGTTTGATAGCACTGTATTAACAGGCAAATGCATTAGGTTTGTTCTCTAGAGACAAAAACAAAATATACCACAGGATTTACACATCATCTTTGTTCATACCTTAGAAGCCTAATGTTCAGTCAACATTTCTGTCATCAGCTTAATTCTTTAAAATTCAGTCAAAACAGAATCTTCCTCCTATTTGTAAAAAGTTGATGTCGAGGATGTAATGCCTTAATATAGGAGCAAACCTTTTCCTTAACCAAATAGAGTCAATTGAGCAAAAGGGTAATACAAGCAAAAACTGAGCAATAATGTGTAAAAACATGAGTTTTAAAACAAAAAGTTATATAATTGTCTTTATTTGCCATCTTTCTGTAGGAAATAAAAGAAAATGATATTAAAGGAACACCAATAAATCATTTGGAAGTGCATCCGAATGGAAGGCGTTTATTAATCCATGCCAAAGACAGTGCCCTGAGAATTATGGATCTCAGAATGTTAGTATTTTTGGTGAAAAATGTGTATTTCCTTTCTGTTTTAAAATTTATTTGGGGAAATAATATATCATAAAGGTATTAGCTGTGTAGTTGGGGAGGAGAAAGATGTCCTAATGATCAAGGATAGCAWTGTTAGGGTTAGGAAATGGTTTCAAAACACTGCTGTATTACAGACCTTTTGGGAGATATTGAGAAAGTCTTTCAGAATAGAATTTCTAAAAATTACTAGATTACTTGGGAGGTTAGAGTGGCATGAAGAATACAATGTTAGTCTTCTAAAGATTGAAATCCCTTTTAAAATGCAATCTGGACGTGAAAATAACTTGAAAGTGGTAACATTTGTGGTTTTTTGTTAGTTTAAGACKCTGGGAAGGATATTTTGATGTTGAAATGGAAAATGATTGTCATAAACACTGAAAAATGCAGTGATGTACATATTATGGTGTATTATGCAGGATATGAGATATTTTTGCACAGTTCTTGATTATTGTCTCATTCTCAATAGTTATAAGCATGATTCTTTAATGATAGACTAAAATAAAAAGCAAGGAGATTACAGACTCACTTGAGTTTGATGTTGGGAAATGACCAGTTCAATCCAACAATCAAATCACAGAAACATGTAACTCAGAGCTTTATACAACTGGATTTTKAATATCTTGAAGGACTGTGATTTTACAGCTTCTGTGAGCAACATATTCTAGTGTTCATTCACCCCGTAAGTAAAAAAAATTTCTTATATTTTAACCAGAATTAGCTATATTTTGATTTATATCCATTCCCTCTTGTCCTTTCATTGGATGGGAGTGGGAAGAGTCACCAGTCACTTACATATGTTGATAAAATGCACTTTAACATTCTGTTCTGAAAAATCATATTAAAGATACAAACAAGTTTTCTAAATGTTTCTTCCTTAATTTCATGGATTTCTTTCCTTCTCTCACCACACAGAAAATCATCCTAGGAGGTATTAAAAGGTGTGTGGATGTGGCACTTAGGTACATGGTTTAGTGATGGACTTTGCAGTGCTGGGTTAACAGTCGGACTTAATGATCTTGAAGATCTTTTCCAAAYGAAGCAATTCTGTTATTGTAATGGATTGAATATTTGAACTAGCTGAAGACTTTACAGTATTATAGTGCACTTTTCTCTTTTGCTTAAATGATAAATTGCAATGACCATGCTAGAAGGCTAAACTCTCCACTCAATCAAAGCATGAAATTGGCAGATTAAGAGAGGGAACCTGTAGTTTTTGAGGAAGTGTTCTTCTGTCACTTCTCTTTCTAAAACATGCAGAGAGTTTTAGTTTGAGAGGGAAAAATGGACGTGCATATTAATCTTTAAGAAAGGGTTTAATATGGGCTGCAATTTCACAATTATTTAAAGCAAGTTTTAGAATATACCATCTCCTGCCATCTCCCACACCTTTGGTTGTGTATTCCTAGCATTTCCTTTTTATCATCTCGAGATCTTTTGATGCAGGCTGTCAGATCAGTGAGCTGATCCAACTAAAAATTAGCCTACAAATACAAATGATTAATTTTCATTTTAATCAGCTCTTTGATCAAACTCATCTGATAGCTGCCCAAACACTAGTAAAGAAATGAGGGAGAGCCTGGGAAAATAAGGGTGGAGAGGACACCACCAAGACTGCTACTTTGACCACAGCCCTCAGTTACATTGACTTAAGTCTATCAATAAACCACAGGGTCAGATACCCAGCAGTGATAATTTTACACGTCAGCATTAACTGTTCATTCTCTGCATGAGAAAAGAGGGGGTGGAGGTCACAGATGAACACAATTCACTTTGATTGACAGCTGATTGCTCTTAACTTTCCTCTTTCAACTCACTTTTTTCACCTTTTTGGGTAATGCTACTGTCCTGTCACTTAGGTATGTGATCAGGGATTTGGTTTTGGTTCAGTCCTCTCCTCAGGCTTTTATATGAGGGTTAGTTTTACATCTTGCAGAGCTCTTCTAATGACATCTCAGAGATACTATCTTTCTTATTCATACAGCTAAAACTCTCATTTGGGCTAATATGGTCTTGCGCTGGGATCATTAAGGATCCTTTTCTCTTACTTGCCAAATAGAATTTCATCTAGGGTTTATTTATGCAGAATATTGTTTAAAATAATTTTCCAGTCATATTAAATGCACTGCACTTCTCCCAGCATACCTCCATTGTTTTTTGCAGTTATAAATTCGAAAAAGTATTGTGTTCTTTCCTTGAGGGCTGTGGCATCCTATTGCCGTTCTCCTTGCCTCAAGTTCTGTTTTGTAGTATTGCTGCTGGGTTAGTCTCTGTGTTTAGCTTTGATACCTTTTTCTAGGCTATGCCTCATGTTTGAAATAGCCTCTTCCAAGATGACTAATGCTTCTTTCCACCCTTTTGTGGATTCTCTCCTACTTGATGCCTTCAAAATGTTTGAGAGTAGACCATTATTATTGTGCTAACCAGTAGTGTTTCACTGAAAAAAAGAGTAGGATACCTAAGTTGCAAAATAATATTTATCATATTAATAGTAAATCAACATTTATGTCTGCAATTTGTTGATTCTACCGCTGGTTTTCTAACCAAAGAGACATTAGTCTGAAGAGCTGAAGACTGGATAAATTTAAGCACTCAAGCTCAAGAAGCATAATGAAAACTTATTTGATAGACTTGGAGTAATGGTGCCAATTTCCCAGTATTTTTGCAAAGCCCAGGACCAAGATAATGCAAATTACTGCATCTGTATCTGTTCTCTAGATCTGAAGATTTCATTTTTCTGCTGAAAGACAAGGATGTAAACTTTCATCTGTACTGTCATGTGCTTTATGAGGGTCAGGGAAAATAAAGGGTAAACAGTGCACTCTGCAAAAAGTGTRTGCTTGCATATCTATTTGGGATGCAAGGTGCATTGAYTTTTCTGAGCAATAGAGGGGGRAACTGACACTTTAAAAGCTGCATTGTCTGTTCTGAACGTATCTGCTATATTTGCAAACTTTCTTTATCTTTAGCTTGGCCACAAAGAAATACATAGGTGCCACAAATTACAGAGAAAAGATTCACAGCACCTTAACACCCTGTGGTACGTTCCTGTTTTCAGGAAGTGAAGATGGAAAGGCTTATGTTTGGAATCCAGAAACAGGTAACTAATTATTTTATGGTCTTGAGCCAGATTGTCAAGGCAGAGGGGGAAAGGGTTTTTTAACCTTTATAGAAACACTTTAGATATGGAATAAAACATTGGTAAGATATTCTTTAACCCTGAAGCTTTAGTTCCACCTTTTAAGCAGCTGTTATTAATCTCTGAGATTTAATTCTCTAGAGGAAATTGCTAGAGGTAACATTTGTAATATCCAACATGATTGGAGTACCTGAGGCTCAGCTTTTTTGTACTGCAACTCTTTACATGTGGTGAGGATCTTGAAATGGAATGAACTAAAAATGTTTTAGGTCAGARAAATCTTTCTGTTGTGTTGTTCAGATTTGAGAATCAGGCTCATGTTGAGAACTACTTCATCTTTGTGATCGGTGGTCAGAGACTGAATGTTTTTGGTGTACGGAATATAAGGTTTCTTTGTGAGTTAGTCCCCAAGCCAAGCAGTTTCAAAATAGCTACCAAAATCTTTCTGAAAAAATGTGATGAAAATGTAGGGTAGAGTTTACTATCTTGTATAGGAGTTAAAAGACAAAAATAAGAGTAGAAAGTGGCAGAATACCATTTTGGATTTGATGACATTATTTTCTGCCTCAGTGATCTAAATAATTTTTTGAAAGAAAAGTAGTCAGCTTTTTAAAACTGGCAGCTAACTAACAGATCTGTTTTGAATTTCTTTCTGTTTCCAACTACATTAACTTGCATCTATGGAATGATGTAATTACCCTGAAAATGTAAAAAAAACAATTAAAAGGAGGAGGAACTTCGTTATTAGTAYGTTTTTATTGGGTTTTGACTCTTGTTTACACACTGTATTTATAGTGCCATCACCTGAAGAGCTAGTTTTATTTCTGTTTTTTAATAATTCTCTGCTCAACTTTCACTCCTGTTGTTAGTGTTGTATAGCYGAAATCCACAAGTAAGATGGCTATCTTTGTACAATGCAAGCACAAACAAATACTGTGGAACGCCACCTTTCCAGAACTTGCTTATCAGAACAAGAGAACTCAGCTAACCTGGTGCATCCTTTGGCATTTCCTGCAGCTATTGCAACAGCACCAACTTTTCTGACTTACTGAATAACTTAAAAGCATGTGATATTTCCTTTGTCTTATGCCAAAATACTACTTTTCAATCAGGAAATTGACTGAAGAACATTTATTTACAGTAAGAGACACTGAAGTAATACAAGCTTTAACCAGCTGTTATTTTGGTGTATTGAATATGTTTCAAATATGTTTTCATGGCTAACTGATCTGTTTCACTTCTGCAGGAGATCAAGTGGCCATCTATTCTGAACTCTCCTTCACATCTCCACTTCGTGATGTTGCCTTTCATCCACACGAGCACATGGTGTCTTTTTGTGCCTTTGGTCAAAACCATCCAATACTTGTATACATTTATGATTATAAAGGTACAGTACAAATATTCTTGATAYACACCTGAAGTATTTTATTTTTAGAGGCGGTTTGTTAGTATTTGTACTTGTTCAAAGGAAAAAGTAAACAGTCCTTTGATGAYAATGCTTATTTTTTCTGGGAGATACTAAAAGTGAATTTAACATGATCCTATACTACTTGCTCTATACGATGCTGCTTTAAGCAAGGGTTTTGGCCTAGCCAAAATCGTTAGAGGTTTCTCAAATAAATAAATTCTCTTACTGTAAATAAATGTGTTTTTGTGTTTCATACAAAATTTTGTTAGTCAGTGTGTCCTGTCCCTTTATAATATGTCTGTCGACTTCTGAAATGTTGCTCGAGTATAATAAACTGACTTGAACTAGGCTGGAAAAGTGCAGTCTAGGGGCTGCACCTAGACTTGAACTCAGTGCAAGTTTTATAACTTTATTGCCTTTGAAAAATTCCTTTYTCTTCCCACTCTCTCCTCTCACCCAGCGCCAATACTTCTGCATGAGGAACACTTGTTTATAAGCAATACAAAAATACTATTTCTATATGAAAGGTTACTGAACACAGATAACGGAAGTGAGATATTGTGATCAGGAGAGTTAGGGGAAAAAAAACTGGGTGGGAAGAGGAAAATTTCATGTCGTTTTCAGGTTTTTCCGTAGTACTATTAGTACAGATTCTGATGGTGTTTGAAGACGTGGCTGGCAAAATGACTGTGATCCTTCAAATTGTTTTTTCCCATGGCAATGTAAGGTTTCACCTGACAYGTTAACATTGGTTATTTCTACAGTTGCACAACAGGAAGCTGAACTTGTAAAAGATCTCAGTTCATCACTTACCACAGCTGCACCAAGAGGGCCACACTTCTTTAGCCATTTTTCTGAAATTCCTGTACAAAAAAGCTCAGTGGTATCTCCAGCAGATCAGTTTGTCAGTGTTGCAAGAGCCTCAATGAGAATGCAGAAGGTGAAACAAAAACTTGATTCTGTTCTGGTAAGTCAAATTTAATTAACTTCGGAAGTATATAGTCTTCCCATATTCTGGGMCTGGTATATGTGAAAAAGCATATATATTTGTCATGGCATCTGGTCTTTAGAAATTAATATATCTCTCACTAATATTAATGCAGGTATATGTAGCTCTTAAGAAGAGAGAAATAAGAAGAGAGAAATCATAAAGAATTTATTTTTGTTTTTCCAGTAGTGATGACAAGGGTTTCTTTTTTTTTGCTAGTGCCCATTGCTGTTTGTCCATTTATATGAAATTATAGATCCATAGATCATCATAGCTGAGCTTCCTATGCCCCTTAAAAATTGTATGGCATAAATAGCATGGGTTTTAGGGTGCTACACAGCTGGGCACAGCTGCTTCAAGTCAGCTCTGTGAAGGACAATATGGACCTACTGTACAGTGGAAACTGGAACCAAACAGAATAATGGCCTTTGAGAAAACAGGCTTAAGAACTGCCAGTACTTATTACAGACAGGAGACATCACAGTAGACGAGATAATCACAGGGAAATGTGTCAGGGGACACAAGTGAAGATACATGAGGAGGGGTGTGAGGAGGCACAAAAGAAGGCATAGAAGGAGGCATGAAGGTGATGTAAGAGTCACAAAACAATGCAGAAATGGAGATATGGGGAAGATAACAGAGTAGGTTTGAAGGGAAAGACAGGAGCTATATGAGGACACAGAAAAGAAAATACAGACGATGGTACACCTCTGAAGGGGCTGCACTCCACAGGAGAATCCATGCTGGACAGGTCCAGTCCCCAAGGGGGTTTTATCTACTTGAGGATCCATACTAAAGCGGTTGAAAAGAGCAAGAAACAGCAAGAGTCAAAAAGAGCTAAGTCACTATGCACTAACTTCACTCTACTGCCCCACCCAYCCATTGCCTTTCCAAAGGGACTGAGTGTAACATAATGGCAAAAGCAAGGAGACTAGGGGGACTAGAAAAGAGGAAAAAGAAGTGCCTGGASGCAAACAAAGAGATGAAAAATGTTTTATTTGGGTGGGTGTTTGACTATCTGTCTTGTTTCTCAATACCCAAATTGGTAATTAAAGCTTTTGTAATTGGCAAAAAAATTTAATTAAGTTAAATTTCTCAATTTGAGACAATTTGCATGCAACAAAAATGCAGAATGTYCCTCAATAGCACTGTGAAGTTATAATTACTTTTCACAATGCCATGAACTGCATTTGGATTGGCACTTACTATTTATTTTTCATTTCAAAGTACTTTTGAGTRTGTGTAGATTTCTATTTTTTAATGTAGTTTTAGGTTTTGTCTCCATTAATGATTAGTGAATCACAAAAGACGCAGGTGAGTAGATGAAAGCAGTTGTTGCTGAGGTTGCTACAACTACTGTCATCATACTTTAGGGGTTTTACTTTGGGTTAGATTTAGTCTGGTTTGTAGCTTCAGCATGCCCATTAGGCCTGAGCTTTGAAACTGAAAGAAAGCTATCCCTCCGACCTTTGATTTCTGAACTGTGAACTCCCAGTGAACCCCTTCAGGAAACACCATATRGTAACTCTCATGGGCAACAGTATCTCATGGTTAAAATGGACAACTGCTTCTGCTTCTACCTTTCCATTTCATGTGATTTGACACAAGGAAACAAACCTTGTTTCTGCTTTCTGCTCATTCTGTTCCTGCTCATCTACAGAGTGAGCGCTGATGCCTTCAAGTTGTTCATCAGAGAAAGGCACAACATAGAATGGAACATGTAACCTTGTATCTGGGACAAATACTCCAAGAAGATACTTCAGAATAAGTTTTTACTCTACTAGATGTCTGGTCATAAGACGAAAAACACATGTTTTTTTTTTTTAATTTCACTTCCATCTAGCAGTGAAAAACCTGTTTATAACTTTCCATAACAAGGGGGGCGATATATGTTGTGTAGGTATGGAGAGAAAGGCTTTCTTTGAAGATGTGGTATTCTAGCTCTGAAATTGGGCCTTTAGATTTCTGACCCATTTGTAGCACTTACGAATAGCATCTGTATATGCTCTGTAGTACTAGTCTTGGAATCAATTGCATGTTGGCTGCCTTATCTTTCAATATATGAATGCTTCTAAGTTGAAGTATATTAGCTTTTCTAGTCTTTACTTCATAATGTATTTCTGAAAATTATTGTTAAAAGGTTATCAAAGTGGTTACCAAAATTCTGATTCTCGGACCATATTAAATGCAATGTTAGACAAGTGGAATGTAAAAGTRTTCTTTCCTATGTACAGAAATGTTTACAACTACTTGTTTTTTGGGTTTTGTCCTATGAGTGTATTTATTACTGTGGCAAAGTTCATAAAGGAAGTGAGAGAATCCAGCAGTTTGTATTTACATGGAATGTACTGAACTTCCATCATTGAGCTGTATGACTATAAAACATGTTGATAAAAGATGCTTTGGTGTAGTACACATCAAATTGTTGGTATGAAATGRCTGAATTATTACTAGAAGCTTTAGGTAAAATGCTGTAGGTAAATGTAATGTAGGTAAAATACTTAAAAGTTTTGCCAGAATTTTACTTTTTATGTCTTTAAGAAGTATTTTATTATAAAGTAAGGTTTCAGAAATTGTGATGAATTTTTCATGTCAAGTCATTGAATTTGGTAGATTTAGTAAAGTTGCCTGTATTGGAAAAAAGCTAACCAATAGCTGGGTTTTTTCTGTGATTTGTTTTGTGCTTCATTGCTTCCCCGCTGCCCTCTGAAAATTGTATAAAGCAGGTTCTTAAAATCTGTCATATATTTCTATGTTAGAAGATTCTTTTCTTAGTAAGATATTTTTTATGCATTCCATTTTTTAGCAAACACCAAGTGAATTTTAAAACAACACAGTGAGAATAGATGGATGTGCTGGTCTTGCCTGGRTTGGAGTTAAACCATGACCTCTTTCAGCATTGTATGTCTCTCAGTGGCTTTTGTTTTATATAAATGGTATGCCAGCCAGAAAGTGAATTGCATTCAATTTTTTAGCATAGAAGTATACGGTTATAATAATTTTATCAGAGGGCAAAATAGGATGGTGTTAAGAATTTACTATATGGTTTTACTGGTTAGGTCCTTTAACTTTTTTTCAGTTGTACAGTATTAGCTTTCTTTCCATTAAAGTTTGTACCAGAGAGGTTTGTCAGGAGAAGTTACTCGCTGATTAAGCCTTTTTACTGTGTGTGGGTTTTACTGATTGGTTCTTTAATTTTGTTTCCAGTCTTACTTATTACTTGTCTTGTCATAAATGTTGGTACATTTACGGAGTAGTTACTCACTGTTTGTTTTGTCCCTGCTGAACAAAGTTAACAGGGCTATCTGAGTATTGCTGTGTTTATTCAARTAGTATTTTAAAGCAGAGAAAGTTGGATTTTTTCGTGTTGAAACCCAGCAAATTACTCCTCCTTCTGCCAGCTGGCTTGTTGTCACCAAGGTGTGGAGAAAGCAGCTTTTATTAGAAACTTTAAATAAGAAAAGATACCATAAATGGGTGCTGAGTCAATTAATGACATTGTTGACAGTTTTGTTCATGATTTCGGATCTGTGATAGAGTTTCTTGCAACATGAAAACATTCTTCCTGCCTGAAATGAGGTTGAGGCAAGGTAGGGATTGGCCTCTTCTCCCAGGCAGCAAGTGACAGGACAAGAGGAAATGGCCACATGCTGCAWSAGAGGAGATTCAGGTTGGACATCARAAAGAGTTTCTTCTCTGAAAGGGTGGAACATTAGAACTGTCTGTCCAGRGAGRTGGTGGAATCACCATTCCTTGGAATGGTGATCAAGAAATGACTRGTTTTGGCACTTGGTGCTGTGGTGTAGTTGACAAGGTGGTGTTTGGTCAAAKGCTRGATTCAGTGATCCTGGAKGCCTTTGCCAACGCAGTGATTCTGTTGGGTGCTGGAWGGAAATGGATCATGGCTCAAGTAGTAAGAGACTATAAATTGGGAGTTAAATAATGTTATACAAGATTAAATCTTTGGGGATTTTGTAATTAAGTTTCACAGATTCCCTTTTTTGTTAGTTGAGATTTTTTTTTTTTTTATTTTCACAAAAGATGTAGAAAATAACTTTTTGCCTTAGCATCCATAAGTTCTGTATGTTCTGGAGAAATTTAGTCAGGGTTATCTTTTTTTAACCTTTCTGTGTTTATGGTAACATTACTGTTAATCTCTGGAATAAGCAAATGAGAGTTTCTCAAATAAATTAGTCTATAGTTTTTGTTTAAAACTATCATTTTAAAACATAAATCATAATTTTAAGACCAAGTAAGTGATGTGCAAGTCTGGATTTTTTTTTTTTTTTTAGAATAATGGAAATAATAATGAAACTTACACAGAATATATGTATTTTGTTAACATCACTGTGAAAAAAAAAATCTGCCAAAAAGATATTTTGTATATCATAGGAAAAGCCTAGAGTATAACCAGATACTTAAGGGTGGGGGGTCATTGGGGTTTTTTAAAARTCTGAGTGGTTACATGATTATCTGAAGCTCTGTGCTGTGTTTAGAGTTATAATATCCTAATGTCTTTTACCAGCAGGTACAAAGGAATGAGTTTGTAAATGTATTTGATAAAATGTGAGTTAGAAGAATTTCTGGTGTCTTATTTTTCATAATAGAGAAACAAAATCATAGGACAAGTATCTTTGGGTGTTTTTTTCCTATGAAACACGTTACATCCATTTTCACAAAAAAGAAGACATTTTACAATTCATTAAGTAATGGATTTTTTGTCCCCCTGATATGTTTTTTGATAGCATTAATCATAACATGAGGTCACAGTTTACATAATAACCTACTTGACCCTTACTAAACAAGACAAACCTGCTTTTTACTGTTATTGGTGGTGAGATTTCCCTTTTCTGCTAGAGTGTGTGTATCCAGGCATGTTCTTAAGCTGAAATGCTAGTTTTATCCAATGCAGGAAAGGCCATTCTCTTTGTGTTTAATGGCCGAGTCCTGTGTACAACTGAAACTTTATTTAAGTGTGTTGTATCTTGTGCTAAGGATTTAGCGTTCCTTGTGGCTAAATAAAAGAAGCTCACTATTTCAAGTGTTGATAGTAATTTTAACTTCTCCTTAACATTTTTTTTAAAGACAAAGRAAGAAAAAARCGAAGAAATCTTTTGAAGTAACGTATAATCGAAATGCCAGAACTCTGGCAGAACTAAGGAACTGAATATAGATAATTGCTTTGTGATGAGACATAGCATCTCTAGACAGTGACTAAAYTGTAGGATCAAGCCCCTYTTTTGTGTCAATTTTCATATGTRTGCCCTGGTCACTTATGGGCTTATGTGGGGAAAAACAGTTGAGCAAGCATTCGAGTTACAAGGAAACCATATTGCCACGTAGAGGAGTTCCTGATCTGGATAATCAGAGTAAGAAGAGTGTAGGAAGCATCAGGGGAACATACTTGCTTCAGGTTCAGTTTTGCCTATGTGTGGGGATAATCTGATTTTAGCTGTGTTTGGCTTTTCTACTTAGTCTGGAGCTTTGTAAGAGCAGAATAGATTATCTCCAGGTGACTGCAGGACACCTACCACAGTAGAATCCCAGTTTTCATTGGAGTGCTACTATCATAGAAATGATAGTAATTTTACATAGATGTAATTATGATTCAAACTTACATGTCACATTTAAAAGCTGTAGTGCCATATTCCTACTTGAAACGTTATTGCCTATGTTTTCTTCTAACATTGAGAAAAATATCAGAGTTTGTGTTTTGGGGTTTTTTTAAAATTTCAGATTCAGCTTTTAAATTCTGAATAATAATATCTTAATAATGCTTTTAAACTGTCTTTAAAAACCGTGTCCTAGAGATACAAAGTTACAGAAGAGAAACATAAAACTAAGAGAAGAAAAGTAATACAGAGCTGACCAGCTTGATTTGGATTGCAAGTATATATGCAAATRTTAATTATATTGATTGCAAAGGTCATAAAATTGCATTCTTGGGAAAAAGAGAAATTGCATTTGTCACCTTGTTGAGTCCTAGAGTATTCTGGTTTTCGTCTCATGCAATTCACTTTTAATGTGAAAACTGCTTCCACTGAAAAGGTGTATTTGCATAATTTGCATAGAGCTGCCCTAACACAAAAAAGAAAATGCAAATCATCTTGTTTAAACTTGGCAAAAATTATGTAGGTACCCTTTTCGTGACGAAAACTCTTAGTTTTACTCAATTCACAATAATAGTAAACTGTATCTTTGATAAAACTGCGGTTTGTGCATGAAGCAAGCAGAGTCTGTTGTGAAAAAGAAGTAAATTGATGGTTGAGTATCTTAGCCAACTTTCCTCGTTGTTGTAAAGGTATTTAGCAATGCCTTCCCACAGCATGCATTTCAAAAAATTGCTTCACTCTGTGAGTAGTCTTATGTCGGCCTGTTGTAGGAAAATGAATTCTTTTTCATAGGATAGTGTACTTCACCTGGAAACAGTTGTGCTTGAATCACTAGTCCTCRCTTATTAACTGACTAGTTCCCATTTCTGCTATAATGTTCTGCCTTTTTTTACCTCCTTGGGCCTGTTAGAGATTTGTTTAATGCTTAAGAGCTAGTGGCAGAAAAGTCATTAAAACTCTGGTTTTGTCTCTACTTTGGATGGGCAGTGTTTTTAGCTCACCCACATTCAGCTTCAAGGGGAAGAATGAATCGCTTTGTGTAAGATTGCTTAGATTTAAAACTTAATTTTTAATATCTCTTTTATTTTTAAAAAAGGTTTTTATCTTTTTTTTAAGACCTTGGAGAGGAAGGAAGTATTCYGGGAGAACTTATGCTGCATTTTAGAACGGGTGATTTTCTTAAATCTTCAGGACCGCACATTCAGTCTTCTCTTGTGTGTGTCTGTTGCATTTGATTTCAAAGTGTGCTATTTGGGTGTATAGTGAGAGTATTTACATAATACAGCAGGAAAACAAAGAGAAGTGAATTAAATGTTGTACAGGAATAGTTTATATGGAATTCCATATCTTTTCTATAATTCATTCAAGGACCAGAATCAAGACAGGCTTATCTTCATAATTTTTCCTTCCAGGATGAACTGGGGAGGCATCTGTTAAGTGCTAGTTTTCAATAGTTTATTCTGCCCTGTTAAGTTTGATTTCCAAAGGCCAGTATATTCAACCTGTCTTCATTTTCTGGTATTAACTAAAACCTAATTTTTGATAKCAAATTTGGAAAGGACTTCCATTGAAATATTTGACTGGAAAGCACATGTTTGTCTGATGGTATAGTGTGCGCTCGGCAAGAAATTCATGCAAAGGGGAGATCTTCTAATTTATGGAGGGAGAAAGGCTCTCCCTAGAGCTTACAGTGGATTAAAGAAGATGAACATTTGCAGAACAGATGATTGTTTCTGTGTTTGAGTAAACACGTAAGCTAATGRCTTTCCACCATCTTTTTGGTGCCAGAGGAAACTTTATATTAATGAAGCTTACTTGCTTGCATATGTAAATGTAAGAGAAGCAGATTGATTTTGTTCTTGCAGTTGTTCAGAAAAACAGGCCTCTGTTCTGGTAACATTTCACAGTTACTGCTTACTAGCACATATTTAAATTTGTACGCTGTAGTGAAATCTAGCAGTTTTAATGCWTTTTTAAAACCATGTTCAATGATTAATCTGATTTTCTATCTTGCTTTTCTTTCTGTCAGCTTTGGAGCATAGTCATTACAATTGTGCACCTTTGCTGCAAAAGTTCCTTGCTAGTAAAGTTTTTACTATAAACTTCCCTCAATAGAACTAAGTCCATATTCCTGTACAAAAAAACAGATATATTAAGATGAAGTCTAGTATAGTGGTGCAGAAGAGACGGTGACAGATACCCTCTGGCCTGGTCAAGTAATTTAACATACATTTTACTGCTAGGTTACCTGCATTCCAATACCCAAATATTTTTCATTATTGAATTGAATAATTATTCAATTACAGAAATAATAGTTATAGAAAATATATAATTTCTTAGATAATCTTAGATAATCTTCTTAGAATCTTGATCACTTAGATTCACTCAGGTTTAACTGTCTCCTTTCTTTAAACAGAATTTACAAGGCAGTATTTTTAAAATTTGTAAAATACAACTGACCCACAACTGAAGTTTAAGGTTCTGATCTAAAGTTTACGAGGCCAAAGGAAGTGTTCCACTGAATGTGAGCTTTTAGTTAGATTAAGTGACCATATGCATTTATTCTATATGATGAAATAAGCTGGAGTTTTGAAAGAGTCAAGCATTATGTTGTCTTAATGTAAAYAATTCTCAGGAATTTTAGCACATGATTTTATTTTCCTTGAAGAAATKGCAAATATTTTATTTATGGCCTTTTTTTCCTCCCCTTTGGCTGTATGAAGGCAGTGAAAATGTATTTAACAAACAGAAGAATTCTCCATCGGATCCAGTAAAAACCTAAGATCATTAGGTTTTTTTTCATAGACTGTGTTGRATAATATGTCAAGAGTAACACTTGGGAATGACTTTTGCTTTGTAATAGTTCTACGTATGTCGAGAAACTCCATAGGAAAACAAATTTTAACTACTTTGTTGCCGTGGAAGTTAGGACTGGAGTTAGTTTATGTGTAATTTACATTGATTTGCAGAAATCAGTTTTGTGCTAGGACTGGTTTAAGGGTTTTTTTTTTTTCTATAATGATGAGTATCTCTTCATGGATGTGGTGTAGTTTGAGGACTCAAAAATGAGAAATTCTTTTACATTTATAAGTTTATGACCATATGTAAATGTCTTTATTTTTATACACGATGCTGGCTCAAACAATTGCGTTTCATGRCTTGCACTCCTTGAGCCTCAGTGTCCATATATAAACACTCAATTCAGTTTATAGCTGTGCCAGTAATTTAAAAAAATTGAAGTTGTTAGTCATCAGCAACTTGAGTTTTAATTTTTTTTTCCTGGACTTTAATAGTTATTTACAGTACGCAAATATTTCTCCCCTAGCTATTGCATCAGTAAGTGACCCAGGAAATTACACTTCACTTTCTGATTTGTCTTCCTATTACAGGCAAGCTCAAATCTCTTGCTTCCTGCACCATCATCTCTGTCACCACACTCCAAGCTAAGACTGCCAGGCACTCTGAGTACTCCGCTGAATTCTCTGTACTCTTTCACTACTGARAGTGGTAAGTTTCTTTATTTCTTCACTCTTTGTAGAGCATGAGTGATAACTTCTATGAGGATTTTTTTTTAATGCCATTCTAAATTTTTCTGTGCGGCTCTTTCAGGGAGTAACCCTTTTTTGTTATATGTGATCTTGTTTATAAAGTGCAGTGTAATACAGTCCAATACTGATGCATGTTCCTTTGTAATCCTTTTTTTTTTCTTTAAGCTATACACTTATTTATTAATGCTGAAAGTTCCCACAAGAAGATGAGATGGCCTGCTTTTCTTAATTTAATATTTTGATAGTATTTTAATGCTTACTTTAGTATCTTATAGATGGACACTCAGAAAAGAATGGAATTTAAAAGCATCTATACTAATATAAGAACCACAGTGCTTGGTAGTCTATTTGCAGTTGTGTTTATTTTTAGATTTTTCTTTTCTTAAAGGTATTTTACGTTGAAATGTTTTGAGTAAAAGGTAAGCAATTCAATTATGCACATTTCTGATGCTTACTTTGCTAATAATACCTGTTTCACTGCTAGTCATAGTATTTAATAATAAAATTCATAATTTCGTGCCATTTTTTTCTGGGCACCTGTAAAGCAAGACAGAAAATTGGAACCTTAATTTCGAAGTGTTTTTGTTTTGTATCCTTGAGAAGAGTACAAAGAATTCCAGAGGGAGGGTGGAATATATAATGAAATAAAAACAGGTAATAGAGATTTAAAATGTAGATAGTAAAGATAGGAATAATCTCTGTAATTATATAGAATTATCTCCTAAAGGCAGACAATTTTTTTTTGCAAATGAAGTTATGATTACTTGTTCTAAGCAGCTGGGGAAATAGTCCTTAGTGTGATCTCAAAGATTGACCACTGGTCTCAGAATCGCTCTTGATTACTAGTTCACAATACAAACAGCTATATACCAAKTAACGTCTGTATTTCTATTTTCTTCCATAACAAAAGATCTTAAAGCCATAATGACATTTGTYGGTTGCTCAACAGATGTGTGTTATTTCCACAGTGTGTAAAGCTTACAGATTACACACATATGCTTACATAYTGTGAATATTTAAAATAAGTGGACTTACTCTTTAAAGAACATTAACATATGCTTTAAGTGCTTCTACATGGCTKTTCCTAGTATTGCTCAAACCAAGGAATTCTATTTTCTTGAATTTTACTTTATGCAGAAGCGCAGATAAAAGTGTTGAWGAAGACTTCCAAAATAGCATGAGCAGACATAAATATATGCTCTTCATGTACAATCCCAGTGCTTTAATTTCCAACTGATACTTCCACAATGATCCACAGGTATAGGATAGGATCCAAAGGTATAGGATCCACCGGTATATTATTTATACAAGGGAGGCATAGTAAAAAAGGAAATATTATAAAGAAGAAGCYATGAGAACCTTAAGAGTTTTAGGGGAAGACAACCATAAAAATACTAATGGGCCACAATTGAAATACACTTTTCTGTAAGAAAGTCTTTTGAAATTGTRAATTACTTCTCTGTCATTTTGGGGACCTCCAAATTGTTCTGCTGYGGTAGAGTTGTTTTCAGTGAAACACAAAAAAAGATTTACTCGTCTATGTTGTCATTCCCTGTTGGTTGTAACTGTGAAGAAAAGTGCTTGTGTTCATAGCATGTAACTGSCAGTTAAGTTTTGCTTTCGAACAATAAATATCTGTACTGAAACACATCTATTGATCTATGGATTGTGCTGGAAGAACAGAAAAGTTGGAAGGATAGCTTTATTTTCTGTGTTGGTTTTGTATACACAATATATTTGGTTTTTGTAGTTACGTGTATTGAGATGTTGCWTTGTTAACAATTGCCTGTACCAGAGATCCTTCATTTTTGTCCAGCAAACTGTTATGTGTTMCTGAGGGTCATGTTGACAGTTCAGTTCTGTCACCTTGTACTATGCATTCAGTGCTTCATAAAGCAAAAGGCAGAAATCCCATTTCCATGTGTTAGTCTGTGTTACATATATGTAAAAACCATGTGACTGGTGTATGGGCATGCTCTCATCATTTGTCAATGTGGTAGCTCAAGTCTTGTAGTATGGGCAGTGTAGCCTGAACATATGCAACCCTTTCTTTTTAAAAGACAATTTGACTAKGTCTTGCCTGAGGTAGGAAGCAGTGGGAAAATGGTTTGTCCATCTTTGTGATATATGGGCCCTTCCCCCTTCCCTCAAGTTAGCTCCTGGATGCTGAGGCAAGACTGCCTTTGTTTTCAGCCAGTTTGCTCTAAATTAATTAATTGTTTAATCATCTAATAGAGAGCTTYAGTATCTTTCTCAGTGACAGAATATTCCTTTTGTGAGATGAATAAAGACAAGATCATGGAGCCCAACCCTTCTGCTCAAAGCAGATGTGCCTTAAGCTCAGGACTGTGTCCATCTGGGTTTTGAGTATCTCCAAGGATAGAGACTCCAAAACATCTCTGGACAACCTATTGCAATGTTTGACTGTTCTAGCAATAAATGATTTTTTGTTATCCTTAATGATATTTTGTATATTGGTACAYGGGATTATTCCTTCCCTAGCCAACTTCCAGTCTGCTGCACTGTTTACACAGTGCATACTTGAGCTGTTTGTCTATGAGAATATTGTGGGGGACAGTGTTTAAAGGCTTGCCAAATTCAAGATTAGCAACATCTACTGCTTTCC
Source organism: Malurus melanocephalus (assembly GCF_030028575.1). NCBI lineage: Eukaryota > Metazoa > Chordata > Aves > Passeriformes > Maluridae > Malurus > Malurus melanocephalus. The sequence goes on along the minus strand of NW_026623270.1, from coordinate 2,644,000 downwards.
CATTGATGCTATGGAATAGTGTGCCAAAGATAAAGTTTTGTCAAGAGCATGGTTAGRACTACTAGAAAAATATAATTAATTTTGTCAAGTAGTAATTAGCAAAATAGGTTCCACAAAGCAGATACAAGACATGGATCAACTTGCTTTTATGTGTTATGTATAAAGCATTTAATTWGAGACATTTCATCATATTTAACAAAATAAATTAAAAAAAATGTGTTGTRTGCTGTCCTCTCACAAAGATTGTTTTAAATTTTAGTGAAATTGAAAGGCATGGTTTTCTTACAGTCCATCGTGATAACATCAGCTGAAATTTTGCATCGAGAGTCTAACTCATTTTACCATATCAGAATTTTTGTGTCTGCCTCAACAGAGCTGCAGGTGTGCTGACAGCTATTTCAATAATTTGAAATTTTGCTAGATGTTTGTCTTTGGAGAAAGTCATGCCCTTTAAGTTTTACATTTGTAATTTAGATTAACAAATTCATATGGGTGTGTAGTACTCTAAGGAATCTGTCCCTGAAGTTATGTAGGTTGCTTTACTTTTTTTTCCCCTTCTTTCTTTCTTTTTTTTTTTCTTCCTTCTTTCCTCTTTTTTTTCTTCCTTGCTAATAAAATTTGTTTTGTCATAGTTTTATCATACCTGGCCTGTAGTGCTGGTCTGCAGCACTGCACTGTAGCATTATCCAGGAGTTTGTCTTAACATTCGTACCTCTTCCTTTCATAAGCTCTTCTTTATAACTTCTTCCAGGATGACCCATTTCCTAGTTGTTATTTGTTAAACAAACAGGGACGTAGCAAAACTTCCAGATTTCARTTGCTCATTCTCTGTTACACATTAAAATCCCTTCTTCTTTTGTTTGCCTTTCCTCCTTAAGACTTTGAGCATCTTTGGACAGTGAAATCACCTTCCTATGAGACACTGTTTTGCAGGTCTGTGGCATGCCATGAAAGAAATATCTTTGGGCTTTATTCCACAGTGACTCTTCAGTAACAACCACTATGTTCGGGACGTGCTTTCTAAAATAAGTTTTAGGTTTCAAGTCATTGTAATTAACAGTGACCCTAATTGTTAATTATGTGGAGATTGAAGCTTGACTATAAATACTACACAGATCTGTTCATTGAAATTTGGACTTCAATAAAACCAGTTAATTAAACTTGCTCTTAAAAATTAATTACGTATGTGCTAGAAACGTGATGGTTCTTGTATCTTGAAAGAAAATCTCAAAAACAAAAAACACAACACTTTGGCAGGGGTGAGAACAATTAGAAATTTTCTCTCCATTAACACAACTGACAGTCAAAGGTGTTTTCCACCTATATAAAATGTAAGCTTCAAAGCACTCTATTACTCTTTAAAGATATTAACAAAACTGACTTCATGTTTAATTCCTCTATTACATTTGATAGACTATTTAAAACTGCTTCTTTCAGTCTCAATCAMACAGTGAACTAGTCTTCTACATCAAAGGTATCAGAAATATTTATGCATCAATCAAATGTTCTAAAAATACTCTTTATTCTTGGAGGGGTTTAGAATCAGGAAGAAGAGGTACATCAAGTAGTAAARTTCATGTTGTGGAGAGATGCTGCAGAAATGTCAAAAGTTGTGGCCTCATATGTATGTTATATCATTGGAGGGTTTTTTGTTTGTTTTGGGTTTTTTTTCCCCTGCTAATCCATACTTTTTTTCCCAGCTCTGTAACATCTGTCTTCAGTACTGCCACAGTCCTGGAGGAGCTGGATGCTTTTGTTTGGGTTTTTTGGTTGGTATTTTTCATGCCTTTCACGTAATTTTGTGACACTCAAGGAAGAATGTCTGCAGAAAGCTTGTTCAGTGTGGCCTTATTTTTTTCATCTCTTACTAAGGAACTCCTGGAGGAAAAAGATGCATGCAAACTATGATCGAAAATGTGTCGAATGAACAATTGAATTTCTTTATTAGAATAACTTATTTTTTCTAATTTGAGAATAGTCATTAACAAACTATTCCAACAAGTTACTACAAAAGATGACAGAATATATGTTAATTGAAGGGTGCACGTAAGTGTACAATATAGTCCAAGTTATGAAATATAATATTTGCAGTATCTATTTGAAAAAACTGCTTAAAARACAGAAGATGTCTAAAAGAAACCATGTGGTACGGGCAGCAGCATTGCCATCTTCCCCACACTGCTGTGTCAAAAATAGGTAATTTTCACCTAGGGGAGCCGTTTTTGCTTAGAGGTCGTGGCAGTGGGAGTACCCACTGGAGAAATCTTTACTGGGATCCAGTCCAAGCTGGCAAATTGAAAGGCACACAGATCACTGAATACATACTCTTTTTTTATACCTAGCATATTACTGTAAATGCTGTATTAAATAAAATTTGAATGTTAGAGTGAAATATCTTCCTATTGACTTTTTAAGAGAAATATCTTGAGTGTGTGGTAAAGACTACTTGCCAAGAATATAAACGTAAGAAAAGAACCCAATTTTGTTTTGGAAGATTCTGGGTATATCTTTTCCCTGTTAAACTGTAATGTGTGCTGCCTCATTAGCTCACCCAGCAGCTTCATTTAGATTTGCTGTGATGGTGAAAGCAATTAAGCCTGCAGGGCTGCACAGATCAGAGCTATGGAAATGGTGTAGCAATTTGCCGTAATGTCTAAGTTTCATTGAGATTTTTCTTTTTATCCCCACATCTTCCTAAAATTGGGGCAGGAGCATATTATGGCGAGGAGTATCAAATACCCACCTAAAAGTGGTTCAGTACCCACACTATTAAAGTGGTCTGAGTGTAATACAAGCTGCTAGGAGGAATGATAGGTGATGATAGGAAACTAATTTTACTTCATTTTATTTATGAAAAAACTTACAAAAGGGAAGTAGGTAATGTATAATAATTTCATAAAGACAGTTTCTCAGTTTCATTAGCATTGGGGAGGGAGTCTGCTGGGCCTTTTTTTGTGTTATTGATTGAGCAAATTATGAGGTGATATTATGAGGCCTGTTCAAAATGGTTGTAGAAGACTTTTCACTGCTTCCCTGATCTGTTTATCTCTTCCATTTATTCTTACTACTACAGAGGGAGAAATGCTAGTTTGCTGTTCATTAATGGATGATCTAATGGCCTAGTTGATCAGGCAGTCCATTGGGGAAATATCATGGATTAGTACTCTGCTACCCATTGTCTTTAATTCTAAAACTGGAGAGAAATGCAGAACTATTAGTATGTCCTGTGGAGGTACTGCCAACATAGGAAGTGATGCATGAGAATAAAAGCTTGCAGAGTGGTTAGCTTCCTGCAAGCTACAATCTGCTGCTGGTAGATTATGTCATGTRTTTGAAAAAGGGGAATGGGCATGAAGATGAAAGAAATATGTGCCCAATACTTGCCTCTCACTTCTCAGTTATTTTTCTGGTTTTATGAAGTTTGCTGTCTTCCTGCTTTGTCACACATCTGAGGAACTAATTCTGCCTGAGATATTTTGCAGAAATTGAAATTTTAAAAATTTTTCAAGAGAGCTATTCTAACGTTTTTATGGGGATGGATTTTTTTATAATGTGACCTTTTAATTATTGTAATGGGACACTGCTGCCAAAGATTTACAAATTTTGCCTAATATTTTCTGTTGCATTCCTGCACATAGAAATATTGCTTGTTTTCTGTTATAAGAGGTACCTTATTGCAACTTTGCAAAATTCTCACGTTTTCTGTAATTTGCAGGATGTAATTGCTTCTAACTCTCTGGCTGGACCAAGTATGTACGTTTTCTTTCTTTTGAAAACTGAATTTCTTAAACAACCCCACCACTGCTTGGTCTGGATAACAATAATGCAGAATAGTAGCACTTCTTGAGCGAGTAAACTTGACTTATTTTAGTCTCTTGGTCTTTGAGTATATTAATCTGTTGTGGATTTTTTTCCTCCTATTAGCCAAAGATAAACATACCTTTACAGTCATTACAAGCCTTTGTTTTGACCAAAGAGCACTGCATAGTCACTGGGAATTCATTATTCATAGATTCAATTTTTGATCCAGTTAGCAGATTTTCTCTTCATTTTTCAAAAGATGGTAAGAGAACTCAGTAGAGTACCACACATCAACTTTCAGCAAGTGCTACACTGATGTTGGCTAAAAGTATTTTTACCATAAGCAGAGGAGCATTAAGTCTAAAGTGCTTTTTATATGTGTCTGTTAATTTGAATGGGAACTCCCCTGGGGAAAATGATCATTCATTTTAAGATATTCATATCTCTCACTTTGACTTAAGGGAAATGTGTAAGAGAGAAAGGAGAAAGAAAATAAAACTCTATTTGGTTATTATTTGCTTATAATACAATGGAAGAACTCAAAAATACTGCTTACAGATATTTTTCTCAAAGTTAGTATTCTTTTAAAGCAATAGGAACTTCTGTCACAACATTTTTGGGTTTTTTTTTATACCTGGTTCTTTTATCGGCTATTCTGCTATACCATTTACATTTTGAAGTAGCTGTGACTCAGTTTCTTCAGTATAAATAGATTAGAGGCTTGTGCTGTTCCAGCTTGCAGCTGACTTTGGCAATAAATAAAAATTAGGAGTATCAGGACACTCCTGTGCCTTCATCATTTATTRCAGGCAGCTCAGGCCATTCTGCAGGGGCAGGAGCTTCCTCAGGGCTCTGTGACCCTCCTGTGTTGCCCACATCACTGGACAATGCCAGAGTTCTGGCTCAAGGCACAASTACAGGACCTTATTTTAAGGTAAAATGGCTGTATGTATTACATTTACAAAATGAATAGTAAAATTGATCTTTTAATTTGAAAATGTAAGTTGTATAAATAGATTCATCTAACCACAAAAATGTTCCAACAGAATGGTAAAGACACAGAGACATAACCATTAACATTAATAACAATCTAGTTCTTCTATTCTAAAAGGTTGCTTATCCAGTTTCTTCTTCTATCTGATTGATAAGATGCTATAAATRTCAGAAGAGTTTGTATTTTCTAGTTAAACTTGCTAGAATTGTTTATATTGAGATCAAAGATACACATATTCCTTTATTATATGTTCTTTTCCATGTTTCTTCTAGGTAAGTTAATTAAAATATTTCTCTAAAAATTACACTAAATASGGAGCACAATAACAGCAATCTTTGAAGATTCCAAAAACTTTATCTAAAGAACACCATTTATATTTACTTGAAATTGGTGTGTGTTAGGGTAATTACTGCTGAGCCTTCAGGCTAAAGGAAGTACTCTCAGCCAAATTATACAAGGGTGTGGATTAAATGAAGCATTACTCTCTGTTTGGCAGCAGTGGATGTAGATTGCAAAATCAGGGTGTGACGTAGTACTGTGGAAAGTCTCTGCCAAAAGTGATTTGGCCTAAGTGTGCCCTTACTTTCTCAGTTATGTGTCTACTAAAACAACTGAATCTATTTAATTCCTAAATAGAGAGGTCCTGTTAACTGTTTTCACTCTGAGCTTGTCTATAATTTTGGTCTACTGAGCCACGAGACAACAACATGCTTAAATGAAATTTCAGCTGGTCGCAGAAGTGGAAACAGTCCTGCCAAGGACTATGCAGTAGAGTATCAGTTCTTTTGTCCAGCAGGAAGCTCAGGACAGTGAGGATGCTATCAATACAGCAATAAGCACGAGTGAATAAAATGATAACATTGATCCATCCTTGTATGGCTCCAATCCTTCCAGAGGAGCTGGGAGGACTATGCAAAAAACCCAGGAGCAGCCATGGTGCACAGCAGGGAGACACCTCCATCTCCCCAGAGGAGACCAAAGTACTTCATTGTTGGTTTTGACATGTTAGTAAAACCCAAGTACATTAAAAAATAAAAAACCTCTGTTTTAAACGTACATTGTCCACTCCCATTTTGGTACATATRCATACTTTTTCAACTGTTTTAAAAAGCCTTTTCTAATTTTGTTGGTGGATTTTTAAGTGTGAAGCAACTAAACTTCTGTGGATTCATATGCTGCTTGTTACCTTTGTTGCTGAGGCACCAGTTTCAGTGAGAGCAAACTTCYCTGACATGATTCATTCTATTATTATAACAGCTTTAAAGTTAACTTTGGGTATATGTGGTCTATATGATGCTCTGCAATAGGCAAAGGTACCAATGCAGTTGGATCACTGTAGTTTGATATTGATCATGTTGGTGCTGTAGCAGCTAATGATTGAGGATGGTGGCTTGGGAAAGCATTAAGAAAGCAGAGGGCAGGTACAGAGAAGTGAAGGCTCTGTGGGTGTGTAACTTAGATGTTGCTGTTGTCACACAGTCATTTGCTGTTACATACAGAGCTGGCCTCAATGTGCTGCCTTGATCCAGATGAAATGAGAGCTTCACTGGASCCTGCCTGCTCATTGTTAGCTCGCTTTCTTGGTCTCTGGGGGTTGTGAGGAACAGTGACTCATTGCCTGTTGGCCTCAAATGAAGTGCTAGAATTCTCTTAAAACTCTGCTTCTGAAACCTTGTGTTTGGGTGTTTGTATGCTGTAAGGTTGCARAAGTGTAGGAAGAGATTGCTGAGGTCCCTTTCCTGTATTTTCTTCTCACAGTTAGGACTCAGTTTCTTCAGGTTTTTACTTCCTCAGGCAAAGAAATAAGATTCAAGTGACAAACAGGCAAATTTGAAAAAAACTCTTTAAAAAAAGAGTCTCCCCTGCTGACTTGACCCCAGGCTTGTTCTGGCTTGCTGGACAGTCCCTTTGCAGAAGGCTCTTACGCGGCTGTAAACAGATAATGTTTGACACTCTGTATCTCATCTAAACGTTGATTCCAGCATACTGCATCCCCATAAGATTCTAGATATCTCCTTTTCCTATCCTGTCAATCTCTACTCCAGCTGTCTATCTATGCTTTCTTCTGGTACCTCATTGATTGTTTTTTTAAATAGATTAGCTGAAGGGTATTGCAGTGGCATATGTTGATAAAATTCTTTCTGGAATCCTTTCGTAGCYTAAATGGTCAAAGGAAGCAGACTGCTGAAGCTAATGTACCAAATAATAAAATACAGAAAATTGGAACTTCCTTCAAAATATGTGTCAAACATTCTTCTGGTGTGACAAATGGTCTAGTAGCAGAAAATGCGCCTKTAGAGCATAATGAGATTCATTTTGTGAGCTGTTATGTTTTCAGGTGAAGAACCTAAATGGATTTCATTTTCCTACCTCTTGCACATTTGAGTTTTCATTTATGGATRGTCACCTTTTAGCAGAGTTTACCTCTCTAGTGAAAAAGGATGGTCCTGACCTTAGAGGACAGKTGTTTTTTTTATGACTCAATTTATGACTCTTCAATTTAGAGGAGGTATCAATGAGGTGTGTCATCTCTTCTACTTGTTCAGGAGAATGTTGTTACAATTATGCATGTTGCTAGTTGAAGAACTTATCTTGTGAGCCAGGTTCTAGCTAAAACCAAGTTGGTATTTATGTCCTATAAAAGGACTTCAACCATGTTCTTGGATTTTTTTTTCATTTTCAAAATAGTACAAAACACAAGTTCTGAATATATATATATAGATTAATTAGTGGTAACTTTTTCTCTTTTATGTCCAGCAGTTCAATCTAATGTATGTTTTGCCCAGTTACATTTGCTTTTGCCCAGTTACATTTGGCTGCTTCTGCATAAAAAACAGCAACAAGAGAAGAAATAAAATAGTTCTATTGTTATTTGTAAAATTTGAAGTGTAGTGCCCACCTAACACACATCTATAATATACCACATCATATGTACCTTGATAACAGTACTTTATTGTAAAGTTATTTTTCTTCTTATACAGAACGTAAAGGGAACTTAAAACTTTTTTTKCTACTCACAGTTGTAAAGGATCTTCAGGAACTGAAGCTGTGGTTTGAATTAAGACTCTTCCTGCAAATCAGCTTTTCTTACCAAAACAAATAATTTTCAGCGTAAGTTCCAGGAAGCACTCAAAGAGAACAAGGTGTGTCCAGGGTTGTCTGTATCACCAGTTCTTGAGTTAATAATTGGCACATAAGCACGTGCAAAAACCATCTAGGAAGGTTTATTGAATAAGGCTGTTAAGATATATGCTTTGAGACTTCCAAACTGGTGTTACTAGACAGTGTTCTSTATTTTTGAGTTGTTTGATCCCTTTGAAGAAACAAATGCTTGTAGCATTTGGCAATGAAGTCAATTTTAAAGAAACTCAGATACCATTCACAATGCATAATACATAGAAATGGGTGGTTCCTTGCAAAATAACCTATGGACAAGAATTTCCTGTCCTTGAATATTTAGWCCTTAATCATCTTCCTCTTACTGTTGATTATGAAAACTTAGCACTTGCTGCTTTAGTCTGGGTTTGGGTTAGTGGAGATGCTGTGTGAACATAATCAGTAGTGATTTTAGCTGCAGGTGCTAGTCAGACCAGAGACGTTGGGTCATATAATTAAGCTTATGTGTGAAAGTACTGCAGTTCCTAACAGTTTGACACTACCTGTGTGATGATGTGAAAAAAGCTAGTATGTAGCTTACATTGTATTTCATGATACCGTAAAAAATATTTACAGAAACAATATTTCTTTATTCATTCAGAATTCAAYTTTTGTTAATATTTTTGTTTACATTTTTAGACTTTCTGTGCAATATGTCTTGCTTTCAAAATTCTTATGCAAATAAGATACAAATTTGCCACTGAGATAGTGGAAAGTCTTACTGTTTTCTAAAGCCATTCTGCAGCATTTTGTTTTGCTGGCTGAACCTTGGAGAAAATTCTGTTCTCTCCAGGATAAAGTTTTAGAAATGTGGTCTTAGCCCAAAGCTGGGCACAGCCCCACTTTAAGAAGCTGTCTTGATTTGCCTTCTTTTACCTCAGAACAGGTCCCACTGTGTAAATGAGAGGGAATATTGCCTCTTAATTATATTTATTGCAATTTGCATKCTAATTTTTTTTGCATATCTCCCATCTAAGACCCAAACATTCTAAAAATCCACTGCTGTAAAAGCAGTAGCAGGTTGCTGTTGCRTTCTAGAAAACTTTGCAGACCTTGTAGGTAAAGGAAACTGAAAAAATGATATATTTAAATGTGTGCACAGCTGGATCTGCAATGTGTTGCTTTAATGCTGGACTTAACATTCAGTATATTTTCCTCTAACAGATGACACCAATATTAGTCTCAAGTGCTTTGTCATATATTATTTACAAGGAAGTGTATTCAGATTTTGTTACCAAAGTGGTTGCAGGTCACTGTTTTATTTCCCTATGCAAYTGGATGCTAATTAGAAAGGGCTTACTTATTCATACATGTTCTAATCACTGATATGTAGAAAAACTCTTTCTTAAATTAGTTTGTTCATAAATTGTCTGAAAACTCAAAAGTGCATGTGTGAAAATTCTCATGTGGTGSTTTGGTTTCACCACACACGTATTTTCATGTAACATCTGGCCAGTCTAATTAATGAACTACAAAATGAAAAGTAAACTCAGGGGTATATTTTAAAGGCATGATCTTCTGTTTCTGAAAATACAGTGAGAAGATGTTTGCCATGAAMTTTTTGCGTTACTCTTTTGATTTGAGACCAAATTAAAAATCTTATATAATGGTTTCCCAGTATRGTGTCTGCCAATGGTCCTGCATTTTCCAGGTTTGATAATGAATGAATTGTTTGGCTATTTCATGRAATTTTCTGATAACAGTCAAAATTAATATGAACTTGCTGGAAATATTATTGTCATAGAGAAAGTAGTGGCTATTCTGATCATGATAAAGACCTGAAATAGCAAGMTGACTTATTTTTTCCAGCCTATTGCACATGATGTTGGTGATACTGTTTTACCTTGAATGTAAATGTTAGGGAAATGTTACTTAAGTTCTTTAGACAGTTACAAGATTTGATTTTTTTTAATTTTTTTTTTTCCAGTCAAGATGTGATTTGACATTATGTGGCTTATGGGGTAATGTAGAAATTCAGTAGTTTATGCAGCAACTGGTTGTTTCTACTTAGCTGACAAGTCTTTGCATTGCAAAAATGTGTTAATGGCTGATTTTGAAAAGTATTTGTGGTATTCTATGCATATTTTCTTCCAGCTTTCCACTTRTAGAACAGCAGGTTAATTTGATTTAAGAAGTTCTGAGTAACTAGCCATTGCTGAATTTCTGTTGTGGGAAGAGCCATGCTAAGTAAATGACTTTGTTTTCCTTCCTTGCGTAATTTTAATTTGTCTTTTATCTATGGTCACATATGTCTTTTTTAAGACATGAGTAGACTCATGAGGTCATAAGACTTGACTTGGAGAGCTGCCCATAGAGTTAAATTCTATGTGCCTGTATTACTTAGGAATTACCTGTATTAATAAATAAAATTTAACTTGCTACATATTTTTAGGAACAAATAAGCATAAATCCTGCTTAAGAGCTCTGTTTCTTCTGATTCAGGGAGGCTAAGTTGAAGTAGAAGCAAAAATATTACTAAACCYAAAAGTGAAGGTTGCTACTTCAGTGCTGGCCACCCACAACTCCAAGGGGCTGCAGTTTTTATATTTCATAAAGTATTTTTGTAGGGAACACCACAAGCTACATGCAATAGAATAAAAAATAAGTTTCTTTTCAATTTACATTAGTTTGTTTGCTTTTAAGTAGTCCAGGTGAACTTAGCAAAACTAATAATTACTTTCTCAGGATATCTGCAGCACTAAAAGAAAAATAATTCTTATTAATACAAAGTATGCGTCATAGTCTGCATTTTCCTTACATCTTTTTTATCTGCTATYTAAAACTTGTAAATAATGCTGCCAATCTGATTTCAGAAAGCTGATGGTATCTGCACAGGCTTACTGATGTTTGCTGTAGAAACACTTTCTGTTCTCTAAATTGTAGAAAGAARCAACTGGATACTATAACCTCTGCTCATTTTCAGTGGTATCTACTGCCATTGTGATGTAATGTTAGAAGTTGTCATAAATTAGCACATTCCTGATTAGCATGAATTCAATAAATGTTCTTTACTTCAAAAGAATGCCCGGGACACGTGCTACTACATGCATTGTTTATATATGGTACTGTAGAAACTTAACATTTGCAAGAAAAATGTAAGATGATGGTTTGATAAGATTACTCAGAAATAATTAGGTGGGTGTGTAGGCTGCTAAATGTATTTGATTTTAATCTCTAATTAAAAAATTGGATTTTTTAATTGTTTTTGTGATGCAATAGTTTTTACTTCATTATACTTTTTGTAAATAGGGGCCAGATTCTGCCTTTTCATTGTGCCTAAGTACAGAATAAATGTTTTCAAGTGAAACTCAAAGCCAGTGGCAGACTTTCTGTAGTCCTCCACCTGGACAATTATTCAGCGAGCAAACATATATATGTGCTTTTGTGTATCTTGAACCAGGAATGAAAATGATGGCTGACCTTGAATGAATATCTCTATGCATTCTTTTGGCTGATGGGAGATATAATTACRTTGTGGGATCTGGCATTGCCAGGAGCATAGTGTTTTCATGTTGGTGCTGTCTGATGCTGAGGTCTCTCATATGAGCATTGGAATTGGTTGATGTTACAGCAGAGATATCTCTRTGGATCTACAGGTGTGAATTTAAGCCTTGCTCTGTTCACTTAACTCTGCTGCAAGGACAAACCACTCGGTCACTTGGGCTGTGGAATCGGAGACAGCCAGATGAATTAGCAAGAGGTAACTGCATCAGTCCTTGGATTAAGAAGTTACTCTGTTAAAGCACAMTAGACTAGTTGTGTCTCTCAGTTTAGGAAAACTGTGACTTACTCATGGTTTGGGAATGAGGGTTCCCGTAATACCTGCAGCTGGGGCATCCACTGGGAAGTCACATGCTTTATTAAAGAAGCTGCATTACTATGTATGGAACTGCATGGTCCTSAATTGTGTAACTCCCTAGAGTTATTTTTCTCTAAAACTCTTTTTAATAGCAGTGTTTAATAAACAATTAAAAAAGTAAATGCTGCTTACTTTTTTAATTGAAAGCTTATCCTGTACATACTTTTCTATATAGTTTAGTATTTTGAATAGCAAACAAAGCCTGATCTATTGACATAATTTCCCAAGATGATCCTGTTAGTTTACAAATTTTCATTGTATTAATAGGGGTGGGGAAGGGAAACAAAAATAAGTTATGCTCTTCCACCTATCAACACAACTGTTTTGGCTTATTTTGCAGCAGGTACGGTGGAGAGGATTTGGGGTTTTTTCATGCTGTAGGATTTTTGTTATTGTCTGTCATTTAGATCAGTCAGTACTAACTGGAGGAGTGTAGAGCAGCAGTAGAGCTGCCAGAGCTTTTCTGTCTCTCATTTTTCTGATGTATATGTAGYATGTAAACAGCTCTCATATCCAATGGGCAAAAAAAAAATTCACAGAAATTTCTCTATGCAACTTATAAAAAGTGAGACAGTAAGCAGAGACGGATTCTATTTGTAGTAGAGATTTTGGGTTTTGGTTTTAAGTGGATAGATTCAGGTTAATTGGAACCTCACTTAGAAAATGAGAATGACATTGAGGAGCTAGTTCAACCTTTTCAGGATGCTTTGATAGAAAMAAGGTGGGGAAGAGTCAAGAAGAGTGTTAGTAGTGGCATGGGCTGAGTAGACTTCTGTCCKTGCAGAATACACTGCAAGAATCTTTTGGGTGTTTGTGGAAGGGCTTTGCATTCAGTAGCATTGCCATCACAGCACCTTTGTATGTACCCTTAAATACAGCATGGGAGAACTGTCTTTTTTGAGCATATACATTTTAAGTGGTTTGTAAGATCACAGAATCACAGCAATGGTTAGGTCRGAAAAGGCCTACAAGATCATGGAGTTCAAGCTTTACCAATTCCCATCATGTCAACTAGGCCATGGCACTAAGTGTCACATCCAGTCATTTCTTGAATGCTTCCAGGGATGGTGACTCCACCACCTCCCTGGCACCTATTCCAATGCTTAACAACCCCTTCCATGAAGAAATTCTTCCTAATGTCTAACYTGRCCCTCCCCTGATGCAGTTTGAGGCCATTTCCTCTTGTCTTGTCACTATGATACAGATTAAACTTCATTAAACCAGTTTTCAATACACTTTGGTYCTATCAATTTTCCAGTTCAATCTGGAATATCTTCGAAATCATAGGTGCTAGACTAAGTTATGTAGAGCAGAGATGGAAGTAGGCTTTCATCTGCAGCAATTGGTATTAGTGAAACATCTGCTTTGCTGGTAACACAAAAAGGTATGCTTGTGTTAAGTGGGTGCATCCACACCTTTCATTTTATGTGAACTGCATCTGAAAATATTTGTGGTGGATTTTAAATGTATTTGTGATCCTGTGTTTAAATAAAGGAAAACAAGTTCTTACTCAATATATAAACAATCTTTTTATTTAATTAATTCTTTTTGATCTATTAGAGCATAAGTGGTTTGAGGATAAAGTCTTTGAGGGAAGATTAATATATATTTAGATCATTACAAAATTATCTTCTTTCTCTTACTTCATACATACGTTGAAAAATTAAATTACAGAAATAGCTGAAAGCTTTTACTTTGAAAACCTCAAAACTTTCCTTTGAGACCCAAAGTAGAGATTGTCGTGCATGCTAAAAGATCTTTTGGTCACAAAGGTCATACTTCTCAATAGCTGRCTATGCTGAAAACATGTTTCTGTTTACTGGAAATAGTTTTAAAGCCACAGAAGATGAGCAGAAAGAAGAATGAGCATATTCATCTTGTATGTGACTTGATTTTTTTCCAGTGTTTATTATTTAATTGGTGTGTTTTAACTGCACTGTGTTGCAAGAGACCATGATATAATTCATAAGAATGTCTGTAATAAGAAATAACATTTCCTAGAGGCATTGTTTGTTTTCATGTCTTCCAGGATCTTTTTGTGAGTTCTGAGACATTAGCAATTAGTATAAACCTGAAGTAAAACTAAGTTAAAAACAGAATCATATGTAACTGGAGTAGGTAATTTCTTTTTTCTTTCTGTGTGCTTTAGAGGTGTTTGTCACAGGAATGTCTGAATATTAACATGTTTCGGTATTCTTGGATATGTATTTGTCCTTTGTTTTGTGATTTTCTGAGTATTTTCCAGGATGAACTTCTGGTTGATTTCACTAACTCTAGATTCCATGTGACTGRAATCCTTAGAGATTTATTATGTTCAAATACCTTTAATAATTAAAAAATTAATTTATCAAGAGCATTTCAGAAAGAGAGAAAAAGCCTTCTTTTGAAAAAAAATTATTAAAATATGTTCTGTAATAAATGTTATCTAATCCTTTTTTAAAAAGCATTTTGTCCCAAAACATTTCACATTGGGTGGCTGTAGACAGTCCAGTAGAATAATAKTGGAATTATGTGGCTCTCTAAAAAGACTTCTTTCCTGTTCTGCATCGTAYTATTTTGGGTCACTGTTGCTGGTAGCAATTTCTGTATAAGTCAAGTCTGTTTGGAAGTGAACTCATCTATTTTGTGCATTTCAGTCCARCTGTTTAGAATTTGATCTAATTTGATCTAGGATTTCATCACCTCACAGTAATGTGTTTCTCTAGAGCAGAGAGTAGTTTTTCAGTGAAAGATGCAACGAAACTGGGGACTTGGTAGTACAGACACATTTTGGACAGGACAGCTGTTCCCAAAAGCTTCTGTCTGCTTTTCTCTTTAGTTGCAGTTCTAGTGATGTATTTTGTATTTATATGTAGTGAGAGTTTTTTGCCAGAAGTGACTGAGGGGAACTGAGGATACRCTTTCAGTTCACTGTTCAAATTAGGCAGGAAACTACCACAGTTTCAGACTTCTCTCAAGGYAGACAGATAGATGGTTTTTCAAACCAGTTCTTTGGTAGTCATTTCCCTAAAGTCAGCACAGGCTTGGGCTCACAACATGATTTTAACAATATAGGATTACATGGACCCTAAAGAACAGCTGTCCTGCTGTTAAATTATGTTGATGTGAAAATTCATTTGAGGAAAAGTGCTTGCATCTGTGATTTTGAGATGCCTAACATTGCAGCTAGACAKTGGCAGTAAGTTCTTCAAGAATTAAATTTTCTTCTCATGTAAAATTCCGTACAAGGGAAACCACTGAAGAATCAATGCAGAGTAATAGGAAACGCAGTAAGTCAAATGTTGATAATTTCATAGAGAAGATTAGCTTCTCAGGATGTATATGATTTTGAAGGTAAAGACAGATGATGCCATTAAGAAAGAAGATTGCTGGGGAGTTCAAGTAAACCCTCTGTGTTAATAAAAATGCTTCTCTGTTAGTGATTCTGAAGAATCCTTAAGATARGACAGTCTAGATTAACGTGAGGGTTTTTTAGGCTTGACCTTACAAGGGATTTAATGACCTTTCTATAAGCTCAGACTAAGTGAGAGTCCCAGCAGGTCACGGTGTCCTGTAAACCTAATTTTTTAGATGAAGGGGGAATGTCCTTCTGGAATTAGGACCTCAGTTTCAATATCGTGTTTGAAAAGCGTGTACAGCCTGGATGAGAGAACCAAAGCAAGCACTGCTGAGGCTGTTAGTCACACCTGCTTGATGTCAYTTACATGCTTCATCAAGCATGGAACCATATCAAGCCCATAGCCGTGTGACAGTGCTTTAAAATTCTACTTCTTCATTTGGGGAAGAAGGGATGGATATTCCCTTGCTTACTGAATGGACCTTGTTTTGTGAATGAGGAAGACTTGGACAGGTTTTTTTGTTGGTTTGGATTTGTTTTGTTTGCTTGGGGATTTTTAATATGACCATTTCGAATGCTGGGACTACTAAAGAAACGCTTGATAACTAAAAACAACTTAGAGATAACACTACAGACTARTTTGGGGTAACCAGCAGGCATGATCATAGAGTGTTTGGACCCAGGTGTGCTGTGGTCTGTTTATACCTCAAGAAAGTAATAAGAATTTTCTGTTTATTTAGACTCTAGTCATGGAAATCACTGAGTGTAAAGCAGTGCCAGCTTCTAGAATTCCACACAGCATTCCTTCTATCTTTGAGTTACACATCTGTCTCTGTCGTAGGCTTGCAGCATAGCAGTTCTGTGCTGCCCTTTATTGAAGCATAAGTGGGAATATCAGTCTAACCATAAAGTTTTCACCTGATAAGCAGCTAAATATAGAGGTTACACAGAAGTACTCGCATCCATAAATGTGCAGTCCAGGAGCACTTGGAAGTTGTGTATTTTCCGTAGAAAAATAARAAGGTCAATGATGCTACTGATAAAAATGCAGATTAATTGTTGTTTTTAATTAAAACTTGAATGTTTTTGAAAAAAACCCAAATGTTTTTATCAAATATTTTAAATATTTTTAAATCTTACTAAATAAAGTATGGTTTGTGTAAATTGCCACAACACTGCCATRTTCAAATCAGCTGTCTAAAAAAGAAAAATCGTCATACAGACTTTTTATTGGTTTTCAGTTTGTTGGATTCTTTTTTTATTCAAAGACTTGATATGACACTTGTATGCAACAGTATGTCCATATGTATTATCTCTGTAGCATCTGGTTTTAAAAATTTGTGAGTATGTAGATAATGATAGCAACAGGAGCAGTATCCTTTCTGACTTTTGGTGTTAGTGCCGAACAATTGTTTTAGCGAATAGCTTGTTCAGAAAAAGGTTACCTTCAGTACTATTCTTGTGGAGTACAGATTGAATTTAGGAAATGGTTCATATTCTCATCTTTTTCTGCTCCAAAGAGGTGGGAGAAAGTAATAGAAAGCAAAGTAAGCCTTTCRAAAGAAAGTATTTCACAATTTGTACAAGATTTTCTGAAATTATTAAGGCCAAAATGTTTTAATTCATACATGAAGGTATGAATATATGAATAATCCATTATACATGAATAATCCATTATTGCATGTATTTAGGATTTCTCACAACATTAGTCACATGCAGATTTGCAGGAGCATACTTTGACTACAATTGCTTGAGCTTGCATTTTATTCTAGTTAGAAATCTCTAAATATCTTAATGATTTATGACTAAATCTCCTGTGAAAGTCAAAACCACTAAGCTTTAGAAAGTGTACYGTAGGTGGAATTGTGCAAGCTTCCTTTTGGAGCTCTACCAGTACATGGGAATCCGAATCTGAAAAGTGCCCTTTATTCAGATACTGGACACCTTAAAAGTAGGCTTTTGGTGTGACAAATGAAAATGAGTTTTCAGAACTTATTTCTCTTTAAAAACAAAACTTSTTTCAAAGCTAGTATCTCACAGAGAAAAGCCAGTGAGCTTAACTCTGTGTTGCCTGGCATTTCTGTTCTTGAGAAACTGTTCTCCAATGAAGTSGTGGCATTTTTCGCTGTCATGTTCAACGATTTTCAGATTTTTTTGTATTCTTTTCTTTTTAAGATGTTTTCTTAAGTATACAGCTGAGGAGACCAATAACAAAAAGATAAATCCATAGATGATAAAAGGATTTTCCTGAGCTTAGTAGTTAACATAATAGTTTGAAAAGAAAAGAATTTACAAGTACTTGTTCAAGTGTGCTATGTAGAGAGTGAATAAAATAAACAGCAAGATGTGTTGTGATAGGAACTCAGATGATCAAAGGAAACTACTGAATAGGAATAGTTATTCTTTCAGATAAAATAAGGAAGTAATTCCTTTGTGAGTTTTTGTGATCATTTCTGTTGGAAAACTTTGTATGCATTACTTGGAAATTCAATGAAGAGAAAAGCAATACAGCCTAGATAATAGTGTCAGCTTTGAGCACGAGGTGGCATGTGGACATAGCTTGAGCTACTTCTCCAAATCATTTGAATGGAAATATTGGATTAGTTAACCTTGTGTCAGGTCTGTTAGTTAAATAAACCCTCCAACTGTTCCTGACTGAAGGATGCATAGTTGTGACTGAAAGATGCTGCTGCTTTTCATTAGAATTTTGTCAAACATATCCTGCTAACATAATGATTTTAAAATAAAATGGTTTATTCGATGGAAAAGGATAACAAGCAGAAAATTCACAGCCTTTTCTTTTCACAGGGTGCATCAGCCCAGTAGGAAATCCTCTTAGTCGAACACTATTGGGTAGACTACATACGGTAAGGAAATCTCTTTTTGCATTTTTTTATATTGATGTTTAACTATAAAATGTCATTATTCCCAAGTTCTCATTGTAGAGAGGTGTTTTTTTTGTCCAGTCTTTGTTCAAAAAAGAGATATCTTCAAACCAATTGTCTACATGGCCAAATTAGCTTATGCTTACGCTATGAGCAGCTGAGATCAGATAGCTGCAAATCAAAAGCTTAATTTTTTTGCATTATTTACTTTTTGTTGTTTAGAAATAAGATAAAATCACACTCCTGTGTTATCAAAGCAGATGTTGATAAGTGGCTGAGAGAAAAGCTTAGACAATAACTTGGAATCAAGTTCTCTTTGCAGCACCTGTTTTCACTCATACTCATACTTCATCTTTTTATTAGGAGTGAAATCACAGCTATCCCCTCTTTACTTAATGGCTTATCTATTAAAAATCGATTGTAAACTGCTACTAATTATAGTCATTCATTTCTTTATTTCTGGCTTGCTGATCACCATATTAAAAATCCAACAGAATCTGTAAATGCCATTAATTGCAACTATACATTTGATGAACCTGTATTAAACACAAAATATATGGAGAAACCAATGAAGAAAGAGTAAGTGGTGCGTCAGAATACTGAATGCATTTGTGTCTCTATGGAGCTGGGCCTGTTGTACTGGAGATGTTAATTCTCCTGCACCTGTGGATAGAATGCCATGGTTTAATATTCTGTTACAATTGCACTAATTGTAATTTTTGAGAAAAATGTTGTAAATGGACATAAATTAACTTGGATCATTAGTAGCTGTTTTGTAGTTTCAATTTGGAGTTTTGTTTAGATTGCTTAGGATTTTGGATGTTTTTGGACTTACCTTTTTCAACAGAATCTCTTTAAGACAGTTGTGGAAAGCTTGTAAGATATATAGGATTCACCAAGAAATTTTGAAAGCATGGTTTTACATTGCTGTTATGTTAGCTGCTAAATGGTTCCTGTTTTCACTTTTTCAATTTTTTAGCCATCAAGATGTAATTTTTTAGGGAAAAATATGAGTTGCTCAACCAGTACTGTAGTGTTCTCCACCACAGCAACCTTGATAAACATTTGCAGGATCAATTGTTTCATGAAAAGCTAGGTAGCAGCTAATTTAAAACAGTTTTTTTTCTGAGAGAGCTTAAATTAAGGTTWTGAATATATTTGTTACTTCTGTTAAAAATGCAGTAGTACATATAACTGCAGGTTAACTGAGTAATTGATATCAAAAAAGTGGTGTATTTAGAAATGACAAAATAGTTGAAGAGGTTTTGAATCATTCCAGGAGCTGGAATCGTTCACATGCTTCTGAATTGATCTTTTTTCCTTTTTTCTTTCTTCCTTTTTTTTTTTTTTTTTTTTTTTTTTTTTTTTTTTTTAAATTTAAATCCTTGTAGGCTTTACTGCAGCAGCTGTGTTTGCATTTCTGATTTCTGTTTGTACATTGCAGGTTTCAATAAAGTGCTGCCTGTTGCAGCTTTGGTCCTTTTTTCCTCTAGGCAAATTATAGATTCCCATGCTTATTAAATATTGAAGAGCTGTAATCAAATCAGGACTGTAGTCATCTGAAGCCTAAGAAAGTAACTTTACAGTGTCTACAGACAGATTATTATGCCTGAATAAGAATATATCATTCTCAGCAATTGATACTTTTAGCGTAATTTAAATTTAGCTATTAATAATGACACTTATACTTCCGTTTCCCTTAGACTAAATTTGCAGTTAGATGTCCTGAGCACTGGACCCGCATTGGACCAGAGAACAAGAACAGAAATGCAAAAGTGCTAACAGTATTCAGCTCTTTTCTTTTAAGTCTCATCTTATTTAGCATTTAATTGAAAACTTCTGTTACTGGAGTAAAGAGATTGCATAGCATTCTTAGGGAAGGAGATAATTAAATAAATTTCTAACCCTTAGATTCTTAAGGAAAAAGGAAAACAATGGATCAGCATTAAAATATCAGATTTATTCTGTAGAATTTTAAAATGTTTAAAGTATTATCTTTTAAGCAAACCAAGGGTTTTCAGTCAAACTCTATTTTTCTTATTGTTTCTCCTTTAAAATTAGAAAGAAACACCATAAACCAAAAGTGGCAACAAGCTCCCCCCAACCCCATAAGGTAACAGTCTCAGAATTTAGGGTATTACACACTGGGCACAGATTTGTTTGACAGACAAGAGAAGCTGTAAACACACATTCCTTGTGTCTTTACTGGAGTGTTTGCTGGAATAATATTCCCAGTTTCTCTTCCATTCGGCAGATAGCAGGTTTGGGGAGCTGGAGTGGAGGGAAGCAGTGCTGCTGTGAAGCATCCTGGAAATAGATGCTTGTCCTTCTTCATGTCCCTGAGTCTGTCRTTAATGGTAAAAGGAGRAASAGTAGCTTTGGCCCTGTATGCATACACATTAGGGTYCACCCTCTTATGTGTAGGGTCTGCCTAAAATTAATCATRGAAAAGCTTATTTTCCAAGTGTTATTATTAAGAGTTAATGTCTAATTAGAAGTGGGACTTAATCTGTATGTTTATTCTGTTAAAATRAAGAACATGTTTACATATAAAGAAGAAGCATTTGAAACTATATGAATCATTAGACTTCACATTTTTCCATATTTCTTTCTTCGAGTTTTGATATTGTGTTAATTGAAATGTATGTGTTCAGTTGTAGAAATGAAATGCTGAGGTTTTTACAGAAAAGGCAGCAATGAGATACCACTTTGTTCTTACTCCGTGCTCCTTCTCCTGAGGGAATGAGTGCTGTCTGATGCCCAAATCCTGTTGACCACTCTACATCTGCATCAAAAAAAACCAAAACTTCCATTTGTGCAAACACTGAAACTACCCCATTAAAAAGCAGCCATAACAGTTTTAATTAGAGCTATTATYGGGAATTGATAAAACTTGATACAACAATGTATTGGGTTATTCTCATGTGCAGTGTCCTCTTTTGTATCAGTGTCTTGAAACATTTTTGTTTGGTTTTGAGTTAGAAATGTGAAGGGTATCTAAGTAGGTTAGTCATGGATAACCAGTGTGATACTCCATGGTCTAGAGCTGTGCATCAACTGATGGATCTATTTCTCTTCCTCTGAGGATGTACCTTGATGCTGAAAGCTGCGAACAGTTTTGTTCAGCTGCAATCAGTGTGAAAKGGCACACTTTTTCAGCAAGCATTTAGTTTCTGTTTCTCACAGATGGTCTGCCTCCCCAAAAGACCAACTCCTTTGAACACAGCTATAGCCCCACATCTGTTCCAGTTCAAGAAAAGGATTAGCTAGTTTCCATCCTCCATGAGAAAATGAGACATAAATATTGTATTAAGAATGATGTAGTCACAAAATTCAGTATGCAAGTTCCTTTTCTGAATTCCTGAAAATGTGCCTAAATCTTGCGACACAGCATTTAAAAAAAAAATATATTTCTAAGCTAAAGGCCGGTAGTTTTTGTTGGGTGTTTCTTGCAGCATAAATGGTAGTTGACGCTGCTTGAGGAACAGCATGGCATGCCAGAGGCAGCTCTGCTGCCTTGCAGTAGCTGTAGACAGCCATGGCTATTGCCCTGGACAGCTGGAGGTAGAAGTTCGTGCAGCCAGGGATATACTCAGAGAATCTCTTTAAGAGGCACCTCTTCATATTGTTGTTGCCTTAAAAGTTTAAGGCAGTGTCTGAGAAYATTCGGCATAGTCTCGGGGTGACTCACAGATTTTAGCTTGTTATTTCCAAACAGCTTGCTCTTTTCAAGCTCTTCTCGAGTGTTTGAGAGCCACATAAATACTTTATTAAAAACAGGAGAGAGACAGACAGATTGAGACACAATARTGGGGCAATATGAGTACCTGAACTAGATACCTGAATAATACTGCTAATAATTCTGATGAATCATTTTTGAGCAACAGGAGGCACTCCCATCCCACGGGCTAAGCACATTGCCTGTACAGTTCTCTTAAGCTTGAGAATGGAAAATGAGAATTAGCTGAAACCTGTACTGCAGTGCTGACTACCAGTAGACCACTGAACAAACCTTGTACTCTGAACTGCAGCTCCACCAGTCTTTCTTCAAAATTTGTTTATCAAATCAGGCAGTTACAATTTTTTTTTTCCTTTTGTGCATGTGCATTATTATTCAGAACTCTTAGGTGCTAGGCTTAAATGTTTTCGTAGATGATAAGAACTGAGTGCAACTGTTCAATTTTATACTGAGTTCCTCTGTAACTACTGTGTGTGTCTACTGTGGCAATGCCAAAACAATCTGGAGACTGGATGGAATCTCTGAGTTCAGGATAGTCAGTGATTTCTTTCCTGTATGGGATAAGCTCAGCTAAATTATGAAAACAACTGAGGGCAAGAACCCCTGATCTCAAGAATGCCRTTTATTCCAGTGAGGATTTGCAGTGATTTTCTTTGTGATTTTTTATGATGTACCTTGGACCACCATAATAAAAAATAAATTAAAAAAATGAAACATTGAGAATAAAAAGAACAAGACATTTTCAATATATATTTTTAAAAGCACAAGAACAGAAAGAAGTTCATGCCAAAGATTGATAAAGGACTGTCTGTGAAATGTGAAAAAAGTGAAGTCTGTTTGATATAAATTCTCAAATTCAAATGTTTATAATGCGGTATATCTGCTAGGGGGGAAATGTTGTTTACTACACAAAGCTCACATTTGACTTCTCTAAAATATTTTAATTGCAGTGTAATATTTCTATTTTGTGTGGTAGTGTGTATTCTTTCATGCGCACAAAATCAAGGGGAAACTGGTTTGCCCTTAGTGAAGACAGACCATTAGAAAAATAATTAAGCAACACCAGCAAAGGACTTCCAGCTCTTCCTTTTTTTTTGCTAGTTTGTTGTTCCTCTGTTAATTTTCATATTTTTTCTATTCTAAATCTTCTTTCTGCTTAAACATTCTATTATTATACAGAAATCATTTTTTTTTTAGGTCCAGGCTTATCCTGATGCTTGCTTACCTACTATTCTTTTGAATTCATTGAAAGTCTTAAGTGGTGAGAATAGAACAATTAGAATTAAAAGGAAAATATTGGTTATTAAGACAACCTGAAATGCTCCATTATGTGGAAGTGACATCTTTTACATACTGTTTCAGAGGTTAAAGTTCACTGCCACAACTTCTTCAATACCTGCTGTAGTGTTTGCAGTACAAAAAGCTTGGACWGCATCAGTCATCAGTCCAGTTATGTCTTTAGTGTGGGGTACATAATTGAAAAATTTAGTATCTTTTTCTAATCATCTACCAGCCAATAGCCAATATTCCTCAGTGTTGCTTAACATCACTTCTGCTTTTTCTTTTTTTAAAAAAAGCACTTTGTTGCAGATAATTCTTACTGTCTTACAGGAGAAATGAAAATGCAATCATAGTTTAGCAAACTGCTTCATGTTAAAATTTAAAATAATTTATTCTTCTAGAATGATGACAGCCTGACTGCATTGGGAGTGGGAGGAGGAAACAGTTGTCCACCCGGGAGAGAGACAGTAAGTATTATGTAATTTTTTTGCAATATCTTCTGCACTTGTTATACTGTATCTGCTTCTGAAAGCATGCCCTTTTTCTTAGCGTGATCCCAAGGATTTTTTGTTTCTCTACTGTGGATTTGGTAATTCTTAAAAAGATCTTCATAAGTGAGCAATTCCCTCATCTAAAAAGATGTTCATAACTGGATAACTACATTGTGGCTTTTATATCACTCTTGAAAAACAATGTTGTAAAATTTTGTTGAGGCTTTTTTTTTTGTTTTKTTTTKGTTTTTTGGGGGTTTTTTTTGGTTTTTTTTTGCTTGGACTTGGACCCAAATAGAACTTGACAAATTTTTTAATGTCACACCTGAAGAAAGTCCACTTCTTTAGGTCTAATTGTGAATGGTTTGTATTCTTCTTTGGTTCTGAAGGGCATTTCCTATATCCTGGTATAGTCATTTTTATGATCATATTTCAACAGAGAATATAATGGTAATTTCCACATTTTATTCAAATTGCCATATTTACTAAACTAGTTGTATTACAGGACACATGGGTATATTAATTTCTTACTTCCGAAAGACAGTCAGTGGGACTTGCTTAAATGGTTTGAASTACTTGTGGCAGTTCCCATGTGACTGAATTTTTGTAATCTTTTCCAAAAAACACAACATTTTCACCCAAACTATCTTACAAAAGRCACTGCAAAACAAAGTAGGTTTTGCCCTGCCTTTCATTGTTTTTCATGCTGCCAAGTACTTAGTGTTACATTCCTACATTCCTTTTTGGGTTTTGGGTTTTTTTACTGTAAGTGGCCTCATGGTTTTCATGAGGTTGTTATTTAACTGAAGTGGGCACTGTTAGAGCACCTCTTACTGGACATGATCGTGGTGCTCATTAGTGTGGTTTAGTTTGGTTCTGTTCTACAGTTCATATTTCTGTACGGTCAACATCATCTGTAATTACTGTGTTAGCTTTCCTAATGCAAGGAGGGGAGTTATCATAAAAGGCATTTCATTGTTTGGCTTCTTTATGTAAGTTCAGGACTACTGCMCGCAAATTTAGACAAATTTCCTATCTACTGAAAACTATGCTGGAACCAATTCTTTGATGCTGACCAGCTCACAAAGTGCCACATAAAATTTACAATGATGTAATCATTGCCATCTTTTCCCATTCATAACTGATTTAATCTGTTTAATTGGTGACATGGAATTATGAAAATACAAGTGACATTGGCTATATTTTTACACACGCAACTCGCAGGTGATCTTACTCAAAGCAGAAATAGAAATGAAAAAAGCAGTATGGAATTCAGCAGTCCTAAAATTTAAAAGCATGCATCAATAATAAAATAGAAGGTTTTATTCTATCTTGATCATCATAACTTAGCTATCTCCTTCAGTCCCATKAACCCTCCTACTGCTCCTAATGATCCCTGTTTCTGACCTCTACTTAGAATTTCCTRGAGGAATATGAGGTGAAGATTGTAGGTAGGGAAGCAGCATTCTGTGTGTAAAATAGGTCATAATTTTGCTCTTCACTTATGATGAAGGAAGTGAGCAATTCCCATATTCTTTCAGTTCATTTGTTTTCCTTTCATGCTTTTCTGCTCAGAGTTCATAGGGCAGAATTTTGTTCATAGGACATAGGAAATAAGTAAGAAATTGTATTGATATTTTCATACTCAGGGTAGAAAACAGGCTTCTAGTAATTTATAAAAATGTATACATTGTGCTGATGACTGTTAGTACTCTTTTTCATAAAACTATTGATGCACTGTATTTCACTGTCAAATAGATTTGTTAGGTGAAATGGAATWTAAATGTATTTTTTGCAGATATTTATAAAATTGTATATCCAAATGCTGATTTCTAAGCAAAACAAAACAAACAGGAAAAAAAAAGAAAAAAAGAAGATATGCAATGATCAAAGCAAAACTTTGCAATGTCTTTTTGTATTAAATTTTTCCTTGGATAAAACTGTCATACAGTTGAAGTATTTATTCAAACACATATGCTTCATGAGCACACAGAGAATGGGATCTGAAGGTGGTGTAACAATTCTGAGAAAGTGACTGTATGAAGTTTTTTTTTTCCCTTTTGCTTCACAAGCAAATTGCTTATAAAACTAACAGCTGCTGTTTTGAAGCTAATCTTAGTGAATTGAATGTTCTTAACCATTTCTGCAATCCCACAGTCCTTTATCTTGCCTCTCCTGCTGCTTTCCCACCACCCCTGATCCCATTAGCAAGACTTGAGGCAGCCTCAGCTTTTACCGAAGTGCAGCTTTGGTTTCAGCTGCTTTTCTGCAAGAGGAAGTGAATGTTGCGCTTTTTTCTCTGTGGCATGGTTGTGATAAAGCTGTGGTGCTCTTATCTCTCTTTTAGGTAGTGGCTCTTTATGACTACACAGCGCATCGATCAGATGAGCTAACCATCCATCGCAGTGACATTATCCAAGTGTTATACAAAGATAATGATAACTGGTGGTTTGGCAGCCTAGCAAATGGACAGCAAGGCTATTTTCCAGCTAATTATGTGGCTGGTGAAAGTAAGTTTACTGCCGTCTTCCTGGTATACCGGTGTGGGTTTAACTGATGCTCCAAGATTTTACCGTGCTGTTCTGCTTATTGTTCTGAAGATAGGAATTTATGTAGTACACACGTGGCATAATGATGACTTATTGTGGTGCAAATATTGTATAAATTTAGCTAACMATTGCACTTGGTTAAAAATTCTAGCTTATGTAGTACTGACTTAATTATCTGTCAACTGGACTGATGCCTTGTCTCTTCTAACATAGATTCAGGCTCTAGTTTGGCAMTGTTTTAGACATATCAGAGTATTTCACAAACATCTTGGTTTTTTCCCTTAGGCAATTTCCATTAGATCTAGCTTTTGTACAAACTCCTAATTCCACCCTCCCCGCTCTAATGGAGAATGTTCAGTTCCCAAATAACTGAATTTTAGTATGAAGTTTTAAAATAAGAGTAATGGTTAAATCTCTCATCTGAGCATTGAACTTGCTACCAGATCCTTTCCATTAAAACAGTTTTGATTAAACTGATAAAGAAAAAGCTAGATGAATCTGAAAAAAATAATAGAGGAAGCATCCTATTTAGTCAACTGCTGTAAAAATGCTCAGTGTGCKGGCATTTGTAAATATTCAGCTTGTGGACACAGCATGTGGTTGCACACTACATGAAATTCATTTGCCTTCCTAAACTATCAAACTATCAGTTATACTGGTATTTAGAAATCTTTCAACCCAATATTTCTCAAGATGGTTTCCCCCATTTTTTAGTTCCTCCCTTTGTCTTTAAAGGGAAATCTCTTTCCTAAAAAACACTTGTACATAATACTGTGCTCACTTGATGAGGTTAAGTTAGATTTACTACTGCCCTTCCATTTTGTYCTCTCCTTATACATCTGGTGCATTTTTTTCTGGCTTTCCTCCTTGCAAAATAACTCAGAGAAATCTGTAGGAAGAGTCTACATTGATGGTCTTTAAAAAAAGTGTTCTGGAAAAAAAAAAGGAAACAAAATTTTTGAGACAGTTGTCCAATTGCAAAAAAATCTCTGGTAAATAATTCGCTTTTTCAATTGGTGACCACCTTATTGAATCAAGAGATGTGTATGATACATTAGTTAAGTATCAGCTGTTTTCTAACAGTATGGGCTTTGTTCTTAGGTAAATGTTTGAATACTTTTATACAATAACCAATATACAAATCACATTTAAATCTAAGGTTACTAGTATAAATAAAGGTTTATGGGAGAATTTTCATAAATTCTCATACAACATTTGGCTTCAAGCATTTTTCACCTGTTTTAGTTCACATCCTGTTTTTGGCTAGATTGTAATGTCATGGTGGTTCACAGAATTCTTTCATAGCTCTAATAATGGCGAATTATGGTTCCTCTTTTCAGAAGAATATGAAGAACAGCCTTTAGGATTARTACCAGATTCTGCTCCTCTCCTACCAGAAGGATCAACAGAAGCAGAGGAAGGTTCTCTGACACTAGATAAGGTAATWATTTGAGAAGGAAGGATTCTGTAAGTCATGGTAGGTTATGCCTTTTGTGTGCTACATGGATTGCGTTATTTCTAATTTATGTAAAAATTTCTTATGTGTAGACTTTATTCCTGGAAAGCAGGTAGATTTTCAGCAGATGTTTAATATTTATCCTGTGTGGAATCAGCTKTTCCATCATTTGGCAATTAAACAAATTAAACATTCTGCTTACATGCATCATTGTAATGAGTGGTGAATCTCCCATTGACTTCAAGTTTACAGAAGTTATATKCACATAAGCATTCCTGTTTCTGTGATTTCAGTTATACAGTATGTACAGAAGAAGTAAGAAACAGGACCCAGTTTTTAGTCCAGGGGAAAAAAAAATGCATTTTTATTTTTATACAGGACTTTTTTTCCCCTGATCTTTAGAGATTCCAGTGTGTGCAAAACAGGCCAATTGACTCTCCCTTTGCATGTTTATGCTTCCCTTCTGTGGAATAAGACTGTCTTAAAACATGGGATAATTTGTAGAAAAKAAAAGTAATAAAAATTCATTTGACACCTGTTAGAATTTAAGAAAKTTTTGTTTCAAAATGTTTGTATCCTTAATAAGTGTGCTTTCCACAACTGTTCATTTTCTCAGATGGTACTAACACAACCACTTAAAAAGCGTTGTTCAGATTTCTTTMAAAGTATTTGACTTTTCCTTGTACTTTTCTAAAGTTGAATCTCTCATTTTGTGTAAGATTGGCAAAATCTAAACATATTTTGTGTTGCTTAGTTACAACTTTCAGGGACTTTTTTTCAGATGATTCATCTAGYCTTTGCTCCATAGTGTATTGAATCATAGATTGGTTTAGGCTGGAAAAGACATTGCAGTGCTCAAAGTTAAAACACTCAAGGCTATTTCTATTGACCTTTTTTTTTGTGCTGCAAGAAGTTTTTAGTAGGTGAATATAGAGAGGTAGCGTTTAATAAATTATTGAGTACAGATTACTCACTTGGCAATCTTGTTGAAGYCAGCTGTCTTGTTGAAGCCAGCTGCTATAAATCGAAATACTAAGTGTTTTGTTCCTAACTGAACTTGAAAAATGGGATTAATCACTACACTGAGTAGTAATAATTAATCCGAAGTATCTTTTACATCGTTGTAGCTGAGAAACTCCTAGCCAAACCATTGTCCAGGAAAGACAAGGGTGCGTTACTTCCAGATACTTCTGTAAAGGCAGMGAATAAATATGGGAAAAATTACATTACTGAAGACTTCTTTCATTTATTGTCTACATTGCTAGAGGCAAGGAGGGTATCCCAGAGGGAATATGTTGCTATAACCACCCAATTTCACTCATACCTAGATTAGAAGAGGCAGAAGTGCTGAGATACCTACTGTTATTAGACTTAGTCATTGTTATCCACATGTTTTTTTCTGTTTTAATCTGGTAGGAATCTAGTCAATTTACTGTATCAAAATACTTCAACTTCTGTTACTAACAATTGTAACCCATAATTGTTATTTAGCTTTGTGAGAAGTAATGTTTGATTACTTTTGCTTAGGAYTTCTCAAGTGTCTATGGTTGACATATTTTTCTAACACTAGTTTTTATATTGGTAGTGGTCCTTTTTTAACAACAGTCAGTTTTAATAGTATTTGATTAAAATGCTCTTTACTTGGATTCTACTTGTACCTTGAGTTAAATTAATGACATATTTATTGATTAGTTGGAATTTTGTAGTCATCTATATAGTAMATACAGATATTCAAAATATATAATGAATCAAATGTACATTAAAAGTCCAAAACCAAGCAAATACATTGTTTTTTATCTTGCACAGCAGCCAAGGGCACTACAATGTCATTAAGAGTCCAGAGGAAAGTTATTAAATGAGTCCTAGGAAAAATTGTATAAGAGGATTAACAAATGAGATTAAAGTAGCAAAGGATGAGCAGTAGGCACAGCAAATAAARTAGTACCTGATGTGAACTCAATGCATTCTTCTTTCTTTTATTTTTCTTTCCTTCTGCTATTAGACAAGGCCAGAGAGCATTAAGCGGGAGTGGAACACATCCAATAGAAGAAAATTTTAGTTTATGCAATGCTTAGTTACCCTCATGAACTTGACAAATACAAGGCACTCTTAAATTTGTGTGCTTATGGATTAATTGCTTTAGTAACACATTTTAGGCTGAGGTAATGGCTGAGATTTCAAAAGTATTTGAATGACTGGGAAACACAATGTAGCATATTTTTTTTAATATCAAGTCACATCAGCACTGTGTAAACCATCAAGAAGATAGTGAGTTGAATCAAATGATGACTCAAATCTCAGTAAGACTTAGGCTGCCTTGAGGTGTGATAGGTTTCTAAAAGCTGCAGAGTTCTGCTATGAAGAACAACTTGACATTCAGCTGTTTGCCAGAATTAATGGAAATTGTACAGTGCTTTGGCTTGAGGCAATACCAGAGACTTCTGAGACAAAACTACTAARATGACCACTGAGGGGGCTCATCGGTTATGGCAGTTCCTGTCTTGCAGCAGTGACACAGCAACTTTTCTTCCTATTCCTTTCTTTTTTTTCAGTATAAGACCTGATGGAAGGAAATGCCAGTTTTCTAATACCATATGTTCATATGTTTTGTTGTCTTTTTTTTTTTTATTTTTTTTTTTTTTTTTTTTTTTTTCATGCTTTTTTTTTTTTTATCCAAAATTATTTACTTAGTAATTAAGTTGTTGTTGACACAAGCAGGAAAAT
>NW_026623270.1:2529383-2613653 GCF_030028575.1 Malurus melanocephalus | reverse complement strand
TGCCAGTTTTCTAATACCATATGTTCATATGTTTTTTTTTTTTTTTTTTTTTTATTTTTTTTTTATTTTTTTGCTTTGGCAAGCTTTTATTTTTTTTATCCAAAATTATTGCTTTTATTTTTTTTATCCAAAATTATTTACTGAGTAATTAAGTTGTTATTGACACAAGCAGGAAAATATAACTGGATTTTTTGGTTGTGTTTGTGTTTTGCATAAGCACATTTTCCCAAATACTTAGTTATACCTAGGTCTGCTATATCTGTTGTTCTTTCTGGATTTTTGAGGATTACTCAAATCCTACTTAGCAYGGTTAAGACTGCAAAACAGTTACTGAAAATCATCATAGCGATTRCTTCTGAGATTGTGCTACTGTTCAAGACTAAATAAGGCACTTTAAATGTTGGCTGAGACTATGGTTTTAATTACTGCGAATATCAGATAGTCTAATTAAAAATAATTTTCCGWCTACAGATATTATACCTGCATATCTAACTAATCGCCAGAACTTTAAGAGTGAATAAAGTGGAATTATTAACATTAGAAGAGGGTGTAATACTAGAGATCCAATATTAATCTTTGCAAATAATTTTTTAAAAAGCTTTAGTTCAAAGAACTTTCTTTCAAAATACTTTCTACCATCAGCTTTGCATTCATAACATAATTTTATGCAAACCTTGTTTTCCTGCCTTATGAGTTACTTAACTCCTGAGCCACAAAATTAGGTCATAATCATCTTTAATTACAACACGCATGTAAACTGCCAATAGAAATTTCATGGAGTCAAGTTCTCACTGCATTGATGAAGACTTCCAAGAAATAAAGACAGACTTCCTATCTGACTACTCCAGTAAATGTGTTGTTTTCAGGTTCCTTAAGATGAAGGTGAAAGAACAGGAATTCATATAGGGTTCTGTTAGAAACCAGAATATGGGTTTTGCAAAATTTTGGCCAATCAGAAACACCTCAAAATCAATAGAGTGCCTTTTTTTTTTTTCTTTAACTAGAAGTTTTCTGCTGTCTATAAGATATTGTGAACATATTTTATAATTTGGTCTGCAACATTCATAAAATGGCCTGCCATGTACTACATAAAATGCATGTAACTGGAAACTAAATAATRAGTATGTAATTCCATAGTCCATGAGAATACTAGGAAGTCATAATAGACAAAAACAAAGCAGTAGATTTAAAACTTCCATTARAAGTGTAAGAAAGTATTCTTTCTGTTCTATTTATCTTTGGAAAATGATGCCAAGATGCAAAATAGAAAAAAAAGAAACTGCTTACTGGCAAGAATCACATTATTATTGCACAATTTGAATAATCTACCCAAAGGTCATCAAAACTTGATTCCATGTATATTTAAACAAAGTTTGGGATTATCACTGTTCACATAAATAATTCATGGTCTCACTCTTCTTCCCCTAGAGGAGGTTGTTGTCAGACTTTGAATACTTAGCCCAGTGTGTCTGAAACTAACTTGCCAAGAAATTTATGCTTTTCCCCTGGGCTTGAGCTCTTTCCATGTGGGTGTTTYTGTGGGCTTAAAATTTCTTTATTAAATCTAAAAATTGAAAAAGCATAGAAAACTTGTTCCATATTTCCAAAAATAATAGTTAGAAAATTTTCAATTAATTTAATCAAAAACTTTTATTTCATAGTTTGTGCTGTTTCCGTTTTATCTATTAATGTTACCTTTCTTCAGGTTGCTGTGGAGCTCTTCAGAGACTGATTATCTTTTAGGAAAGGAGGGGGAAATAGGAAGATGTGATTATGCTAATGAGGGAAACACTAAAGGATTAGTACAATAAAACTCTTRCAGGGAATAGAGCTGAAGACTTTTGACACATGAAATGTGTTCATTTTTAAGGTTCAGAGAGATAGCAGATATGAAAAAGAAGGTATATTCATTGAATTAGAATGTATTATAGTGAAGTTCATAATTCTGGGCTTTATTCCCTGCTAATATGATTACAAGTCTGTCTTTCTGGAGGCATTGATGTCTGGGCTGACAGAAACTATGATTTTCTAGAATCAGTCTGCAAAGCTSCTATATAGTCTTACACATAAATTGCTGAATAGCATTATAAAATAGATATGTCTTTACAAATCTTGCTTTCTAATGACTTTGATTATTCTTTAAGAAATTCTTCATCTGAAASAAATATGACTGTGGCACCATCTATGAGGAATAGGCCATTTTTCTTAATCCTTAACAAGTATTAGTRTATTTCAGTTTGTGAGTTCTTTAGTTTGCTACTTCTTGGTACTCTGTTTTTCCTTTAAAATGCAGTTTGTACTCTTCGAGTTCGAATCATAGAATGTGAAGGGGTTGGAATGGACCTTAAAGATCATCTRGTCCCAASCCCCTCTGCCATGGGCAAGGCCACCTCCCACTAGACCAGGTTGCTCAAGGCTTTATCCAGCCCAGCTTCAAACACTGCCAGRGTTGGGGCATCCACAACTTCCTTGGGCAACCAGTGTTTCACCACTCTCACAGTAAAAAATTGCTTCTTAATATCTCACCTAAATTTCCTCTCTTTCAATTTGTATTYTTTATTCTTTGTCCTGTCATTACAGGCTGCTGTAGTTTAGGAATGGTGCTCCCCAGTTCAGTGCCCCCACCAGTCTCTCCCAAACCACACAGTATTCTCTCGCTCCCCCTTCCTCTTCCCCTTTCCACTGCACTGGGATAGAGTTGAGAATTGGAGGCACAAAAGGTGAAGATCATGGGTTTCGATAACAACAATTTACTGTAAACAGCAATGAGATAAGAAAAAATGAAGAGTAATAGCAGCAATATGAATAACAAAAGTGTACAAAAGAGAGAGTGATTCATATCCAAAAATGCTCACTGTGGAGCCTGTTACAATAGATTAGTGCCAGATGGCTTTCCCCCACCAAGTTTCTAACTAGAAGGAACGCCCTTTTCCAAGAGAGTCCTTTTCCCCACCCCTGGCAATGATGTGAGGTCCTATCACATCTGAATCCTGGCCATGTCCCTCCAGCTATTGCACAAAATTTAACCGTGTTYTGGCTCAAATCAGGACACAAAGAGTCCCTGTCCAGCTTCCCTGTAGGCCCCCTTCAGATACTGAAAGGTTGTTACAAATTCTCTACTCAAGCTTCTCCAGGCTGAAAAGCCCCAACTTGCTCAGCCTGCCTTCATAGGGAGGTGCTCCAGTCCTCTTATCAACTTTGTGACCCTCCTCTGAACTTGTTCCAGCAGCTGTGTGCCCAAAACTGGGCACAGCACTCCAGGTGAGGTCTCCCAAGGGCGGAGCAGGGGGGCAGAATCACCTCCTGTAACTTGCTGGCCGCACTCCTTTTGATACAGCCCAGGATTTGTCTGGCTTTCTGGGCTGTGAGCACACATGGCTTGCCCATGTTGAGTTTTCCATCAAAAAGTTCTCCATCCATCRCCCCCAAATCCTTCACAAGGCTGCTTTCAATCACTTCTCTGCCCAGCCTGTAGGTGTGTCTGGGATTGCCACAACCCAGGTGTAGGGCCTTGTGCTTCTCTTTGGTTGGACTTCATGAGGTTTGGACAGACCCAGCTCTCAAGCTTCTCAAGGTCCCTCTGGATAGCATCCCTTCCCTCCAGGGTGTCAACTGCACCTGCAAGTTGAATTGCTCTCTCTTAAGTGCGTGTGATGCTACTTTATTTGTAAGCTGRTAGCTACATGTTCTGTCTCAGAAAATATTTACACCTACGTCTGTAGTGTTATTTGAGTCATTGAAARAGCAGGTATCTGCTTTATAAGCAAATTAATACCTCTTGGGGGGAAATGAAAAGATTAAATTTTTTGCACATTTACTGTGGGTGACCAGTCTTTAAAGATAGGGAGAATCAGGCTGAGCCACTGAATTGGTCAAGCAGAACCAAAAATTCTGTTGCGTGACACATATTATCTCAGGAACAAGCTAACTTCTCCCTTCCACATTTTTCTCCTTGGGTTGTCATAGTCTCTTGCTGAATAGAATGAACTATTTTTATGCAAATATTAATGCAAAACTGTGACCTCATAGAAATTCCCAGAGGCCAAGGCTGCAAGACTGAAAACAGGTGTTCTAAACCATACTGCTTCAATCTGAAGTATTGTGTCTCCCCTCTTCCTCCTCCTTTTGTTATCCCTGAAAAGCTCATGTAGTGGGTTTGATTTCTGAGATGCAGTATTTGTCATTGTTAAGTCATGTCTGCAGTTTTGACCAGTTTTGACCACCTTTTATCTAAAGATAGAAATTCATGCCAATGTTTCTCTTGCWTATAGAGCCATGGTTCTGCTAGATACTCACAACTAAGGTAATACTGTTAGATGTGTGGGTTAGAATGTGATCAATCTGATTTAGATAGGCTTGTTCTTTAAAAACACTGGAGAGTGGGAAAAGCAATTTTAAGTTAATTGCATTTTAAACAGAAAGGTCATGGCAGAARAAACATATGTAATTCTGCTAACAAAAGTCTCTGTCAGTTGTTCATTTAATGGGGAAATGTGTGGACGTGTGCAGAATAACAGGAAAGAAAACTATGAGTGTGGTGTGGTGTCACAACATTTCTCTCAAAGTTGACTTGTTAGAATAGTTTTGACAGGAGGCATTGGCATAGTTTTGGGGAGTTAAATACACGGCTGTGAATCTTTTATCCATGGACTGCGTAATAGAAAACAAAATACAAACTTAATACTGAGTGTAGTGTCCTAAAGATGAGTCTGAAAAGGCAGAGACATGTTCATTCTTGCCATCTGTGATCCAATGAGTTTTTAATTAGATCAAGTTCTGTAGAAACAGTTTCTATGGGAGAGTTCTTCTGTGCAGAGTAGGCTATGGAGCAAACTAATTTACTGTTATGGTTTGACTCATCTGAGTAGATTTCCTGCGCCACTCTATTCTGTCCTTCTTCCTCTTCATCTGCCAGAGATCTTCTGCAGACCTTCACTCTTAGGGATAACTCTGCACAGCCTAGAGGAAAGCACTAACAAAGACATAGACTTGGGATGAGACTTTGTCCCTAATATTTCCTTTAAGTGGCCTCTGCTTTAGAAAGCATGTTCTGAAATACCTGATTGCTCCCATGAGTTGCACAGGAAGGGTTTAATGCTTGATTGACTGCTGTGGATTCTACAGCAGGGTTCAGGAACTTCATATGCTTTTGTGTATTTTGCCTTTATTTATATTGCCTTGGATGCTTCTTATGTAGCAACAAGAGAGTGTTACATGTAAAATAAGAGCTGTAAAGCAAGCAAGCCTTTTAGAAAAGAAAATATGTATTTCATTACAAATTTTATTTCTGTGATTATAAAGTAAAAGTTGATATGAACTAATATTCTCTTCACYTTCTGGTAGGCTATATTTCATGAATGCGGGGAGAATTAGAACATGGCAACAAAATTGAACACGATTAGTGGCATTGTCCAAAGGGGCTCATTTTTTGTGCTGTTCGGTATTTGTACCTGTGAATAGAAAAATATTCATAAGTATCTGAAACATTAGGGTATCTTTTTTTTTTTTTTAAAGCAAACACTGCCCTAACAATTCTGCATTAGTATTTAAGCTCTGTGATCTGGATGAGTGTAATAGCTCGCACCATGCCTGTTCCAACACCAGGTTTGCTGAATCTTAGTACAGAGGCAATGACAACAATGCAGAGGTCTTTGGAGCTTTCTGGGAGAACTGCCCATGCTAACAAGTGGTTGAGAGGTTCAGAAATGGACAAAGATGAGAGCAAGAGCCTCTTCAGCTCCTCCATACTCCAGCCTTCCCTTGACTTGCTCCTTATGTTGACATGTCCTTAGTGAGTTCCCAGTGTGTTACCACACCTCTGCAGCCAAATACCTCCTGCCTGTTTTCCCAGCTGCCACTTTTTCCTCCTGCTGCTTCATCCCCTTGTTTTGCCAGCTCCTGCACTGCTTCCTTGTATCTGCCACTGATCCCCTCATTTCTTCAGTACTTCTTACTTGATTACGATGGGAATAATAGGTCAAGAAGCAGGCTAAGAGGGACACAAAGGTGTGTGGGACAGACTAAAGGAGGTAGTGGCAGTGAGGTCTATAGTTTCCTTCGTTACATGCTTGGAAGTTTGTAGGGATGAAGTAAGAAAACTGTCATAGTCAAACAGTACTGAGAGTTGGGAGTCTGTTTCTACAGACCTAGGAATTCTCAGTAGTTGCCATGTGAGGTGAGCACTGCTATTCAGATGTCTTCATTTGTGTGCTCTTYTTTCCTTGGTACTCATACTAAAAAACAGTGCTTTAATATATGAAAGGCTGTGTGGTAAGTTGTTTTTAAAACATATCATAGAAACTCTCAGTTAGGCAGCTTAATTTAATTAATACGTTAATCTTCTAACTGTAAAACAAGGAGAATTTTCTGTGTTTAGGTGTCTGAAAGTACTAAAAAGCTGTCTTTTTTATAAGAGATCAGTCTTCTGTAGCAGGACTTTAGGGAATTTTACTCTACTTTTCTTTGGAATGGTTCATGTTTAATTATAGTATTAGTACAGTTCATGTTTGATTATAGTATTAGTACAGTGAGAAGATTCTGTAGTATTTATTCAAAAAGGCAGGTAAAAAAATGGTTTGACATCATTCACACAGGATTTACTGAAAAAGATTTTGTTTTGACTGCAAGCAAAGTGAATTCATAACTGCATATGACAAGGAACCACACAGTTATAAATGCTGAAGGAAGTATTAATTACTTGGAGTCGTTCCCTTCACAACACTCCCTTGTATTTTCATATCAGTGGTATTATATTTCCTTCTTTTGTGTTTACTTTTACCATTGGCTTAGTCTCAAGTTTATTGCTGTATTAACAAGGATTTTGTGTGTRAAGTAGATGATTTTTCTTCCTAACCCTGCCAATGCTACATTATTGTATTCTAATAGGCTGGCTTTTGTCTGAACTAATCCAGCAATCTGTGTTTTTACAGCAGACTTATTCTAATGACTAATGTTTGAACATGCTTGTTGTGGGCAGTGTGCATGTATGAGTTCAGTAAGTCAATGGGAGCTTGACCTGTTTATTCTAAGTCAGCAGAAAAATAATATTAAACTAATAAAATAACCTGTCCCTGAAAACTCAGGAAGGGCACTCACATTTCCCTATGGGAATTCTTTCATCAAGTATGAAATTATTACTGTTAGAATTAGGAGACGTTTGTGAGGGAGGAAGTTGTACAGAGACCCAGTAATTACTTTGGAAAAGAGACAATTTACTTTTCCAGATTTGGGCATTTTTTAGACCTGAATTACAAGGTAGCCTGGAGTGATTTGAACTGCTGTTGAATGGCTTAAAAAAGACAAGTTTTTCTTGTGAAAACTGTGCAATGAGAAGGCCTTTTAGCATTCTGCTTTTTCACTTGTAGCAGCTCAAATAACARATCTTTTAAGACAATGTGTGTTTTAAGCTGTTTTTAAGTATATTGGTAACCTTTTGTTTCTACGCATATCTGAAAACTCTTTTATTTGCAAGTAGCTTTTTTTTTATAGCGGAGCACTGTTTCCTTGTTTGTAACCACACAGGAGTTAACATTTTATGGCTGATAGACATTCTTTTTTCAAACGAGGTATATTCTCTCCTTATTCAGGAAGCTGGTGGGTTTTCTGTGCACATGTGTTGGCCCCGTTGCCTATCATCTTTTTACCTTCCTGCTTTTTTTGTTTCTTTTGCAGATGTCACCAGTCACCAGTAAGTCAGGGAACCTAAAATCTATCTCCAAACATGTCACAGATGAAGACTCACCTGCAATACAGTAAGCAAGAAACGCTTAAAACAATTTGCAATGTTATTTCTACAACTGCTGTTTGAAAACTGTGAGAAATTTTGGAAGGGTTATTTTGTTTTTCAAGTAAAACAAGAAATTAGCTTTAGGGTAATCAGTTAGAGGGTGTTTCACACCCAAAATGTGGAGGAAATAAAAGTGCATATACATGTGCATATCCCCAAAAGAGCAAGGACTATAATATACATGACAATCAAAACTCAGCAATATGAGGTTGTTCCTTGGCATCCCTTAGCTATGTGTTAGCATTTATTGCTGCAGACTGCAAACTATTTTTGCACCTTCTGAAAATTAATTAATGCAAATTCCAAAAGGTTGTCACATTCTAAAAAGATGCCAGCAGCACCTTTGATGGTGACACTTGCATTTTTTAAAAATCATATCTCTCAGCTGTGTGAAAGCTGTAAGCAGATAAGATCTCAGTGTTTTGAATAAGAGCTTCCACAACATCTTTAGCTATTGCAACCATTTGTACTTGAAAAATTGATATCTGAAAGTCCTTCCTCTGATTGTCATAGTATCTGCCACCTTATCTTATTTCAGTGATCATTTCCCAGACTAGTTCCCTCCTCCTATAAATAATCTGTCCATTATGCTGCAGATGCACATAAATACCTAATTTTGACCTGCCTTTAAATCTTAGTTTTGTATCTCCAGCTGTATCTAGGTGTCTAGATTTGATAATAAATTGTGAATGGAAAGTTTAACCCTCATGATGAAGATGGGGCTGTACAACTACACATTGACAGAATTCAGTGCTGAATTTTGGGCACGACTATTCTGACAATATATACATTAAGGAAGGAAATGCCTTAAAAGCACAGTTGCTGTGACGGTTGACACAGTCTGTTAGAAGTCAGTGTCAAAAATTTGGGATGACTCAACTCCATTGGTAGAAMTTCAGGAAACAATTATTTCAAGTGACCTTTCCAGGGCATCCACTGAAAAATGTGGGACCACAGATTTAAAATGTGGAATCATAAATGGTTTAAGCAAATTCAAGAGTTTGGAGTCATACCAATTATGGATGTTAATTTTAATGGGAGCTAGGGCTGTCCTAAGGAGGTGCCACACTGAAGGAATAGAACCCCAAAATTATTCAATTACATTTCAAAAAGGTGAGAGAACACACCTACATGCCTGAGTCACTGGAATGTGCTCCCTCATCCTGAACTATAGGGAGCAGGAGCATGGTGGAGATTCTAGTCTCAATTGATTCATGCTCCATGTCATAGCACTTCATGGCAGTGACCACATGTACCAGGTTTTTTTTCAAAAAAGACTACAATAAAGATTTGCCTTATTGTGAGAGCTAGAAGAGAAAAGGATCCTCTGACACTGCTGATGCCACTAGTTTCAAAAACTCCCATGTATTTCTGTTTATAGGTGTTTATGCAACACAGATCAGATAATAAAACAGCTCAGAAACATGGCTGCCTATTTTTCATGAAAACTTTCACTTCACTATTACCAAAACCATGACCTGCCAGGGCTCTGACAGAACTGTATTTTTCTTGCTCACTGCAGTCACTGTGTCTTGAAATTCCTTAAAAATTCATACGCATGCAAAAGGAAAAGGTTTCTATTTCAGCATCTAACAGCAATATCAACATGACTTGAGATCCAGTCCAATCTGTACTGAAATAGTTGCTCCACCTACAACATACTGTTATTTTTCTGTTTTCTGTGAAAATACACGTWATATCCATTTCACTTTGATGTGTATGGTATGAAGTTTATTTACCACATAATTCCTAAGAATCAAGTGAGATGTGGTTGCCARGCACACACTTTCAATACGGAGAAGTGAAACTTTACCACCTGCACAACTCTCTAAGCCAAATGAACGATTGCTGGTTTGCTTATTAGAAGWGTATTGTTCATTACGGCCACAATACCTGCTGTAAAAGAGCAAGTCCTTATGAAGTGTCTATCTCTGAGAATTTCTGGGTAGAAAATATGGGTTTGCAATAGGAAAACAAATTTTATAGAAGATGGTAGTAGACTTTTATCTTAGCCACGCAGTTAAGGTATCTTCTGCGGACTCCAGGAGAAATAGAGAAAGGATGCTAAGTGACTTTAATTAAAGATTTGATACATTATCACATCTGATGTTCAAATAATAAAAAGATGAAAACTTCTTCTCAAAATTACAGTAGCTTTATATTGGAAATAGCATAGTAACCTTACCTTTTGAAAGTGAATGATTAGCTGCTATTTGTCAGTACAGCCATTATCTCCATATATATGTTCCCATTGCATGCTTCTGTTGAGCTACCCCAGGTAGTGCTCTCTGCATAAATTTACACAAGACCCAGCTGAACACTCTGTTTGGTACACTGGTACTTACATCATGGAATAATTAYGACTTTATACCCTAGTTTCTTCATGCAGCAGTACTCCCCAGATTGTTCTAGGAATCYTAACACAGAGAGTCTTAGACTCCAGAATCTTTTCCTTAGGATGTTCCAGGACTAGAGCTKCAGCAATCCACATATTCATAAGCATACAGTTTAGCTTAAAAGAAAATTCCAACTATAGGCAGATATTCACCAGTTCATTTGCAAGGCTGATGTGTAAACRTTTTAATCTATAAAGTCTGATTACATTAGCACAGTATCATCAACAGTGCRCACTTGTAGCAGCACCCTTTTTGTGGAAAAGACACACATTACATTTTTCAGTCTTCAGTCATCCATTTGCTTATGTGTTTCAGCAGCATTAAACATTACAGTTCAGACCATAAACCAAGACCCTTTTGTGCTAGCACAATACAAATTTTTAACAAAGACAGTACCTTCCTTTGAAAAGTTAGAGTCGAAGTGTTGTTACATATTTATAGTTAAGTAAAGTTACAACTTCTGGCAAGAGTGGGAATTCATGGKAGAAGTGGTGTAACATCTGCATAATTCACAGCATCGTGTGCAAAACCAGTCAGAGGCACTCACTGGGATACAGGAGCTTGGCTGATCCTTTTGGCACGTATGAAGCCTGAAAAGCATAAATAGATATTAAAGTGATTTCTGACTCTGTCCATGTTCAGGTAAATTAAAATGGAAAAGCTAATCTTATTCACTTTGACAGCGTGTCTTATTCTTGTTGTATAAATAAACCAGGAATCTCTCCTTAATTGTAAGTATTTTGGTGTCTGAGCTTAGGAAAGTAAAAAAAAAGGTGCAATTTCTTTTATGAGCGGAGGAGACTGGTAATTTGTATTTTTTAATTACATCTGTTGTCTATTGATCAAGATGAGCTGATTTTTGAGATCACGAGCAGTTCTTTTCAAAGCAATGCTATGATAAAAAAGTAGACTAGTGGAGTGGTCTCATATTTTGTCTTCATGGTTTTTCTGTCTTTGTTCTGCTGTGGAACAGTAGTTTTTGTAGTTGTTTCAGCATTGTGCTCAAGAGGACAGGCAGACAATTGCTCTAACACATCAGCTGTAGGTGGAAAAAGCTCTAAATTTGGGCTAACTTTGTGTTTCTTTTACTCTTTTTATATCCACCTTCCTCTAGAGGTACAAAGAAAAAGAAGAAAAGGATACAAAGGAATGAGAGAGAAAATCAGCACAACTTAATGAGTGTCGATACTCCTCTGTCATCAGTTACAGCTAATGGTGTTGAAAACGAACCTACATCCCATGGGGTGGAATTGAAGAAGAAGAAGAAAAAGGCAGCGAGAAGCTCAAACTTAAGCACAAATGGAAGGACAAATACTGCCTTTGAGCCAGAATGCCATGACGCACAGCCATAATTTATTTCAGAATACTGGGGTGATCTTCATAACACATTTTATACGCTGTAATTACGATCTCTCTTCTAGGATTAACAACAAAGAAATTAGAATACTTAAATATGCAAAATGGTACCAGTTATGACCTACCAGTGGTGCAAACCTGTTTTGGATGAATTTTGCCCTGCGTTCCTTGAAATCTACAGAACTTGGAGATTCAGCTCCTTACTGGATTGAGAAAGAACTGACACTTTCAAATACATTGTTTGCTAATTTGATATCTGATTAAATCTTCACTTGGGCGTTTATGTAGGCTTTAGATCAGTCCACTGGGAGCAGAGAATCAAGTGGAAAAGTGTGAAAACAAGCCCAACCACTACATAAGTTACTAAATGAATGTTTTAAAGTGTGCTGTAAGTAGAATRGAAGGGTGTTCAGAACGGTAAAATACCAAAGGAGTGCTGACATTAAGGTGAATCTGAAAAGACAAGCTTTTAAAAAATATTTTCCTGACATCAAATATATGTTGGGACTGCATTTTGCAGTTCTGAAGGGAATTGTGGGGTAGCTACCTATGCAACTACACTGTCTTCAGTAGGACTAGTTGTTCCTATCAAAATAAATTAGTGTTGCAAATTCCAGGGAGTTACATTTTTCAAATGAGGTGTTCGGCACATAGGAAAGATTCATTGCAGTTTTTTCAGAGTTCCTGGCTGCTTTGGCAGCACTCTTGCCAAATATACTTTCTTTTGTCTCAATGATATATTTCACATCCAACTATGCTGTTTGTTTTACTTGTAGTCTTTATTCACTTGTACCATTAATTATTTTTTTACTTGAGTATTATTTTGTGAACTTCTACTAATGACTTCCCTAATTATCTATGGTGTTAAATAATTTATATTTTATATTAAACAAAACACTTTCTATCAGTTAGTGTTGGTATTTTTTTCTGGCTCATGATGCCCAGTTTATTTTTACTCTGCTAGGAAATTCTTTCTCCTCCCCCTCTGAAGCAATAAATAACATAAAATTAGAAAGCCCTTATWTAGTAGACAGGGCACTTGATTCCATTAAAAAAAGAAGTGAAAATAACAATGCTGGGCACTGATGTGTGAAATGCACCCAGATGCAGAGGACTAGTTGCTGTGTATTGTAATATCCTCCTTGCACATGTTTTAAAGCCAGAAAAGTCTGTAAACTTCTTTTCTTTCGAGTAAAGCGCCCAGAGAATACTCTTTTTTTTGCCCCACTGGCAGTGGTTATTTGCAAGCAGTTCTAGCTTTGCTGTGCCTGGAGTGTGTGCATGGAGYCCTGCCCTAAATGGGGTTTGCAAATGTGTGCTGGAGACTTAGTAATGTCTCTTTCCCCAGTCAGAGGTGGTGTAAAATTACCTTGGTCCTGGGGCTGCCTGGTCCTGTCAAGGACCTCTTGTCTCCCTGCAGTRTATTTCAGCTCATTGTCCTAGGTGGCATTTAGAGATTTTATAAAGGAAAAAAATCTCRACATCTTACATTTCTTAAAATGTCCTGGGTCACGTTTAAAACAAGGGCAGAGCGTGACATCAGGCTCCACGTCAGGGAGAGCTGAGCAGTAGCCAAGATSTGGGAGCTCATTGGAAAGCATTGTAAAATGTTAATTTGGCATTGTCGACACTGAAGACAGAAATAACACTTCAGATAAACACCACAGAGAGATGGTAGTTCTAATCAAAGGCACAGCACCTCCTTTCATGCTTGCGAACTAGGGCTCCAATTATGTTCACTGCTCTGAAGCTGAATAGAGCTGCTTTGCCACACTTTCCAAATTGAGAGGAGAGGCAGCAGTAGTGTCTTCCAAGGCACAGTTCCAAATAACAATTAAGCAGAAGGAATCAGATAAGAGCCAAACATGAAAATGCAGGAGTTGAAAATAAACTGTTCATAATGTTTTCTTGTAATTGCAATAGCTTTTGTTTTGCTTCTGTATTTTTTTTTCTTCCCTACCACATGGTTGGTTAGAGACTTCTATTCCTTTATACACAGTGTCACTGGTGCTAGTTTTCTACATTCATTTAACAGAAAAGGAACAAAAATACCTGAAATTAAAAAAAAAGTCTATGATCCTTCAGTGTTAAAATTAGAACCTTCACCCTAAAATCTTTTTAACAAATTATGAGCATGGCAMAATGGCAAAGAAGTTTTTACCTTTTGTTCAGAAACATGGTTGATACATTAATTTTAAGAAGAACTGCTTTTTGATGTTACTAGAGTCTTTATTCTTCAGGYATTGCTGTTGGGATTTTAAATTTACAAAAAAGGGATAGAACTTTTAAAGAGTTTGGATTAGTGTAATGGTTTAAAAAGGAAGTTTTAATTTAAAAGCTAATACAATGCTTCTTGTTTCTGTGTTAATGCAGTCTACATATTTCTTAAAATCACCTTACAGTGAATATCGTGCATTTGCTGAATATTGTGCAAGTACTTAGAGGGCCTAAATTTCAGTGAAAGTAAAGAATTCCAGAAGGAATTGCCCTACTGAAAATTTCCCCCCTTTTTTTTTTTTTAAGATGAAGAATTAGAAGTGTCCTACAGAATTGTTCCCTAAACCATTGATGTGTGAATTAAAATGCAAGAGTTATAAGTCTCTGTGAGACTTCCTTGGAGGGTGACACAAGTTCATTACTGGAACAAAACAGATAAAAAGTTGCTTAAAAAAGGGTGAATATTAGATATTTATAGCTGCTGGTGATAGCAGTGTCGTAGGTCTTTCATTGTTCTGGTGTTTGTAGGTTTTGTGTGTGTGGTTACACCATACAGTTGCTATTATGTTTTTATGATATGGCAGAGATACCGAACGCTGTGCGTAAATCAGCAGCACAGAAGAAAATGGAKGGCCACGTTTTTCCTGTGTTTCCCAATAGCCATCAAAT
This sequence comes from Malurus melanocephalus, assembly GCF_030028575.1. Classification (NCBI taxonomy): domain Eukaryota; kingdom Metazoa; phylum Chordata; class Aves; order Passeriformes; family Maluridae; genus Malurus; species Malurus melanocephalus. Next base: position 2,599,229 of record NW_026623270.1, on the reverse strand, counting down.
TGCATTTAGTTTTTTCCTTAAAATAATTTGAGGAGCAGACATCATAAAACATAATAAGTGTATTTGTAGCATCACTTAATTCAGAAGGCAGTAGGGGATGGATCACAGTCAAACAAGGGCTAATGAGAACACAGAGGAACATGACAACCGAAAGTCTCTGTTGACTAGTGAACTAAATCTGCCGGCTGGACGCAATTGTCTGATGGAGAATTGAATGTCAGGATCATTTAGGGTTAACAATGGCCCATTACAAGCAAAAGCAGACAGCTATGAAAAATAGCCGGCATGGTAGCCATTCTGCAGGGACCGTGGATGCAAACTTGATAATGAGGCACTTCATTCACTACATCCTTCTGCTCTAATTAYTCAGGTGAATAGGAAATACTTCGTTTAAGGCGGGAACAGACTAAAGCAAAAACACTTGTTTGGTAAACACAAAGAGTGATGGGGTKTTTTAATGATCCTTTTCCAGCATGTATGAAATTAGTATGTATGCAGTGCAACCTATTTTATGGATGTGGAAATTGGGAGSGGATAGAAATATTTTCTGAGTGGTGGAGGGAGGCCAGGAAGATTCATGTAGAGGTTGGTACTCCTGGTTTTTCCCTTAGCGTTCTGTCCAATGTCCATACAGAATAATTTTGACAAATTAACTTAAAGATGTACACCTGCACTTGTAAAAATACAATGTGTAAGTTGAAGGGRTTTTATTGCTTGGAGTTTAGAATACATGCTTTAGGAACAGAACTGCTGCATGTAGGGAATAGAAACAAGAGGAGGTCTGAGAGAGGGAAATAAGCAACTTGAGAAGAGAGCTGCTGCTTGGGGGAGACTTACAAAAATGTGGCAATTAGAAATTGGAACTTAAGAAGAAGGAACAGAAGATAGATGTAGGTGTGTTATAGCAGAGCTTTGGTTGCTTCAGTCATGTTTTTTAGACTTTGGAAATTCAGATATTTAACCACTTCACTTTTTAAAGCATTTGTTTTGTGCCATTTACAGAAGCTTTCTAGATGAACTCTCAGAACCCATGAAGAACATGCTGTGTCTCCCCAGTAACTCTTAGCTCCATAGTGTTATAACTCTGAGCTACAGCCTGAAAAGTTCCACAGAGTCTGTGACTGGCAGAGCTGTTGGGATACATGAAGCTTTCATTCCCTGATTTTTGGCACAGGTCTTCAGAAGGCACCTTTATAGTTGTTGCCTTTTACAGTGGGCACCTCTGCCTTGATTCAGTCCTCTCCAGCCTCTTCATGTGGTACAAAACAGCTACAGCAGACACTGGAACTTCACACCAAGAGTCAAGCTGCTCTTTTAAACTTTTAATATTATATGATCCCTTTCTTRCACGTGGGTGTGTTCTGCTCACAGTGGTTTTGGCAAGAGCCGTGTCTTTTGTTCATCTGTTGCATGAGCAGTTGCTGGCTGCCCTCCCCTTCAGCAGGGGCTGTTTACCAGCAGTGAGATGTTTATGCACAGTCCCAGTCCTGCAAGCTGCTCGGAGTAGATGKACCCCTGTACTCAAAGCTCCAGCAAAGTCAGCAAGGATTAGGCTTTGAGCCACAGCATTGTGGCTGCAATTAGTGTATACTAGCCCTAAAGATTGGGAAAATATTTTCTATCTTGCAGTCGTAGATGGAGATGTCAGCTCTGCATTTCATCTAAAACTTCGTCCACCTGATTTTTTGTGAGGACTTAGTCAAGCCAAATGAATTTGCCCTGTGTTCGGCTGTGACAAGCAAGTWTACAAGTCCTGTGTAATGCTCAAATGTAAATAATCAGCAGAAACTGCAGATGCACCTTTTAGCGGGAAAAAAATGTTTCCACTCCGGTAAAGTAATATCAGTAAAATCTATGCTCTGAGCAGACTTCAAATTTTTGTTGCATTTATATCGCCTGCAAAGGCAGGGAGTATAATAAACTAGTGTGTAGCAGCTGTAAATTTTCTGAGGATTTATCTAACCACAAATACATCGAAATGGGGAAATAGGTCTATATTAAACTGTGCAAGATGCTGCTGGAACTCAGCCACTTCTGCAACATCCTGTAATTAATTTATTATGACAGGTCTGGCAAACTGAAACACCCAATACGCTTGCGACAGACTGTTATGATATAGCTGTTTGAAAACCCTGTAGTCCCATAAAATGCAGGTATTAAAGGCAAAAGAAAAAAAAAAGGGTAGCCCAGTATTACCTTTATTTCTCTATTATCGAAAATTTTTCACCAGCATGAGTGCACATGGCAGAGTCAGTACCTCTGCCTGCACTGACTGGAAAGGAAATTGTTGCAGAATATATTGGCTTAGATCCTGCAGTTCTGGAATGAGAAGGAGAGTTAATGAAGTTCCACAGACATATTCAACTGAGGAACCTTTTTTCACACATTTTCTGAGTCAGTGCAGGCCTAGCCATGTCTTTGGTGATGAAGTTAATAAGAGGAGCTGAGACACTCAGTGCTGGTTTAACTTTTTTCTTGGTGAGTCCATATTTGTTTCTCTGCCCGTGTTAAAGACACTTGGTCTTATTTAACGATAGTGAAARAGTTCCAATGAAAATGCCTGTGAGTTGCAAAGAGAATTAGTACAGATTTCTCACAAATCAGTTTTTAATGTCTGTTGCTGCTCTAGTTCTTACAAAGGTGACTGCAACAGGTTGTCCTTGCATTCAGCTGCTTATTTTAAGTTCTTTCCCTCAGCTCTCAGTTAAAATGAAGAAATACCAAATTTCATCCTTTTCTGGGGATTATCAGTATTGAAAATCCTGCTATTAATCCACAGGTAAACATAGCTGATTCAGCACTGCACAGCTGTATAATTTGATGAAAATCCTCTTTCTCCCCTCCCAAATTTTTGATAAGTAGAATAGGCTGGTTTGCTTCCTTGTACTGTGTTTTAATGTGCACAAATGAAACCTTTGCATATCCATTGCTCCAGGTGAGCCGTGCAGAGTACATGCAAGTGGTTATCATCACCAAGTGTTGCTCRTTCAGCAGGGCTGTTTCATTATGGACAATAATTATTATTCCCTTAGTTCTACCTCAACGTTTTTATTTTGCCATTGCATCATCACCCAGGTTTTTKKKKTTTTTTTTTCAGTGTATGTCATCAGGATTTTGACACMTCTGTATAGACTGTACAAAGCAGCTTGACGTTACGTTCTGCATTCACTTTAGCGCTGGATGGGGATACACAACCATGGGTGTGATGGTGACATCAGCCCGAGGCTCATTAAAATAAATGCCATCCAAAGCCAAGCTCTAGCAGCYTGCATAAGCCTATAATAAGCTTATACGGGGGTGGTTAATCCCCATTGTGGTTTGGTATAATGTCATAATAAAAAAGTGACATCAGGGAAAGGGCAGAGGGGGCAGTAAATGTGCTCTGCRGTGTGGCCAAGGGCTCCTGCCATCCCTCCTCCTTAACCAACAGCAGGAGCAGATCTGAGCAGGTCCAGGTTGCAATAGAGGGTGATTGAAAATGGCTCTTCTGTTAACTGAGACAGAACTACAGAGCCATAAATATCCCAGGGTGGCTTTCCTCAGTGATGTATCATGGATGTGCACAGGCAGACAGAAGGTGTGGAGCAACACATGGTCCTGTGCTGGCTTGCTTCCCATGAAGCCTCACTGRACCTTGCGGGTGCTGTTCTCCAAAGGAAACATCCCATAATCAGGACTCCTGGTTTAGACCTCAGAGCTMCTAATTAGTTGTCTGTATCCAAAGGTTTGGATGAGAAAGAGGTCAGCAGGCAGGAGGGTGCCCTCACTCCTCAGAGACACYCAGGGCACTCTCCTCACAGGGTGGTGCTGAGCAGGGCCAGGGCTCAGGCTTGCTGCTCCCCAGGGATGAGAGCCAGCCACTGAACCAGCACCGGGAATGCGGGTGGAAGCTTTAGACAGTGCTTTCGTCTCATGCTTGGTTGAAGTGGTAGCTACAGTTGTTTTTTCTTGCTGTTCTTTCAGTGAGGGTTGTATTTTCTCTAGAGGCAGAAAAAGCCCTCAATGGCAGCTCTTTGAGTTTAGTGTCTCTGGCATTTTGCCCTTGGTACTCTTTGTCAATACAATAATGGAGTTTTCCAAGTCATGTTTGGAAACCTGGGCACCTGGCTCTTGCTGAGACTKACTTGAGGCAGTGTTTTTGACATCAGGCTTCTGGGACAAGAGTTACAGACTTGGCTGTCTCCACTTAGACCCTTGCGTAGCCTGAATTCATAGGAAATGAAATGTCTGACAATTCTCAGGTTCTGATTTTTGGTCAGGTTCTGTATTGGAGGACAGAGACTTGTGTAGACAGGGACTAAGATACAATTTCCTGATGGTTTGTGCTCTCATCTAACAACAACTTGATTCAGTTTTCTTCGTCAGAAGAGTTAATATTTTTAACAATGTTTAGCATTGACTGGGCTTTTTCCATTCCAGTGAAACAGGAGGTGGCACAGAACAAGTAATCCTGATGGCCCTTACCARCACCACTATCAACAAAGATTTCTCCTGAGCCATGAAAAATTAGGAGGAGAAAGCTGTAAGACTCAAATATCTTTCAGCCTAAATGTGCAGACAGAGGCTGCCACCAAAGATGATAATCCTAATATTTAGATCAGGTTGCTTATCCTAAGGACACATTTTGTAAAGAGAGGAAAGAGTGGCAAGTGACATTGGGGCTGGTCTAACAGTGTCAAGGTTTGGTCTTTTTGTAGGCTGAGGTTGCTTCTTCAAGTCCTTTGAACTCCACCAGTTTCTCACACTAAGATCAGTGCTGTAACATCTGCGAATGTTTTGGGTTATCTCTTTTTTTTTTTTTTTAATGGTTTTGTTTATTTTTTATTTTGAGTCTGTGGTAAAACATATTGGAAATTTGTATCATTGCAGAAATCTATTCCTAATTCATTTGAACTGTTGGTGTATTTTCCCGCACTGCTGCCATACTTTGCTAGAGCTAGAATTAGCTAAATTGATATATTTGCTTTCTTAGGACCCAGCAATGGACCAGCACAGCTTCCACACTGAAGATGCATGTGTTTAGCTGAATGCTGRTTAATCTTACTAGGAGAGTTCTGGTGTGAATTGGAGTTTCTTGTTATGAATACATCTCACAGGGTCAGATTGAATCCTGTAAATTGAGTAAGAACTCAGAAAGAGGAAAAGAGAATTTGCTGCCATTTGAACCCATGCAGTACCAGCAGAGAAGTGCTTGAGCGGGGCACTGGCAGTCTCTGCGTAGTGCAGCAGTCTGGAAAACAGGCCTGGCTCTACGCGGATTTGAAAGCAGTGGCACATGTCACACGGGATTAAGRACTCCTGGAAGGACATGCAATTTGTGGTGCTGCTCCCATTCTCCCTCCCAGCCTCCCTCAGTTCCCTGCTGGCCTCCTGCCTCCTGTGTAAAGCTCCCGCTGAAATGGAGAAACGGGATGGGTGGCAGCRTGCCAGCTGCCCGGGCATCAAGCGCCGCTTATCTCTGTGACGGACACCGTGCCGTCCATCCCTGGGTGACTCACTGCTTCGGGCACTCGTGCCTGCTGGAACTCAAAGAACTTACTCACTCCTGGACAAATCTRTGCAAATATTGATAGAGCTGCCTTGTTTGGCTTTGGCCCTTTTGAAGGTTGGCTTTTTTTGTGTAGGCTGGGTGGCTGCTGATTTGCCACTGCCATCACAACTTTCTTTTACTGGAAGGGTGTGAGTAGGAGTAGCTTTTGTTGCTTCTGTCCTAAGGTGCTGAAGTAACTGCTCTAGGAAGAACAGCATGTGGAAATGCATTGGAAAGTTAAATTTAAAGTTGTGATCTCAGTGCTGTCTGAAAACCAAGAAAACGCTTTGTCAAGAGATGTTGAAATGATTGTTTGTTTCCACTTTGCTGGGTTTAATTTACAGCTGGTTTTGAGACTTTCAACTGAAATCAGATTAGTAAACTTTAATCTGAAACTGTTGTCTAAATACTCAATGACCTAATTCATTAGCCCGAGCTATATTTTATCGCATTTACTCAGCAGTGATTTTACCAATTTTGAAAATAATAGAATTACATTGTCATAGGAAATACTTTAAATGTTGACAGTTTTTTACTAAGAACTTGTATGCTTATTTAAAAAACATTTTTTGGGGAAAATCTTTCTATGAACAATACTGATGTTAGGTATTCAAATGAATTTACTTACTCGGCAGTAAAACTGGTCTGAGTGAATATGTGCATARTAAGTGTCATGACTTTTGATTTCAGTAAGATTTTTGATAATGTCTTATATGGTATTYTTTATACCCAAAGGGGGAGAAATATGGTCTGGATGAAACTATCACAAGGAGTTGATGCATAACTAATTARAAAAGAAAAGCTGCATTCAAAAAAGAGTTATCCAAGTTTAGTTATCATACCAGGGAGATATTGCAAGTGAGGTCCCTGAGGTCAGTTCTCTGTCACTTCTATTCACTATTTCCATTAATGAGCGGGAYGATGTAGTAGTATTTATAAAACGTGTGCGTGACACCAGGAGTTTTGCAGACTGTTTGTGGGATGTGATCAGAATGAAAAATTATGTTGGAAAATGGAAGTAATCATGCAAATCAGTAAAATAGGAGCCAATAAGGTTTGTGCTAGAGGAAGAAGGAACCAAAGACAAAAATATAAAGYGACTTTTCGGTTTTATTGCAGAAAAATGTGAAAGGTGGGAGGTTTGAATGCAAACTAAGTGAATCATCAACATGCTATGTCTGTTCGAAAAGAAGGGCCATCTGAGTGATACTGAGAGAGGTGAAGTGTATAAGATCAGAAGATGGTTACTTCTTCCCAAGTTACACCAGTGAAGCTTCAGCAGGAATACCTWACTTTAGTTTTGGGTACTGCATAGTGGAGCTGGCAGACAAGCTGAGTTTGGTTCAGAGAACAACAGTGGGCGTGACAAAAAAATGAAAAATGTGCAGGGGATTGTGATTGTTAATGTAGAAGGGTAAGGACTGGGATTCACAATAGGCGTGCTTGACCGTGCATAGGTTTTTACAGAAAGCAAGAAGTCAGGCAGCTTTCTTTGGTGCAATCTATGYCCTTGTGATTTCATTACAGAGCTTGTCTATTGTTTTCTCTCTCTCGCTCATGGAAGAGCTTAGTTTTATTTTACAGCAGTGTGATGGAGCAAAAATAGAACTATTTGTGGGTCCATTTAAATTAGATGATCATTTATTTCCTTTCTATCTCTTTGTTATATGTACTATTATTAGTTGCCTTTTTCTTCCTCTAAAATATCATCTGTAAGATTCAGTAGATCAGTGCTGGTGCATAACAACCATTCTTTGAGAAAAAAATTGCGATGAAAATGTTTTATTCATTATCTCTTCTGTCAAAAATCTCTAACTGGAGCAAAAATCCTGACCCCAAATTTTTCTCTAGGACTAATTGTGCTGTTCCAATGATTTCTGGCACAGCCTGGGGTGAATTGAATGTCCAYCTCAGTTTTCCTGTCTTTAGCTGAAGATACTAATATTTCTGCTGTGGACAGTCTGAGAGTTAACCTGCCTTGACAATGTACAGTCCTCAAGCAGAATACTAAAAGTTTAGCAGTTACGTACCTATGACTCAGTAGCTGAAAAATCATCCATACTTAAGGCGAGACAAAGTTTTGAGGGTTTGGGGGATTTTTAAAAGTGTTTTGTAAAGTCATGTTTTTCAGTCTTATGGCTTTGATAGGCAATTTTATTTTATTTTTGGGGCTGGCACTATCAGTCATGAGGAAAGAGCTCTGAAAAAAGCCTTTGTTTGTAAAGGTGGATTACTCAGCTGTAGTTGGACACCATAACTTAATACAACATACTCTGCTGGCAGCTGTAATAGTAGAGCAAGCCCCACTGGAGCTCCAAAAATCTGGGATGGGAATCTGGCCAGAAAAACTGAAAGCCTTGAAGTATGTTCCATGGCAAGGAAAGAGAGGTTACTTTTCCCCTCAGGTTTCYTGCATTCAAAAGTGATAATTACCATCAAAACAGAGAGGGAAGATAAATGCTGGATAAGCTGGCAAGGAAAGGACCCAAGTTGCTGTCCGCTATGAAGTGGAATGCCTGCCCAGCACATAGAATGCTGTCCTGATTTGATAACAAAACAGAAATGTGTTAAAAAGTGAGGAGTCCCTGCTTATTTTACAGTACATGAGATAATAATGTCTTATCAATAGATAGGAGGTGTCTTTGTTGCAAACCCAGTGTTCTTCTCACTTGTAAGCTCTCTCATTAAGGAGTGGGAGTGTCATTACTTTGAAACAGGACTAATAAAGGCTATGACCAGTTAAGCTTTTGAAAAATATGAAGATTTATATGACAATAGTAGGTAGAGGATGGTATTTCTAGTGGGTCCTGAGCTCTGCACCTTCATTTCATTAATTCACTAAGCCATATGTTTAAATTAAAATAAATACTGTGGTCCAGCTGGAAATGTCTCACTGTTGAAAAACTTGGCCTTTTCCTTGTCCATTTCTCTTCTTTTGTGAACTCAGTCAGTGAATGGCTTGTACTGTCTCACATTTTTTCTCTGTGGGGGACTCTTTTTCTCCAGAACTCAGAATTAACAAGATTTCTGTTCAGGAATTTAGGTGGTCAGTGAACGCAACCATTTGGTGGAAAGGAGGGAAATAAGTAATAGTAAGGAAATTAACCATGTTACCATATTTTGGTTGTGTTATTTTACCACCCCTTTCCCATTCCCACAAACCCTCTGAAAGCACCAAATCTACTCCAAGTGTTAGTCTGAGAAATCATTTTTCATTCACAAGTAAAATGTATTTCCTCCAGCAGYGTTTTAGTTTTGTGCTACACAGGGTACATGAGGATTTTATGGCACATACAATGAACAATCCCACCAGCCATTCAAATAATTTGGGTTTTGGTGTCAAATGACGGAAGCKGGACATTTCTTCTAAAGGGGCTGCTGGTGCACAGCTGAGTGTACACAATCAGTGCATTTAATTGTCCACGGTGTGCTGCTTGTGCCCGAGAAGGCTCCAAAGTGCTGGAGCAGCTTAAGGGGCAACTTCCATGCCACACCCCTTAGCCATACCAGGCCCCTGCCAACTTTAAAATAGGGAAGTTCTGCAAATGGAGATGTTTATGAGCTTCACTGCTGGGCAAGTCTCACTGAAGAAACCCTCTGGGCTTCCTGGCTCTGGAATACTCTGACAAGGACTCCAGTTTACCTCTGCCTGAGTTTTGGCAGCTGGACTTTGGAGGGTCTGAAGCAGAAGGAGCCCTGAGAGACTGAGCCTGAGCAGCGCTGGCCCCTTGCCCAGATCAGCCTTTCCAGGGAGCCCCTGGGCGCTGCYCTTGCACTGCCACGGCCACAGAGGGAAAACACCGCTTCAGTCTGGCTTCTCAGCCTCTGGTGCCTCGTGTGGGTCATGCTGGCAGCAYCCATTGTTCTGGAGCATTTGAAGGGCATCCAAGTTTTGGCATCATTAGATTATTGCCATGGTGCTCAGGCTGCAGATCCTGCGCAATAAAAGGAGTTTTACTTTATGTTCAATCACTATTAGTGCTTATCTGCAGCTTTCATCTAGTCTCCATTAATGAAAGAACAAATAATTCCAGGGACTAAATAGATGTTTGACCATTCAAATATATGCAAAGTGATACGATTTATAAATGGGAGGAAGTTGTTTTGCAAGCCTAGAATTCCATTCGCTGTGGAATTTCAATTTAACAGYGTGAGTTCAGTTAAATCCTGAAATACTACACTTAAGAGAGCAGGTTTTGTCATACTTCAGCTCCCTTTCAGCTGAAGRCTCCTAATGGCTGATATTTCTAAATCCCATTAGAGGGTGATGATTTGYTAATACTATTAGCATTGCAGCAAAGAGGAAAACATCAAGTTTTCTCCATGATTTTGCTGATTGAAAAAGAAGGAATAGGCTTGAACTGCAGTGAGGAAGACTCAGGTAAGACTTGTAGAAAACATCGCATGAGGAGCAGAGATGTCTGAAAGACTGGGCATCTCCACCACCAAACAGTGTTTTCTGGTTTTATATCCAGACATAAATATATATATCTGAGACATGCTGAAGTCTTTTGAAGCACGGGAAAGCTTTTCCCTTTCACTGAGTCTGCACATGGCATTCTTCAAAGCCAGGGATATGGAAGGCACAAGTGGCACAGCTGGGCACGTTTTGCTGCAGCAGAGCCGATGATTGCCAAAGGATTGCATCACAGCCCGGCTTTCCTGCAGCTCCAGCCCCGTGGCAGACTCGCACCTCTTGGGTCTGGAGGCATCGCTTTCCCTGGCGCTGCTCCTGAGGCTCAGAGTGGGTGGGAATGTGACTGCAGCTCCAGAATCCCCAGCTCTGGGCTGGTGAGGGGTTTTGGACTGGCCTGCTTSAGAGGAATCAGGAAGGGCTCAGCGGCTCTGACAGCAGCACTGAACTCCTGCTGCACCAGCTCAACCAAGCATTTGTCCCCCATTTCCCCCTCTTTCCTCCCAGACCTATGCATTATTCTCTGTTTACCAAAATTGCCTCATTTGCAGCTACAGAAGTTTTGGCAGAGYTAAGTCTGGGTTCTCACAGCTGGAGAGCAGCTGCAGTGCATCCTTATGAACCCTTCACCCTGAAAACCGAGGCACCAAAGAATGAAGGTGAAAACAAGCCCAGATGTTGCCTGCCTGTTTGACTTTTCTGTCCTGGCACCACTCAGCTTTTGGCGGTGGGTAGGGAGCTGTCAGAGTTTGTGACAAATCAGAGGGGCAACTAGCGCTAATTCAAGCTGCTCTGGAAAAACTGATGTTGGGGGAAAAAGTAAACTGGACCAAATACACTTCCTGTGAGGCARGAAACTGCTAGTGAGGTTAGACATTCACTCAGCATGTGATTGGAGAAGAGAAAAAAAGCCCAGTGCGTTTTGAGAGGGGCATTTTGAGGCATCAGGTGATGGCAGCAAGAAACAAGGACTTTTCCCTTCCTGCAGCCCCTGTGGTGAGCCTGGTCCTGGAGGGCTGGAGGAGCCCTTCACTGTGGGTGGATCCCATGGAGGCTGTCAGAGAACCAAATGCACCCATGTTAATCACAGCCACTCAGCTRGAGAGTGAAAATGAGCTAAATATGTGTAATGCACGAACGATAAACATGGACATCTTCCTTTTAATGGAAAGAGGTATAAACAGTGGGAATGAGATGAAAATGAGAYGCAAAACTTAGGCTACATGTAAATGGAAAAATCCTAACATTGGGATGATGGGATCATCTCCTCAGGGTAGTAGTGGAAGCCTGTAGTTTAGGACTCGAACAACCAGACAGAGAAGGAACACGAGGCACCACATCTCATGGCACAGCCCTGCCTCTTGCACTTGGATTTCCTCATGAGGCTCCTTTGCCACCGCTTCTCCTTCAGGATCTGAAGGAATGTTTAATGTTGACGGCTCAGCCAAACTGCAGCTTTGGGAATTCTTATCTGTCCTCRAAGTCTTATCTTTTATTTCAGTTGTTTAGATTTGCTGAGTTCCTGCCTGCAGTGCTTATCCAAGTTTATTGTTCAGTTTTACTATTCCTTGCTTAACAATTGCTCCTTTACTCTTGACGGTGCTTCTTGAGTGATCTCTCTGTTTATCTTTACCACCTTGGTCAGGTGTTAGAAGTAACATGCTAACCTTGGAGCTGTCGCAGCAATCCAAAGATGCAAATTTTCCCCATAGATTTGCTTTTCTTCTTTGCTTCTGTAGCAACCTTATTATTTGTAGCACAGTTCTGAACTAGACACAAGTCTTGCATTTCTCTGCTCACGTAATTTTATTCCTGTTCAGACAGTTTGGGGGAATTTCTTGGTTGGTTGGGGTTTTTTTTTGGTGATCTTTTCTTGGCAAAAAAGGGTTAATTAGCCTCAGTAAAACATTGACAGTCACTGGGGACTGCTGCAACTGAGATGAAAAACAARACTGCACCTGTATGCTGGCAATTTCATATAGATTCTGGTCAACTATTTTTCTCTCCTGCTTTGTTCTGCCAGCTGCCTCAGTGCTTTGGATGCAGGTGGAAGGATGGACTTTGCTATCTATAAAAAAATTAAATGGCGAAGACCAACTTCCGTCTCACCTCCCYAGGGATCAAAGTGATTGCCACAGAACATGGCAAAGCAGGAAGCAGGCTGCACATGGTCCCAACGTGAAAGAAATAGGCTGAGAGAGATTTTTTCTTTTGCCTCCCTCCTTTGTTTCTTCCCTTTTTTATTTTTTTATTTTTTTTTTTTTTTTAAGAGACAATGAAAGACTGGAAAGAATCCTGAAGTGATTTGTTATAACTGAAGGGACAAGTCACCACTCAACACACACCATGCAATATCACCTCCACAGTTCCTCGATAGAGGAGCTGTTGTAGCTCCTCCAGTAACCCAAAGAAAGACAAAAGATTGCTCAGAAGCTCTGGCTGTGTGTCTTGATGTGTGCTTATGAAAGAAGAGAAGGTGTCTCACAGAGATTTGTGTCATAATACGCCCATGTCTGATGAAACTGAGCAGTCCCACCTGCCTGTGATGGTGCCTTCAGTGCCTGTTGTGAGCAGCAGAAAACACATGGACTCTTTGCARGTGTGAGATCTATTCTTACAAAATTATTTTACTGCTAGATAATTCTCCTAGCAGCAAATTCTGCCTGAACTTTCTGGGGTTGTGCTACAATGTCTTACAGTCAGGCTCTCCTTGACATTTTTGACTGGTGCTGTGATAGAAATGAAAAACAGGTAAATGGCTATGTTAAGGTCTGAGATACTTAAATGTGAGTGGAACATAAGACTTGCAGGATAACAGTCTCCATGAAAGGGCTTTTAGCGAGGGGGAAACCCCAAAATATCCATCGGAAAAGTTAAAGAGTTATGCACTGTTTGTGTGGGTATTGGAAATACTGTCAGAARGAAAAGACTGATTTTTTCCCTCTTTTTTTCAGTGATGTGAATAGATGTTTAATTTTGGTTGTTGCTTAATTGAGTTTATTGTTGTACATCAGTGCTCTGCAAGCCCACGCCTTCCAAGTGCCATTAAAATAAAAAAAGAGGAAAAAGTACAGAAGCTGCCAAAAGGAGATCCATGAGTTACAACAGTTGAAATTAACCCACATGCATATTGCAATGACGTSTGTGGGGACTTTGGAGGAGGTAGCTGGGTTGGGTTTGTGTAATTTTATTTTGAGCTGCCTATGACCTTCTAATGCTAATCTGTCTTTAAACAGTGCATATGTATAACATGGGTAGCTGCCTACAAAKTAACACTCGGTGTTAAGAAAGATTAACCAAATCTCACATGTCAGGGCATGCAGCACCCCAAAGAGAATATCTTCGCCTCTTCTCCACCACTGCAGAAAAYACTTACCTGGTTTGCAGATATTTCTCACCTGTGCCTACAGCACCAGGCAGCACCACCTGTGGTGTGTGTGAGGCAAAATGGGATCACGGTTGGATGGAGGCGCTTCCCTCCTTTAGCAGACGCACCGTGTGCTCCTGAGCCCCTGTGCTGTGCAGGATTTCTGACAGTGGCACCGTAACTTTGCGTGGGAGGTGTTGCCAGCGCTCGTTCTGCAGCAGCGCTTTCCTGTGCAGTGATGGCACAGYGCTGTGTCCCACGCCTGTCATGCAATCGGGGGATGCTCCTGTAGCTGCCACTGCCCAAGGGTGCAAGCGAGGTTATGCTTTCTGCTGCACAGGAAATCAAAGTCTGTCATATCTTTGCTTTAGTTCAGCCATTGATCTAAGGAGCTCTATCAGGCGGTCTAATAAAAATATTGCTCTCCTTGTAAACCTTGTCTGACTCCGTAGTAAATGAGTTACTTTTCCTGATAGCTGATGAGAACTTGCTGGGTGCWTGAATGGGTTTCTGAACTTTCTATCCACAGTTTTATCTTATGTTTGGCAGAATATTGGTATCATTAAGATAAATGACTCACTGTTTCTCTTYGGTATGGAGAGTTACATAAAGCAGTTACTATCCTATTCATATGCCTYGTTTTACACCCAGACGTGTTAGCAGTAGCTAATTCTGTCTCGCAGAGGATGAATTTCAGGCTGTGTTTAGAGTCAGAATTTTTTACCAGCTATGCTATTTGTAAATAGGCAATTTTGTGTTGTTGTGAGCTCATATTTGACATAATTTTTAAGTTACTTCAAACGGTTCTCCAGTGCAGACACATGTTCTGTGTAAGTGGTATAGTGTGTGTAAAATGGTGGGGCTGAAACCTGAAATACTCTAATCTGTCAGCAAACAGTGGAAGCAGGAAAGTGAATGCTGATTGCTTGAACAAATTAGCAAGTTTTTACCYCAAATGCACTGAGCCTGAAAGGCAAGTGTGACTTTCTGAAGAGARCTCCCATTTCAGATSCGCTAACTTTGGATGGGCCCAGTTRGCGGAGAAGGCCTGAGTTGGAAGCTGTGTTGTTTTGCTGCCAGCCTTTCCCTTGGCAGAGCTTTGGGTTTAGCCCAGGCTGAATGGGTTTGTGTGTGGGGATGCACCAGGAATGGAATCTCATGGCCATTGGTGCTTCGTAGCATGGGTGCAGAAATGTTCTTGGCAGGCAGGTGGTACTGGACGCTGATGATGATGAGGAGGGGTTCGGTGCTCCACCTGCTGAGCACGCTGATGGATTCCCAAATTCAGCCCTTTGTGCTTTACACATTTTAGTCTCTCCTACAAAATGTTAAGGTTTTTTTCTAGGCAGAAATCCCAGAGCTACTGATGTCATCCTTGCCATGCTGAAAAATATATCTGACCAGTCTTGTATCCCTGCAGAAACCTACACAAGATTTTTGTATCATGAAATGCCTAGTTACCATCCTGCAACAAAACTGTGCTCAGCAGTAATAACCAAATCCATTGGAATGTATGAATGCCACAATGCTGATTTTCAAAAGYAGAAATTACATAATGAATCTTGACATTGGCTTGACATAAAGGGGCTACCATAGCTTTTTGAAGCCTAAAACAAGATCAAATGAAGATATCGTATCACTTTCCCTGCCAAAGGTTCGTTTTGACTTCCAGAAGACAGTAGTGCACATCCATTACCTTTTTTTTTCTTTAACAGCACTCACCTCTGAGGCTTTCCTTCGTGTGGGAAAGCTATGTGTGTGTCTAAGTGATGTGAAGCTGTATTTTCTTTCAGTCCCAAAGTACAGAGGTTTCTGAAGAACTGAAACAGTACAGAAGTGCTGAAACAGCATTTGTGTTTCTGAAGAGGTTTCAGAGATCTCAYCCCTATCTTTGCTCTAGTGCAGTTCTCTTGTAATGCCATTGAACTGTTCCAGTAGCCTTAACAGGATCAGATATGAATATGAGRAATAAATGCTGATCTTCATGATGAACTAAATGCCTAAAATATAAATAAATGTGGTTAGGGAAGCTTTGCCTACATTAATATGCTCGTTCACTCTACCTGTGCTTAGCGCAGAAGGGCATTCTGCATATCTATTCCATAAAGGCATTTGCATCTTTTCAATTACTTTGCTTAAATGTAAACTATTGGTGTCAAATGTTGCCCATCTTCTGAATAATCAAAAGGTWAAAATTATCATTTAAAGTATAAATTAAAAGATCATTAAGGCTTGGGAGTGCAGTACTTCAAAGTTAGGGGAGTCAGAACTGAGGTTTGACATGCAATTAATTCACCCTCCCCTTGCTCCCCACTTTTCTGTATATTCATTACAATACTACCCTTAATTACACAGTCACATTTATGTGTGCACACACTCGTACACACATTTACATCTGGCTCCTGGCCAGTAATTCCCATCACTTCCAACTTGCCTTACACCCACCTTGCTCTGTGTCCCTCCGCACTGGTGTTGGGTAACCTCGTCCTTCCCAAGCGAGAGGCTGAGTGAGGAGCAGCAGGAGAGAGACCAAAGCAGCTCAGCTGAGCCCCTGTGTGACATTTCATCAGCCCCTAGGGCACAGGGCAGGGCAGCAGATGACCAAGATGACCCTTACCCTCAGAGGGGTGCTGTGTCCTGCCCAGGACAGGAGCTGCCAAACTGAGGCGAGCCCCTGGTGCTCCTGTGCCAAATGAAATGCTCAGAGGGCACGACTTGGTCAAGTTTATATGAATCCTCATAGGAATAAGAGTCACAAATTAGACTCCTGCCTAAAATCTCGAGTCCCTGATCCACGGTGTGAAGGCAGGAGAGTTTGTTAATTAAAACCAATACATGAATGTTTAAACTGGTTATTACGGTTTGAGACCAAATGACAGTGGGGAGCCTAAATGGGTTTTTAATTACTGTATATTCAATGCAAAACAAAAAAGTCAGTTAAAGTTCACAGACTCATGCTATGCTAACTAGGCCTACTAGGGCAAGGAAAAACGAGTTTTCCTCAACCTCTTTCTCAGAAAGGGCTGAACCGTTTTTGCTACAACTTTTTTTTTTTTTCTTCGATATTTCTCTTTATTTATTTTCCATTCTAGAGTGTGTGTTGTAGTCATTCTCCTACCTGTGGTTAGTGTTATTCAAAGAAGACACACTGTAACTGAAACTCTGAGTTCCCTCCAGCTAATCCAGTACCATCTTGATGGTCTGAGAATCCTGAAAATACGTAAAAATAAACATGTTTTTCRAAGTGGACAAGGCTGCCTGTCTAAAAGCAGAACAAAAAAAAATCTTAGCTAAGAAGAGTCTGGGTATTCATCGGAACTTTGAGTATAACCAGCTACCCTGAAATGTGTTGATAATGTATGTAAATGTTTTTCTACTGAAGAACATCCACCAGATACATTTTTGGCTGAATATCAGCAATTTTGTGGTGGAGGATGATTGTGCGAGGCGTATGAAGATGCAAATGGTTCGGTCTTCCCTGTGTGTAGAAGGAACATGTGACTGAAGTGTYGTGTCTGGAGTACAAGTTCTGATTTTTTTCAAATCTTAAGCAGCAGCTTGCTCAAGCCTAAAATAATCAGGGCTCAGACTATTCATGGTTTGTAATATTTTTAGCAGCCAATTAGTAATCGGCGTGTCTTTTTTCTCACAGCCTCGATGAACAATTCTGAAAAATAAAGCTGTGTCGTAGATCACATCAGTTCCAATGAAAATGCATCAGTTGTGCAGCCCTGAAAGATGTGTATTCCCAGCTACTCAAACCATGGTGGGAGGCCAGACATCCRCAGGATGTCCTGGAGCCTACGATTTTTTCAGTCAAACTTTCTAAGTCCTCCTGAAGAAGATGGCTGCGACACAAGTTGACCAAGCATGTTGTCCGATCAGCATGGACAGCTGTGGCTTTAAACAATGGCAGCCATTGTTAGGTCAATTTTAAAGTAGGTCCTTAAAGTTAATGTGATTATGCAAATGTTGCCCTAACTACCATGGCTGTCTTATATCCTTCACAAATGAGCGCATTGTCACTTTTCATTATGTGCATGCAGCCCTGGTGGTTTGGTGGTATCATTGTATCCCTTGGAAATGGACCATGTAAAGGCCATTCACTGTTGGCACTGCATTGTGCTTTTCCCCAGGCAGACCAACCTTGACCCACAAACGAGGGTGGTAGAGATTTTCAGGCCGAAACCTGCGTGTGTTATTCACATGATTACTCCCATTGACTTGGCTGGAAACTCTTGCAGCAGGCATGGAGGAATTAGGTTAAAATATGGTTGTGAAATTAAGTCCAGTCAACTCTAAACCATGATGTATCTGGATTAGCCTCTAACAACTTTACTGCTAAGATAAAAGGTTTTGTGTTAAATCGCTTGCAGCATAAATTGAAAAATTAACACTTTATTCATTGGAGAAAAAAAACCCCAAACATGTCAGAAAACTTCTGTGTATATTTCTTTKCCATGGTTTCTTTATGATGATGATGATTATCATCATGATAAATATTATTTTAATAATGAAATACCATTTTACAGAACTCTGTGATCACAAACAAGGAAGCTGAGAAATCTCAGGATCTGTGTGTTCTGGAAGATGGCAGATTTCAGACGACTCATCAGTTGGGGGGCATGACTGATTTCAGACTCTTGGTTGCTTTGCTTTCAATGAAAACCAGTGACTTGCAGTTTCAGTTCTCATCACAGGAGTTGTTCTCACAGCAATCTCTTGTTTGGCCGGTTTTCTCTTTTTCTGCGTGCGGAGTCTGATGTTTGTCTGAGTTCTGTCCTTTGTGATGTTTTGTTCTGGTGGCCAAGAGTCTCCATAATGCAAGCACACAACATCATGGCTTGTGATGGATTCAGTGCTGGCTGGGATTTGGGGCTGCTCAGTAAAAAAGCCTTCCTTTATTTCTAACAAAATAAACAATAAATATATATGAGAGAGAGAGAGAGAGAGAGGGAGAGAGAGAGAGAGGGAAATATTTGCATGCACTTACTTAGCATAAATAAATGTAAGGGAAGCCATCACCTTCCAGGGAAGTCCTTTTCTGACTTGCAGCAGCTCTCTTACAATTGCAAACTTCCCCGGGAGATTCAAGGACTTGCAAACTGCAAGGGCAGCATGCTCAGTTGCTTGGCTGTGTGATCATACATGCAATTTCTCATAACACCCCTGTCACTGCAATTGAACATTGCTCCAGAATCAAGGTGTCCTAGGCCAGCCTGTGTGCACAATCAACAGAAATCTGGTCAGTCCAAATCCACACACAGACCACTTGGGCTCTTCTGCTTTCACAGAGCCTGGTTCTACTGGAAAGTTCGGATTAGGGTGTGGGAACCTGCTTGGTACAGCGAGGCTGAAGCTGTAGCACCCTCAGCATTGTCTTCAAGAGAGTACAGGGCTGCTTATGGGACATTGAGCCTTCTGGAAAGCTTCCAGTGCTCTAGACCAAGTGGGTTTCTGTTACTGGAAATCCTTTATGAAGYGTTATGGGTGTTAAAGAGGAAAGAAGAGCTCGTGTCTCTGACAGGAAGGCAAACCAAGATATCAAATAAATTTCCACATTCACTCCGTTCAAGCTGTCATGTAAAAAACAAGTTGCTCCATTGATCAATTGCCAGGGAGGAGGGTAACAAGTGTTTTTTTGGATGTCAGACAGCACAGCAAAACTTGGAAGACAAAACAAGGAGGGGGGTACTGCTGGAATGATCCAGCACCTTATTTTAATGTTCATGCTTGCTGCTTTGTGATGCCTGTGGCAATTTCGTGGTGCAGGTGTGTGTCAGGTTGAGTCTTCCCTCACCACACTGGGTCTGGCTCTGAGATTCACTGCTGGCTGCAGTGAAGGTTTGTATTAGAAAGCCCTGGGTTTGAGAGCAGCAGTAGAGGAGTGACTATCACATCAGTTCTGTAGCTTATCACCATAAAAACTGCATTTGTATTTGTTATGGGTTTTCTGTTAGAGGATGTGGCCACAAATCAGAGGTTGGYGAGGAAGGGATTACTCTAACCTCTTTGATTAAAGAAAGTTAAGGCTGTTCCTGTGTCAGTGATAGCTCAAGAGGTGAGCTTGTGACTGCCACCATGGGACCTTCAYGGGGCAGCAGGAGAGCTCATCCTCATCCTGGGTGGGTGGGAATCTGCTGAGACAGTGCAAAATCTGGGTGTAACAGGACCTGCCCTGCCTATTCCTGCTGGGCCTCCCAGCCAGGGGCAAATGGCGTCCAGTGAAAGGCTGGTGTGTGCCCCCTGACTGGAGGATGGTATTTGGGAGACAAACAGAGCCAACTTTGCCAGGAAGATGGTCCTGAACCTGGGCATACCAAGAGAACCACTGTGAGTGTGGGGCCTCTGCTGAGTGGGAGTGTCCACATCAGCCATGGGCAAGGAGATGATCCATGTCCTCAGTCCYGGCCAAGTGTGAGCCTGGGGTCACTGCTGTTGTGGAAATTGGTGATTTTTATCAATCTCTTTGCAGCAGTGTTTATCCTGACCCTGTTTGGTGTGTGCCTTGGTGTAACAGAGGCGAAGCAGGTAAGGGTGCAGAGGGGATGGCCCTCATGAGCAGAGCAGAAAAGAAAAGCAAAGAATGATCTCTTYTCTTTATTATTTCACTGGAAGGTMTTTTAGGCCTTTGACTGCAGCAAAYRCCAGCTGTTCCTCAGTTTAATTCTTTGGTGCAGAAAGGCTTGGCTGGGCAGGCAGGAGCTCTCACCTCTTGCAGATTTCCATTTCCCAGCTGGCAGCACAGCCTAGCAGCACCTTTATCTGCACAGGAAGGCTGAGCCAGCACCTCAGAGGTCTGGTAGGAACAGAGATATCAAAAACCCATCACTGAAAAAGCGATGGCCTCCCTGCACCTTCAGATAACTCCTGTGCTGATGCACGCTGATGAGAGAGTTAATGACACRCCAGAGGCGGCGGGCAGGAAAGCACACCTGCAGGCACCCTTTCAAGGCTCTCTGGGGCTGACTGTATCGGGAGGGCCAGGGCAGGCTTGCAGCTGGGCTGGCAGGAACCGGGACATGCAGAGGTGGTCTCTATGGTTAGCGTAGAAACCTGGCTGGGGACAGCTTCCTGAAACTTTGGTCTYCGCTTCTCTGACAGATGTGTGCACAGAGCGTATCGTGGAGCTGTGGTGATGAGAAGTGATTGAATCAAGTAGTAAAAGTTGTTTTCCTCACAAAACAGAATTTCTTCGGCTGTGAGATGAGCTAGGCTGTAAATGTGGGTCTGTGCAGTCTGGGAAGTGCAGGCTGTCTTACAAAACAAGTAAAAAGTCAGCAATTATTCTGATAMTCAAATGGATTGGAAAAATGCCTTCTAGAAATGTCATGTGTCAAGAGGGATTGTAAAAAAAAAACCCAACAAAGTGAGCAACTTGATCACWAATAATTTATGGAAAAATAATAGTAGAGTGAATGCATTTTGCAGCCCTTAACAATGAGCTGTATAACCACTGCCAGCTTGCAAACACAGCTGAAGGCAGAATTTGGACCTTTTTGGTCCATCTTCATTATCTCACCTCCATCTGCCCTAAGATCAAAAATGTCACAAACAAGTTTGTGTTGGTAGCAGGGTCTTCAGTGAAAACTCCTAAGACATCAAAGTCAAGTTCAAAGAAAATAGGCAAACAAAGGGAAAATATACATTTGTTCAGGAAATATGATTTCCTTTTGCATTAGGACATTAGACTGGAGATTGAAAGATGTGACCAATGTCTTTCCTTGGCCACCATTGCTCCTGAGCAATGTCTGGGCTCTTGACTGACTCCACCTGTCTTAGGAAACAAGGGCACAGGCAAAATGCAGACTGGTGCCTCAAAATCATTCTTTCCTGACCTGAAGTATTTTTAATATGCTCCTTAAACACAAAATAAAACAACAACCAACAAAAAAAACCCCAAATCCCAGCACATTTAAAACAGATTTCCAGGAATAAGCCTTTTTCTCTGTGCTTTGCCATCACACCTGTCTCAAATCAGGACTGAGGCAGAAATACAATTAAAAGTGTCAGGAGTAAGAGGAGGTGATGATTGATGCTCCAGTCACAATCTTACAGAAACACTCTTTGCTTATGTGCCTGCTTGTGTGGGCTTGAGGGAGGGCTGATTGCCATTGACTGAGCTGGCACAGATAAGGATCAAGATTACAAACACGGAGAAAAACCCTTCTGGCTTTTTTGAAGGATCACTCTGTGCTGTAGAATATTCAATGTTGTGCTTGCTCTCTGCTTTACCCTCAGCAGATTTGCTGTTTTGCCCCCTAACTAATGGTTGTTTCATTCAAGCTCCAGTGTTTTTTTTTTCCCAAACCAGTTCAAGCTCTGTTCCTCTTTCCATTTAGGCTTATAGCTGCCATGTAGGTCAGACCTGGGAGTTGAAACTTCAGGATTCTCTGCATGGAAAGCTGAAGAATGACAAGGAATTAGGTGGGAAACACCTCATCTTCTGGTATTTTCCTTTATTTTTGCCCTGGCTCCTTTGCCTCTTCATTTTTAATTAGTGGCACATGCTGAAATGATAATTGAAATTCTTTTCAGAAATCAAAAGAATTCCCACTGACAACATTATTAAGTTATAATTACACAGAAGAAAAAAGGTTAATAGGAATTTGAGCCAAGTATCTACTCTSCATTAAATGAGAACTTGACTGAACGTGCTTTCCTTTGGTTTTGGTCGGTTACTCTAGGAGTACATGGGTCCAGGACGGCCATACAGTTGTGCAAAGGGACACTGCTAGGTCAGGTGGCTGTCACCAACATCATTTACAGGGAGTCAGTGCTTGCCTGACTGGCTCAAGATGGAATTTACAGACAGGTGGGATTCCTCTGGGGCCTGTGAAAGTTGTGTGTTTCAGACAGTGAGCAGAGCACTGTCACATGGGGATATTTGTGTGAGAAAGGCGTGTAGCAGGTGGCATTTGCTGCAAAGGAAATATATCCACTTTTGGTGGAGAAAATAATCATCTTCCTAGGTCCAGCATCCAAAGGAAACCTCTTCCTTTGCCCATGCCAAGCGCTGCAGTACACAAATCAACCTGAATCTACTGACTTTGCATTTTCAGTAAAACAAGAAAGGGGGGAAAGAAACATTTTCCTCTGTATCAGGCCTAAGTGTTCCCATCAAGAAGACAATTATTATAATAGTTTCACATGTTTAAAATGGATTTTAAAGCAACTGAGGGTATAGGGGCAAAAAAGCCTGTTCCTTATCCTGGGCATCTGCAGACTGAGCTTCCACATCTCCCAGCACTGGGATAATGGTCCATTTAAACTCAGCCAGGATCAGTGCAGCTACCGCTGGAGCAGGAGCTTTGCCTTGAAGTCCTGTTGTAAGCTTAGCATTTCTTTTTTCATTTTTTCCTTTTTTTTTTTTTTTTTAAGCTGCAACACGTTGCCTAAGCTGTGTGGCACGCCTCAAGGCTGGCCTTTCCCTCTTTCCATGCTGCCGAGTCCCGCAGGGCTCTCACATCTTGCACAAGCCTTTCCACGGCGTGAGCCCGCACACTTCCCCTTCTCCGTGATCCAGGAATCCATGCCTGGCTCCGGGGTCGTGCCCACAGTAACCACGGGGAAAGTGCCCGGGGCTGGCTGTCCCCAGCACTGGGCTGAGCCCAAACCACACGGGAGCGATGGGTGTGGAACACACGGAACACCTTGGAGGGGCTGCTGCAAGCACGGGACCCACCTCGCACTTTCAGCCCGGGCAGAAGGGCAAAAGGGCCTTTTTTTTCTCCTCCTTTTTCCGTGCATGGTTTGAAAACTTCAGCTGGGAGGATGAAGCAGGTGCTGGGTGAGGAGCAGAAAGGACTGGAAGGCACCTTTGGGTCAGCRCATATGTGGCTACTCTTCCGTCACAGAGCTGAAGTCTGCTCTCATGAGCATCGGTCTGACTTCAAAGCCCCTGCACCAACTTACATTCCAGCGAATTATTTTCAAGCTACTAAATAAAATGTTTGGTGTTTTTTCTTTTTCTCCTGACAGGTTGCCTTTGTATTTGTTTGTTTGTTTTGTCGGGAGCTGCTTTTATCTCTAGCCTTCCTAGGGCTCAAAGTCCCTCAGCACGTCAGCTGTGTGAGGCTCTTGCAGGTCAGTCCAATTATTTGCTGTGAAGCACAATGCACCAGGGTTTCAAAGTGTATTCTCACCTCTGTTTTCTTAAGACAAGCGTGAAAAAAGCCTGTTGTACAGTAATAAGTACTCCAGAACACTTTTCTCTTATTCAAT
This sequence comes from Malurus melanocephalus, assembly GCF_030028575.1. Classification (NCBI taxonomy): domain Eukaryota; kingdom Metazoa; phylum Chordata; class Aves; order Passeriformes; family Maluridae; genus Malurus; species Malurus melanocephalus. The sequence goes on along the minus strand of NW_026623270.1, from coordinate 2,575,694 downwards.
TGGTTCCTGACCTGATGGTCCTTTAGATGAAAAAGCAAATTAGCCAGCATTGTGGGAGAAGGGCAGTTTTGCACAAAAGCTGCAGTCTCCCACTGACTGAAGCTGACCTGGACTTTGGTGTCACTACAGATGTGCCTTGAGACCACAACGTGCTCAGTACTCACTGCTTTGTGCTGTGTTCCTTCTACTTCCTTAACAATCAATGAAAACCGAGGATTTTGAGGCTATGGTGTGCAAAACTCTATTCCTTRCTTATCTAAGTGTGCTGGAAAAAACCTTCTTGGCTTGGTTGTTGCCATTAACACCACCACCAAAAAACTAAAGACAAACAAGATTAGGAGGCCACGCAGGTTTAAGTAAAAAAGAACACACTTTATTTATCTACAAGGCAGTACATTGTTGTATAAAAAATTAAGTGCAGATAAATGCACCAAATGCTATTAAGGCAGCAAAGTCAGAGGCCGATATAAAAACACAAAACAATAAAAAAATAAAAAAATAAAATTAAATCAGTGTTTTGCCATATCAATAAGTACTTGATATGACAGTACAAAGAACCATATATTTCTAAGAACCTGATTCAGTACACAAGACCCAAGTTAGGGAACAACCAGCTAGACATGGAACAAAAGAGACAACATGAACAAGACAGTGTTCTCCCAAACATATGAAGGTGCAATGCATGCTGTTACAAACCAATGAGAAACAATACAACACATCCACACAAAAAAAAAAAAATCTCCCAAGAACAGTGTTCAAAAATATTGCTTAAAAAAAGGGGAAAAAATATAAACAATGTAAAAAAAAATATAACAAAAAGGTCTGAAATGCTAGTGCATAGTCAATTAGCTAACATCAACATTTGTTTCTTTCCATATAAAGCTCTACTGCTYCTTTWACACTAGCAGCATGTCTACACGCTAAGGTCTGTAGCAGCAAAACACAGTATTCATTTGGCATTTACAAAATTAAATTACTGAATAAAAATATAATTTTTCTCATAAATCTATGTTTCATACAGTAATATTTTTTAAAGCAAGCTAATTATCCACCCCCCCCCAACAGAAACACACAATATATAATGGCCTAGAACCAAAACAGAAAGGAGTTTTTCAAGAGGCATGGATGTTTGAGCATTCACGATCTTGATCAGCTTTCCCCTTTTGCACAGCCAAGCGTTTGTAGTAATGCTTTTCACTTCAGTATTTTACACCAATGCATTTTGTTCAGTGATTTAAAATATATCTGTTTGAGTACCTGCTCTTTTATTATTAAAAAAAACCAAAATAAAAAAAGAAACAAACAAAACCCCACCCCTGGCTAGCACATCACTGAAATAACAATACTGGTGTTAAAGTCTGCTTGATCTCAAAAGTACAAGAAAAATTATCTTTATTATAAGACTGAATTTATGATCATTAATTATTGATTCAAACTCAATACCTAATAATTTAGGCAAGTATCATTAAAAAACACAAACTCTTAGGTTGGGTGAAATCCAACAAGAATATATATGCTGAGTGACTAAATGCACTTTGTGCTGCTCCCAACTGTTGTACCACAACAAAGATAGGCTCTTCTCCCATTCATGAAAAGTTCTCATGCAGAGGAACAGGAATTTCCCAGTGGAGGTGAAGTGTTCTCAAATCCATAATGCTTGTCTGTCYGTCGACCCTTTCACATCACCAGAGTCCGGGTGGGGAAGGTGGCCATGTATTTGCGTGCCTGATCCGTCAGAGCCATCTGATCCTCGATCTTCCCGCAGGACGCCGACTCCCAGGCGTTGTTCAGATGCTAAATTAGAAGAGAGATTTAGGCTGAATACTGTGTGATTTATCCACAGCCCCAGCCAGAGCCGGACCCACTTGCAATTAACTGGGACATGAACAGGCAGTGGGATGCTGTCCTGTCTCCTGAGAAATTGAAATCTCAACAGGCAAAAAAATGGTCACCCCAACTTCTCGGTTAGCAACCCCAGGGGCAGACAGAGCAGATGATCTGCAGAGGGGACGCACAAGAGCCAGCATCCAAACCTTCCTGCTTCTCTCTCAGACAGCATCTTTTCTATAARGCTTTTCTGTAGCCTTGCCTTTAATCCTTTACACAAAAGGTCTAAAAGTGAATGTACTTGGCAGGCGGACTTCACAGTCAAAGAGCACAGAGAGGCTACAACCCACAGTTAAAACATTCAGAGCTATGACCATGCACAAATTCCTGCTGAACCTCCRTCCTAGACATGCAGCTGCTCTGTCCTGGAGTTCCCTGAAGGAACCTGCCATCCCTGACAGCCTGAGCACTGCTGCCRAGGATTCCCATGCCCAAAGCCCCTTTCACCTGTGTGCAGCCAGCAGCACTCACCCAGTAGCTCAGCTCCTCTGGCAGGAGGAGGCAGTGGGGCTCGACTCTCAGCAGAAACAGCGTTTTAATTATCGTGTAAGCCATTTCACTTCTTGTGGTATTTATGGAGGTTGCAGACAGCATTCAGTATAATGTTAAAGTGAGATAAACCTATCTGCCGAGGGCTGTGTGCGCTCTATTTATTTACTCACTACACATGTGAGACATTTCTCATTGCCTTGAGCTATAAACAGCAATGAAATTTCGGAGCTCCTGGAATTCACCAGGATACACACTTTAATTTTTTTCTATTGAACTCTTTCACTTACCCCATGTGTCTGTCTTTCCACACTGAAATATTCTCTAAGAATAAAACCTCCATTATCACCTACTTAGCTGTACAAATACTCTGCATTCCAAAAATCCAYGCAATTGTGCTTATCATTCCACAAGGGGATCCCAGTACTGCTGAATATTGAGAAGGTGTATGCTCAAGATCCACCAGCAAGGACAAGTCAGGAGGAACCTTTCTGTTCTCCACTGCTTTCAAAAAGGATCATCTCTGCAGTACAATATTGCTCAAAGAGATGACCAAAGCCTTCCCAGCCTCTAGGACACTGGATGAATCATAATTAGTGGACTGCAAACCATCTGCTAAGAGCAGAACTGTCCTGGCGTGCCCATGGCTCTTTCTGCTACTATTTCTAGTTGCTAACTTTGCAAGAGGATCCTTGAATTATTCTCTSTGCTAAATGTTTACAGAATGCTCTTCTGACGGCAAACAGTGTTATCTGAGACACACTGATAGTAAAAAGCTGGGCAACTATGAACTACAGATAATTTCAYATGACATGCCCTAATCAGGGCACCAGTACAAACACAGGGACTGAGGTTCCTGCCTTGGAGGGTTTACAGTCTGAAAGTGACAAAGCCAGAGAATAACTAAGCAAGTGTGTTAGCCCTCTGCAAACTTCTGCTGGGCCTCCCTAGACATGGCTTTCTCCTCTCAAATGCTGCCTCTTTTCCTGGATGCCATTTTGCAAGCAGAACTGCTGAGCTTCAGTAGGAGTTCCCTTCCTGAAGGAGAACCGGGTCAGGCCCCAAATCATTAAGTTTCTGCAGCTTTTTGTTRGAAAGCTGCATCTGTGAAGTGAACAAACATGCCATACACTTCTTTTTTACAGCAGCCCAACTTGGGCTGGCTGGGTACCTTGTGCAGTGGCTCAGTCTAGGGAACATGCCAGAAAGCAGGTGTGACACAATTTCTGTGTGCCACAGACACGCATGCAACACACCACAGCTTCTTTCATGTTTTRGCTAAACAGCTTCCAGGGTAACTTTTTCAAAGGCACCTACACAAGCTGGGAACCTACAACCCCCTATTGCTCCTCAGTGGGACTCAGGCACCTGTGCATATTTCCCCCTGCTGTTTTAGAGGTATTTGCATGAAGAACCAAATTAATGCCGGGTACAATGCCATCAGTTTAACTTAGAAGCCAGATTTGTTCTGTATACCTCAAAAGCAGTTCATAGTTCCAGAATATCCACCACTTCCAAGGACAGAAATATGTGTCTAACCAGTATTTCCCTGTGATCCCCCAAAGCTTCAACGCACTGGTCTAGAAAGGGGAGATCAGGAGTCCCTTAAATAACTGAAAACATGGAAAGAAAAGTCAACTTGCCACAGTATATAAATTTTTTWAACAATACAAGTAACTTCAGGCTAGGAGTGTCCCTGTTTCATAAACTAGGCTTAATTTTTACTATCTACACTGAGCTCTTTGTATTAACAGCCATGTGCTTAGTAGGAAAAAAAAAATCTGTATCCTGATATCACCAACATCTCAGCAGGCTGGTACATGTCACTCATTCCACGGAAAGCCTGGTCTTCATCCTGAACCTGCTGTCAGTGTGGCAGAAGCTGCTCGGGCAGGCAGTAACCCTCTGCCCTCCCATGGGCTTGGCCGCCCCGGGGAGCGCTGGGCAGCAGGCACAGCGAGCACAGGAGGACCAGCTCCACCCCTCATTTGAGCCCGCTTCAAACAAGCTTTGCTCTAGGGACGCAAAAGTTTTCACCCTTGTATTGTTTTCCCAGAATACGACACTATTTACGCTTTTTTTTTCCTATTGTGACAAACTTTAAAAAAAAAAAAAAGACTAACTTTGCGTCTTGGTGATGGAAGYGAGAGCTTTGCCCCAGTGCAGAAAACAGAATCTGACCCAAAGTAGTATGTTTTCTGATGCAGCAATATTTACTGAGGCAGTTTTCAATTCTACCCTTGGGGAATTCAGATAACATTTAAGTGGGTATTTTTAATAAACATTTTCTGTCGGAAGCCCCAACTCTCGGCAGCCAACACAAAACAAAGCACAATGCCTGTGCCTTGCCAGCCCTGCAGCGCCGTGCCAGAGGCACGTATGAAAGTCATCCTGATGGGAGCACTTTCCTTCCCTCCTTGGCAGGGAGTGCTGGGTCCTAAACCCAGGCAGAGSACCTTGCTGGGCTGGTCACACACARMYATGGGATCTCTTGGTAGAAAAAGGGTGAAAAGGGATGCCACAATGCCTCTTCCATGMCAGCACAGCAGCCCGTACTGACAGGGCTCTGTTACAGGACAGGGGCAGTGCCCCACAGCAGCMGTGCTCAGCAAATGGATCAGAAGGAAAGAGAGGCAGGCAGAAGGCTACAGCCACGCAGGAAAACAGCATGGAAASCCCAGCCAGAGCAGTCCTGCTGCAGAGTGCTTACTGCACCCTCCTGACCACATTGACAGGCCTAACTCTGCAAATCAGCAGGAACACAAGATCTTAGTAACCAGAATGCCTCACCCAAACCCCACCAAAACTGATGGGTACATTTTCATTGATCCAGTGGATTCATCMTGCTTAAATTCAGYCATCTAAGAGCRAGGTGCTCATTTTGGCWCCTAAATTCCTAGCCAATGAAAAGRATTTCCACAGTAAATTTTTTCCATATASACAATTTTTTCATTGCCTCACAGTACAAGACTAGTCTTAATTTTGCTGTCAATTACAAGAGTTTAAACCTTTTCAGCCAGTACTCTAGCTATATTTTTCTCTTCCATACATGGCAGAGAAAATCTTACTCTTTAAGTTAAATCAGGGGGAGAAGAAAGTATAGTACTACAGGTTCCCATAGGATAAARTTACAGATCCATGGTACAATTCCAGCTATGTCATTCTGTCATTCTCCCTGCCCCTATTCTTTTTTTCTCTCTTTTTTTTTAGGTTCAATAATCCTACCAGTACATCCTTCTCCTGGCAGCAAAACTACCTTATTTATCCTGTAATATGCCTTCAACTGCCCTCAGGCAACTGTGAACTGTAAACAAACTGTCAAACCTGTAACTGGGATATCCAGTTAAAACACTTTTAATAAAAACTTGGACCATCTAGACAAAGCAGACTAGAGGAAGAGAAGAAAACACAGTGGAAAGGTGCTTTTYTAACAGAACCAGTCCTCCTGCACTMRTAGCCTGGACTGCCTTTTCATGTGCTGTCTCTGTGGCTTAAGAAAGTTCCTGTGTGACAAGACCTCATGTGTTAGGAGCCAATGCCAACACCCAGCACTGCTGCAGTCCTGGTGCTGAGCTCCCAAACTGATGCAAGTGTAGCAAAAATCCTTAGGCAAGAACTGAGTTAGAAAACAGATTTTAAATCTTTGCTCTGCTGTCAGGTATCTTCAGCAACTCCAGCAAAGTTAGTGGTGTTACAAACATTCCCATTAATTTAGCCAAGCAGTGCTGGTATTTAACAATAACTTAAAAAAAGCTAGCGTATTTAAAATATTTACAAGGCTCAGACTATTAGAAGGCTTCTTATCGTGTTTCCTTTCAGCAAAAAGCTGGATTTCTTGCCAGTTTTGCCTTAAATTACATGGTGTGGATCGTTTGCAGAATGTGCCACTGAAAAGGCAGCTTACAACAGAAATGCAGTACTTCTGAAACAGTAAAACAATGCACTAAATAAAACAATTTCCTAGCAGAATACARTGGACATCACGTAGAATAACATGGCTTTCTATTCTGTAAGGACGCAGAGCCGAGAGAAGCCCATTTACTCATCAAGACCAGACAGTAAAGACTAATTAAAAACTAAAGTGACCATAAATGAATTTTCTACCTCATTTGCCAAGACAGACCACTATTTCTACCCCTGTTGTTAGCTTTTCTTTGGGGCACAGGACAGACTTCTCCTAAACTCTGGGGCTTTCCAAATTGTTCAGAAATACAGCTTGCTAAATTTCAAAGAATAAGGTGGTCCAACCTTTCAGCTTTTATTACAACTATGACACCAGAGGTAGAAAGAGCCATTTGGTGGCACTTTTAAGAGCTTAACCCTGAATCTCTTTCTCAGACAAAACTCCTGCTCAAGATGTATGAGCTTTCCAAGTAAGAGGAATGGATGAGATATGGAAGTGGGTTAAGCACCTGCTACTCATACTGGGATATTCAGCCCCTTTCTAGTTTTGTCCTTATGTAATTTTTTTTTTTTTCACAGATCAGAATACATTGCTGCAAATGACTACTAGTTAGGCTGTCACTTCTCTCTTTTCTGAGAGACCACCACCAGCTCAGGGAAGCTGTAACTTCTGATCTGTTTGCAACCCAAATTCTGCCCACCTGGGAGGGAAATATGTGATGATGACTGCAGCTTCAAACTTTCTCCCTCAGCTGTGCCAAGCACTGCTCCTTCCTGCACACATCAGCCACGGCGAGAGAAGGGCAACACAAGGGAGGGAAACCTGTGGGGCTACCTTCCCTTGCTGTGCAAATCTCAAACAGAACATGCCTCTCCCTCTCCCTGATTAAACAAAGGAAAGTAGGAGATTTCAGTATCTTCTGTCCCCCAAAAAGCCATGAAGGAAAAACCGAGAAAGCTGCTGCAGGAGACCATGCTGCCTTCATAGCCATTTTGTCTTACAAACAGCTGCAAATAAAACAGCATTTCACTTTTTAAACTGAAAAAATTAGGCTTCATGACAGCTCAAGCACTTGAAAAAAGGTTAACCAAATAACTGTTTTAAAATCCTTTAAACTTACTCTTTGAAGAAAATGGCTACATAAACCAMAGAAAGTCAGGAAATTCGAGCTGAAATGTGTCAGTCTGTGGTTAAAAAATGGAAAGTGACAGGAGCCAGGGGTTGAAGAACATTCTCTTTAGCTTGCAGGGCTTCTACCTTGTGTTGTTTCCTTTGTTACTGGGGGAAGAAGATATCAAAGCAGCGCTATTTTCTTAAAAGGCTCCATTTCATGGTGTCTTTTGATAGCCTGCAGGGTTAGGTGGAAGGTCTGTGATTTAGCCTACTTTTCTATCTGTTAAAATGTCTGTGTTAGGATAGTTTGTATTATGTACCGCTACTGCTACAGAACATAATGTGAAATAAAATTTAACTTTTACACAGGAAGGGCTAGAAGCAGAGGGGTTTTTATGTAACCTCTTACGAGGCACAATTCAAGCACATGCTCAGTACAGACCATGCGTTTGTCTCGGTATTGGAGTATGCTATCCCAAAATCTTAACCCTGGGAAAAGTTGCTGGAAAAGGCCAAAATCTCCCTGCCATGCAATTAAGTGGCAAAAACAGAAGGTGCAAAAATACAGGTTTTAACTAACCCCATGAGTACAAAGCAGAAATATTTGGGATCCATGCAGTGGAGAGTGAGTCCACCCCAGGGCAGCATGTGGGTTTGGTGAGACATTCCTGTTCCTGCCAGTCAGATCMCACTCAGTGCACAACCATGAGATTTGTCATGTGGGACAAGAGAGTTGGCTGAGCCCTCCCACCTTACCAGAAAGATCTTACACAAAACTACCTTCACATCCAACATCTTAGAGAGACTTAACCAGGGGATCAAACAAASATAAAACCCAAATTCCTTTTGGGTCTAAGGAGGCTTCTTCCCCCTTTGCTCTATACAAGACTGGCACCACCCCAGTGCTGTGTGGAGCTACCTGACCTCATGTGCCAAATGATGCAACGAGCTGTTCCTGCTGAGTGATGGTGAATCATATCGTGCTATCTGACATGGTCATCAGCTGCTGTTTACTAAATGGCATATGATCAGTCGTGTAYCCAAAATGCAGTAAAAAAATATCCTTGGAGATCTGTTTGAACATTTGTTACTCCGGCCTCCTTTGGAATTTAGCAGCAAAACAATAAGTAATCAAGGATTTTGATCAGTTTATTGCTAGCTAAATATCTTTATGTAAATGCAGTGCAAATTATTAAAGCAATGGAAAATACTGTGGATAAATATACTGCCTCCCTGCTTTCTAAGTTCAAACTTTAAAGAAAATGTAATTTTAATAACCAAGCATAGTAAAAATCCCCTAACTTTCGTGCTGTCTTTATTTCCCTCTCCAGGCATGGATCCCAAGGTGCAGAGATTGCTGTAATTCTTTCTTGGACCAAAGTCAATGAGAATTTGCCTAAATAAGAACAGTTGGATCAGGCCCAAAATATCAACAGCAGCAATGTCAACATATGCAGACACAATTAAATTTCACCCACATGAGTTCCCTCATGCTTAATGTCTACTTTCACGGGATCAGTGGATTTAGTTCCAGTGTTTGTTTGTGCCCTTGCATGTGTTCATTTATGAGGGTGAGACACCAAATTCTAAACAGGGAAGTGTAGAAAGCACAGAACAGTAATGCACTAAAATCAGATCATGTACAAAATGCAAGCAGCCAACAACAAGAATAAGGGATGATCCTTTCCATAGCTTTGCACCCYTTGGACATGCTGTGTCCTGGTCACAGGGGTCCATTTGCCCTGGGGTGGAGGAGGGGGAGCATTAGGGACAGAGCAGCAGCAGTTTCTGGGGTGAAAGAGCCARACTACACATCCTTTCTGAGCTGCACAGGGCCAAACTCCTCCCCTCTGACGAAGCCAAGCAGCTTTACCACCGCTTTTAACCACGACACCAAGTCCAAACCAGAGTGCAACCATGGGCAGACAGCACTGCATTGTTACAAAGTCTGTATTTTATTGTAAACAGTGTCTGTGCCACCGTCACAGAAACCCCCAGCCTCATTCTTTGTTTAGGATTACATTTCAGCTGGAAAACTCAATGTTTCATTTTTACCTTCATACTACTACACTAAGAAGCTGCATACTAACTAGTCATTTTGGGGCTTTTTACTACTACTTTTTCTTTCAGTCCAACACACTTTAAACACTGATATGAGTTGGGAAGTCCTTTTTAACTCAGTTCYTACTTAAGAAAAGGTCCTCTTTATCCAAACAATGAGAATACCTGACTTTTAACATGCTTTTCCTAAGGACTGAAGAACTGAATCCAGAATGATCCACAAATTGACTCATGTAAACTTCCTGAACAAAATCAGCATGAGTGAGGACAGAAGGTTAAACAAGCCCTTTCATTTACAGCAGGTTGTAAAGAAATTATTTTTAGATAGCAGGAAACATAACACTGTTACACCAAAGATCAAAAGATCCTATTTTATAGAGCTCTCAGATGCTTCTTTTTTATTACAGTCAGAGGGCAGGCAACTACCACTAACAGGACAACACACAGCCTACACTGTTTAGCTACCTGAAATCTTGCCCTAAACCCATGGAGGAGCCCAGAGTTTGTCTGGAGTCATGGATGGGTGCTGGGATACAGCAGGGCTGAGCTTGCAGGGGCCAGCAGCCTCCTCCCACACCCTCTAGGGAGCTCCAGCAACTCTCTGCAACGCTGGAGACCCAGGCTCCTTTGCCATGAGGTGGTCTGAATTCAGCCCCTAAATCCTGCCCTATATCAGGGGCAGTGGATCTTCAAACCCTCCTCTCAGCTGTGTGCCACAGTGCAGCCAAGAAACACAGCTCATGAGAAAAGAGCAGGTAAAAAACAGGCAGAGTGAGTCTGGCTCTGACAGACACTGCCATGCCAAGGAGAGTCCTCGTCCCTGCTCTCCAAAGCTGTTTTTCATCAAATGATTCTGCAGCACAAAATACCAGCCCACTCCATGGCAAACTGTGCCAAACGAGGACATGTGCGAAATTTTACTATCTCCTTTTTTAATGCCTGGCTAGAAATGCTTAATCAAAACCAGCCTTTATTCAGCCCTTCCTACTGTAAATAAGCCCTAATGTAAATTCTGGAYAGAGGGAGGAAAGAAAGGATTAGCCATGTGGACTATCTGTCTGAAAGTCAGGAAYTATGGAGTTACAATTTCCTTCCTGACAGTGACTCACCCTGGGGAATGAGACACTTTCTTTTAGTTCTCCCATGTGGAGAAGGACTACAAAATCACTTACTCATCTACCTCAGAAGTACAGAAATTATGTTTTGTTTTCTGAATGACTTGCTGTGGCTTCCACCTAAAGTACACAAGAGCTGCCAGACTGGCTGCTGCTGACTTGGGTGGGCTTTGGATCAGCCCCCCTGTAGCAGCCACGTTTAAAAACACAGCAAATGTGTGCTTGTTAACAAAAGCAAAAGCAGACACACAAGCCCCAGCCTCACACCTGACCTACAGTACAACAATTTCACATTTAGCCTGCACTGGGGAAAGGCTGGATGGGCAATACTCAGGCAGCACTGGAGTCTCTCCTCTCACCCTAAGGCCAGTGACCAGTTCTGGCCACCACCACAGCACACACATCTTCAAAACAGCAGTGCTGCCTACTACAAGTCTATAGAAAAAAAAAAAAGCTTCTGGTCCACTGTAATTCTCAGTCCCACCAATTTAACTCTGCACCCAGCTGTATTACAATACCCCAGGGCTATGCCCTGTTTAGCTTCCTGGCACTGCTGCAGTCATTTGCCCTCATACTCCACAGGCAAAGTGAGATCCTCAGACACATTTATCTGAACATTTCATTCTTCCATACTCAAAACTTAACAGCAGTCTGTGAGAAAGCTATATATATATATATATATTATATACAAATTATATTTTAATCAAAGAATAGTTACCTGCAGAGGACTAGCTAGTGGCCTGTTTCTAGGTACTGCAACTGTTTTGTGAAAACTRTCATCATCTTCAGACACAGGCATCTTTAAAATGGAACTGGTAAGAAGATTCTGAACAGGAAAAGAAAAAAAGGAAAAGATTTTCAGCAACTAGTGAGAATAACCTGAATTCAAATGCCAAATGCTTTAAAAGCAAATTCAGCTTGACCGCAGAAGCTGCAAGACTGGGCACAGTCACAGGTAAGGAGCAGACCTCAGCCTGGTGTTCCTGGGACTTGGCTTTGCAGGARCATTGCCACATGCAAAGGTTTTCCATCCTATGAAAATCCCAAGTTCAAGAACATCAGTAACAGTCCGTGAATCCTGGCAATGCAAAGGGAACTGTGCTCATTCAAGGTCTCCTTTGCAAAAGCAACAGAGACTCTCTCTCTTTTACCAGTTTTTAACTCCATAATCTAGTCATTTCTACACACAGGTGCAGGCATCCTCCTGGTGCAGGCTCTTCAAAGTCTGTGGGCTGCAAAATGACTGCAGCTTCTGCAACCTTCTCTAGGCATCAGAGCGATCTAATTTAGAGTAGCACTTTGCTTTTTATACTTAGTACAGGAAAATGGCACTAAAATAAGCAATAGAGCCTCCGTGTGAAGAAGGTTAAACAAAATGTTCTTTCTCTTGCATTTAAGAACTGAACAGGGATGTAAAACAAAAAAATTATTTGATGATGTGAAAACTTGTACTTACTGGCACATCTTCCATAGTAGACCCAGGTGTAAAGAGCTGTGTGTTCAGATTTTCTCCTTCCCAGTGATTTGAGCAAAAAAAATTTCCAGCTTTATCTGTTGGTGACTCCACCTGAAAGCAGGAAAGGCATGGTAATAACCAGCACATAACTGACCAGGAGATTTCTGTCAGTTGCTAAATAAMTTGAGCAAATATTCTTCACAGAGGTGCATAATGTATGTTTACCGTAACATCTTTTACAGTTGYCTTTCTCTTTGCAGAAGAAAAAAGTTCAAGGTTTTCAAAAAAAACCCCATCTAATAAAACTTTGAATACTTGCACTCAGTGCTCTGTCAGTATTCAGGAGTTTAATCCCCTAGAAAGGATTGAGAATATATGTATTTTTAGAACTTTAGTGACAAAGTAATATAATGCAATGTCCTCGAATGTTCAGGTTTCTAAGTCACTCCATGGAGCTTGGTCCCCATGGGGTTCTTCTATACTTTTCACCAATATTTGAAAGATTCAATCCAAATTCATGTCTAATTTTTCTTTTCTTTTTAAGTTTCAAACGAAAACTGCATTAGAACGGCCCAAGCAAACCCCTGCTGAAAACAGCAGAAAGACTTCTATGGAAATCAATGGGAGATGAATTAGACATGCCTAGTATACTATATGGAACCGACACTAAGATCTTGGGGCTCACATGAAAGAAAAACAGACACAGCTATTTAACAGAAAAGGCATTGGTATAAGTTTCTCAGCAAAGAGTTCTGAATTAAATTGCCTCAGGTAAGTTTGAGATTTACCTCTTGTTTGATTTTCTTCAGCAAAGGGGGTCCACTTTCATGTAGCCCAGCCACTATTGCAGATTCCTCCGACTCCTGCTTGATAACATCCTGCAGATCTTCTACAAGATGAGTTGGAGTTTGAGGCTGAAAGAAAGAAACGTTATATCCAAGTCCCAGAACATCCCTCTGCACTAAAATCAAAGCAACTTTCATCATTGTTTCCTTCTTACCAGCATCTTCAAAGGACCGTATTTGATTTCCTGAGCTGCAAGTGCGTTTTTGAATGGAGTGGGTGTTCTTGGTGAGCTTTCTAATATCGACCTCTTGATTGCTGGAGTTCTGAAACTTTAAAAAGAAGGAGAGGAACTTTAAAGGAAGATGCTTGGAAATACTACCTCTTTATAAAAATACGTGCCGTATTGTTGTAGGACTTTGGAAAATATTTCCCTGCGATCTTATAAKCCATTTTGCTTTTATGACAGAACATTAATATGACTGTTATAAGGTGTAATGACTTCACTGTAAAAACTATTGAGCCTATATACATTGTTTTCTCTATTAATAACCTACCTCCATGGTCATAAAGTGGAAGTTTTACTCCCAGCTAAGAAGAATCTGAATGTGTGAGCGAACAACTCTGCAGCAAGCACAGAATCATAGAATGATTTATGTTGGAAAGGACTTTAAAGAGCATTTAGGTCCAAACACCCTGCTATAGGCAGGAACACCTTCCACCAGACCAGGTGTCCCAGGGCTCCATCCAGGGATAGGGCTCTCACAACTTCTCTGGCCAACATGTTCCAGTGCCTCACCAGCCTCTCAGCAAAGAATTCTTTCCTTGCATCTAATCTAAACCTACCCTCTAACAGCCTGAAGCACACACACTGACCCAGGCTTTGGCTGCATGCCAGCCTGAGGAAAGACACCCCTGTGAGCCCGACAAGACAACAGACTTACCCATGGTTTTCCTTCTGAGCTTTGAAAGTCTGGTCCCTGTGGAACGGGGTGGTAACTGCCATCTTATGGCCACACACCGGCGTGGAAGTGAGTGCAGGGTTGTCCAGGTTCAAGTTTTCGTGATTGGATGAGGTGTTTAAGAACTGCAGGTGTGGAAAGAAAAAAAAAATTAACAGGAACATCCAGATTACATGGCTGRCCTCTTAAGTTGACATTGTTGAAGAAAGAAAAATGAATTATTTTCTTCTGATTGACACGAGTCACTCTCCTGCCTCTATGACGCAAGTAGGAGTATCTGGGGTACCTGACTACATCGTGAAAAAATACTCAATGGTTAGGCTCAGCAAGTTAGAGAGGGAAATTCTAAAGTAAATGACACTGTTCCAATGAGAAACAATTTCCACCACTTTCAGAGCCTGATTTGGATTTTCTCCAAATAAATTTTAATTAAGAGCAGTGTGCCCAAGAAACTAGGTGAAAATGAGCAAGGGATGTTTCAGAAACAAACCCACAGGAAATGAGGTTAAATTCCGCAGAGAATTATATGGGGCATCTAGGGGCTTTTAGGGCAGTAAATGAAGTGTTTATGCCAGGAAAATAAATTTCCTATCAWTTCTGTCAAAAGAAAGCGCTTCATATTCAAGGCTTAAAATGAAAACTGCCACCTGTGACGGGTGCATGGACTGCTTTGGAGTGGTAACAGCTGACTGAAAAGGAGGCAGCACTRTTTGTTTGGAGAAAATTACTTTTGCATGTGTTTTACCTAGTAACCTAAAATACTGTTTCTATTTCTAGAGTTTACAAATCTGTGAGCATACTTGTATCCTTTATTCTGATGACAATTCAATGTATTTCCTCTAGATTCAATCTGCTACTTTATAAAAATGTGGCATGTTAGAAAATCTGCCTTTCACTGGACAAATGACATGATTACAATACCTAATATCAAAGGCTAAAGCAAAACAACACAGACAAACAAAAAAAATCCAAAACACTTTTAAATAGTGCTASAGCTGTGAAACAAAGCAACCACCATCAGGAATCTGAAAGCACACACCAGGCCATTTTAACAGGCCATTTTCCTCCTCATTCCTATTCCACTCCAACTCCCATGGACTGGGCAGAGGATGGCAAATGTYATTTGAATTTTCTGGTTGTTGTTAGTTTGTCTCACAACCTGAATGCTATTTAAATGCAGTTTGGGGTTTTCTAGGTCAATGAATCATAGTGTAAGTGGACAGAGATGGAAAGGATCACAAATGATAAGAAATGTCAAACTCTAGTATTTGGAGTTAGCAGCAGGAGTAAAGCAAGGAGACACACTCCCCTATAGAAGAGCTCCAAAAAGGCAAAAAMCCAAAACACAAAAAACCAAGCCCCACAGATGAATTTAAGAATCAACAGTTAGCTTGCTGATTAACTAAACTCAGCAGTGAAGACTAAGAGCAGTGAGAAGATTCAAACACGGAGTGAAATCAACAAGCACAACGGTAATTAGTCATTTGTTCCAAAGGATTAGTTTCTAAATTGTTAAGACTGGGGTGACTTTTGMGAATTAGTAACATCTGTGCAGAAGTCTTGATCTACCTGCGAGGGAGAGAAGGGCAGGCTTTTGACAGGGGAGCGCTTAGGAGGAGTTGAGCTGCTGATGTCAGCCAGGACCAAGGTGCTACCGTGGCCACTGGCTGAGGGGCTGCAGTGCCCTCTCCTTTTGCGAAGAAGGACCCACGGAGCCGCACTGCCCTGTGAGGCAGATAAGGTCTTTGGTGAGCCAAGAGAGCCCTGACTCGACATGACTTTGCTCAAATTTGTGCTGGGCTGTCCTTGAGGTCTACAAGCACTGGCCGCTCTTTGCTGAAGCTGCGCGACTGTGCCTGAGGGAGCTCTGCTAGCCGCAGTGTCTGTGTCTTCAAAGAATTCAAAACTGCTGAGATCACCCCATGATGAAGGATCCTGAAACAACGTGGGAGGCACGGAGCTATAAGACAGTGTATAGTGCCACCTCATGAAAATACAGCGCTAGGATATGCCGGTAACCAACAACAACAATAAAGTCTTTCCCGGCTCAATTCAGCCTGACCCTCTTCATGCGAGTAGCAAACACAGTCTGTGTTTCCAGTACATACCTTGATCTTATCAAACTGTCTGTCATCCCAGCAGTGTTGCTGGCAACTGAGTCCCTAATGAACAAGTCAAATTATGTCCTCACTACTTGCCCAGCATTTTCTGCTTGGTATGAAGGTGGTGCCTTTTGTTACCAAAATATGCGTGCTCTAGACCAAGACTGGCCTCCTCCTAATGTGCAAGTCTGCTCTGGATGTGCTGACAGGGACGTGGTGCCACATGAAGCAGACACCTCCACTCCTGAAGGAGTTTCCCACCAACAAACATATCTCAATGTGCTACTACTTTACACGTAACACCCCAGAGACYGCAGTGAGAACAGATCCATGTCAATGTCAGTCAGATACTTGGCATTTAAAAATGTGTGTRCAGTCCCTCGCATATGCCAGGGAAAGCTCCTTAAACTCTGAGAAGCAGCTATTGAAGTACCACAAACACTTCTAGGAAACAATGCAGATACATGAGCAGCCAGACATAAACCTATGGCATGTGTCACTTCAAATATTAATAAATATAATTTCATTGTTTAAAATCTTTCACGATGTCTCTGAYTTTTTTTTAAGGAGACTTAATGTTGAGAGACTGTTTCAAGCTCCTACTGTGCAGCTTGCCAAAACTCACACTCCTGTACYAAGRTGTAGCAGGAAAGGGAGACAGCCACAAAAAGCRTATGCATCCACACTCRAGGGCTTCATTTATGAGCAGCTGCATTTTGTTATGTCAGAAGATAAGCTTCAGATCCTGGAGCAACTCAAAGTTACTCGGAAAGACACCAATAAYCACATTTAGGACAATCCCAGCTCCTCACCCCTTACTCCTTGACGACACACAAATCCACCTGAGGCGGCAAGTCTACTTACGGAGTCTATTAACTGGAGTGTTTCTGCAAATTCTAAGAGATTCTTAACATTATCCAGGATGTTGCTCTGGTGAACAATCATGCACCGTGCAGGGGATGCACTTTCCTCAGGTAAGCAACCGTGATCCACCGGTGGAGATGGAGTACAGTGGTGATGTTCCCCCAAACAGGAAACAGGTGCACTGTCACCACTGGTCCTGGTACTGTCAGCAATTGTGGTGCTGTGCCAGCCGGGGTAGTTTGATGTGTGGTTCTGTGTCTAAAGGAAGAAGAAAAAAAAAAAAAAGAAAAGGGAGGGGGGAAAGGCAGAAGGAACTTAGCAATGAAATTGCACAAGGTGTCAGATGCCACTGGAGGAAAGATAAAAGTAGTTGCATCATCATCTAAAAGCTTATGCCTATGAAACAATTGTCAAGATGTTTCCTTTCATCAGTGCAAGATCTTGTTTTAAGTAACACTGGCATTGTATTTGTTATCCCAAAGTTACCTATAATTTACTTCCAGGATTATAGGCATATGTCATTAGTAACACATAATCAATTCGTACTTYGTGACTCCAAGTGCTGAAAAAGTGTCTGCAAGTCCTTTACTGTCAGAAGCAAGAAATGGCAGGATTTCCCTACTGAGTGCTCAGCACTGTAGAAGGCTAAAAGGTTTTAGAGTTAGAGTTGCTTTTGTCTGCTTATCTCCTTTTCKTCTGCTATCCCTGTCTAATGCTACAGCTTACACCAATGCAATGAAGAGGCTGTCAAATCAACGTGGTTAGGAAAGCAGAAGAACAAATTAACAGAAGTTTCTTTCCAGTGTGATCATGCAACAGAAGAAATTGCAAAACATTAACTAAAGTTAAAAAGTGGCCTAACTAACGTATCATGCATGCAATTCTTTTACTATTAATTTAAATATTACCCAAAAAAAAAGTCTGCTGGCTATCACCTATCGTCAAAAATTATTTTGGGATTCTTGGCTTTGGAAATGGTGTTAAGTAGTTACATCAGGGTTTTCACACATTAACATCCAATGGCATATACAATGAGAATTCAGTAATAGCCAGCACTTGCTCCACACATGCAGTTATGAAGAATCTAACATTATTGGGAGAAGTAAAATAAACTTTCAAACATGCACCAAGTCTGAAGCTTACAAAGTCTATAAAACAGCTGAAGGAAAGAATACAACAGAGAAGAAAAATCTAATGAACAGGCACTACATTTTCATCACATGAACCATTGCACACTTTCAGAAACATAGATACAATTATTGATTGAAGATCTACAGGATTTTTAATGTTTCTACAATYATCATATTTCCAAAATTGCATTACATTACAGAGCCCAGTCCTGCTCCCACTTTGCAAAGTAAGATAGTGGCAAATTTTTATGGGTTTTTTTTTTTTTTTAAATAAAGGAATTTATTTAAAGGAATCAAGTATGTTTATATATGTGCTATGTTTCATCCTTTTAAAACGGAAATATAGAGCCTTGATTAGTACTGAAGGCAGAGGGGGAGTAAAAAGTTAAAAAGACAAGCACTGGGGTAAGGCTGCTATCCCTCCATCCAAGCACACAGTGACAATCTTACTGGTAATGCCTGCTGCCCTTTCAGTTCATTCTCAGTCGACATTAGTAGCAACTCTAATTCCTTTATTCGCTTTTCTTTCTCAGGGTCTTCATCATTATAGTGTCTCTGAAATTAAGAGTTAAGGGAAAAGAAAAGATAAAGGTCTGATAGGATGTAGCAACTAAAATGCTCATGGTTTTCCGACCTGTGGTTATAACAGCCACATTAGATTCAAAGACAAAACAAATGTCAATTGTGTTTTCYACTACCAAAGTCCCTGCTGAATTTCAATATAGACATTTGAAATGGAGAAAGTGAAAGCCATCACACCAGATGTCAGCAACTGTGTTTTAAATCCACTTCTGAAGGAGCAATTATGAGCCATGTTAGAACTCCCCCACCTTCCCCATTTTCTCTTTTCGCCACACTTAATACATTAAAATGCTTCCTTAATGTATAATGTCTGCATTTTATTTTATCAAATATTTAAGAAATGGACKCTTGAAATGAGGTTCAAGTTATCTACCTGGATAGCTGCAGCAGCTGGCTGAGGAACATTGACAATATTTACATGCAGTGCTACTGGATATGGGATCTGACCAGGAACCTAGGCCAAAAAGCAAAAAGTGATTATTTCCATCATATTATCTGCTTGCATTGTGAATTTGTGTTAAACATACTTTGGTTTTAGGCACCTAATATTTGCAGTCTGTGAAGATGAAATAGCAAAAAACCTAAAAATGTTTACAAGAAAAGTAATCAGGTTTTTAGGAATAGGACAGTGAGCTTTAGAGAGGAAGAAAGAAAATTCATATATGAAATATTTACCCTTCCTGAACGAGAAAAGATCAATAATTTATAGAGACAGTTGTAAGGATTTTCTAAATTGATGTGAAAAAGCAAAAGATGCAATTTATTATCATCTAAAACTCTACAATGCAACTGTCTGAAGCAGGAGCCYGTTTCATTATTAATCATTAATAACAAAGAAATCTGATTAAAAACAATACTTGTTTACTTTGTTCTGATAGGCAACCCACAAACAGAATGCTRCTAAAGAGAACGTGGGAGATTTTGACATGGAACACAGAATTAACCAGATTCAACCGATATTCAAGGAATTTATTATTCACAGCTCTAAGAAATAGGTTAACTGCTCCCATGGCATTAAACCCGCTGTACCCAGCTCCRCCACCCAAATGCAACCAGTTTGAAATGCAGATATTTTSACCACTAAATGAAATAAAAGTCAARGAAGTCCTCATCTGACATCAARCCCAAGTCCCCCAAGATAATGAAAATCCTTCGTGCTTCCTGAAAGCAGGCATGGCTAAACTGCACCCATCTCTTCAACAAGGCAAAACAAGCAGCCCCACCACATTCCCATTTCCACCACTTACGTTCTGTGGCTCAGAGATGTGGTAGTAGGGGTAGTCACTGCTCAGCGGGGGCTGGCTGGCCACCGGCAGCTGGGCAGATGGCGATGGGTTGTGAGCAAAGGCCATCAAGTGGTTGTTCTTCTGAAAGCCAGCAGCTGCTGAGGAGTGACAGGCCTTGGAGGACTCCTGCAGGTAGCCCTCCTGCTCAACCTTTCGGCGCATGGTGGAGTTCCAGTGGTTCTTGATAGCATTATCAGTTCTGCAACAGAAATACATAGATTTGAGGAGTTTCAAAAATGAGCATTTCCAATTCAGACAGGTCAACAGGCAGGGAACTGCTGTTGGCATTTCTGTTTAAATCCCGAGCTCTTCTCTGGCCTTCCTCTTTCCTCCACCACCACAAAAGCTACTCCTGACTTCTCAGGAAAGATGTTCAGTAAAAAAGTTAGGGAAAAAGAAAAATGGGCTAAAGTTGTTTATGTACTTTTAAAAGCCATCCRTCATGACTTAGATCCTCAAACCGTAAGAAATTACCAACTTCAGCTTCACCTCATTCCCGTGAAGTGAGGTGACGACAAAGGCTAACAATCCTTTCAGGCTATCCTAAAGGAGAGCCAACATCATTTTCTATATCTTAACATTTCAGTGGAGTCTTATTGTGTCTCATTGCTGGGAAGAAAGACTGTGGAGAACAGCTGTGCAAAGACTGACTTCCAAGCAACTTTCCAGCTGGCCACCTAGATGACAACATCATGCTGTACACACAAATTCAGTAAACAAAACTGTCGGGATTTTTCTTAGGTGCAGAAAAACTGAGATTCAAATCCTCACATATGTGAGTCAGAAAAAGCAAACTTACCAAGTTTGTGAGGTTTTAAGAGTATGCATAGCAACAGCTCCTCTATTTGAAAAACATCACCACTGCACAGTATCATTCAAAGCAGTATCTGTGATGTGTGGACACTACAGTAATATTTTCAAGGGTTAATACCTTTCTTGTTATCTCCTAGAAGGTGAAAGCAGCCCAGGAAATGCCCATTTAAAAGGCTATCATGATCTTAGGTCTTATATTCAGATCTTGAAGATGTTTTACCAAATAGCAGGAAGTAAAGTAGGAAGGGAAACTTCTCCCTTGCTTATACTATTTGTTTGCCCACACTTTGAGTCTCTTTTAATCAWAGCAAATAAGACACCGAATCTTTGAAATTGTATACAAGCTGTGCAAAAGCTTTCAGTGAGACAAATGTTTCCAGGACCAGAGTTTAAAGAAAAAGTTTCTCCTGTTTTATGCATGGAGTTTTAWTAGGTCAAAATCATCTGGATGATTCAGGAGCAACTACAAAAGTTGAAGAAGACTTCTCTTAAATAAATTTGAATAAACAGACTGGATTTCACGCTGAAGGCATACTCTTAGAAGAAGATAAATTATGTTCCACTAGCAGAGCCTGATCCTTCCCTCTTCAACCAAWATAAATTTTGACAGTCATCGCAGCCACAAATAAGACTGCACAGACATTTAGGACACTGTTATGGTCTTCCTCTACTTACTGGTTTTTCTTTACCTATGGCAAACATTAAAAGGCTATAAAAATAGCATACTGTTCCATGTACTGACCAAACAGCGCAGTTCCCCACTGAGAAAAATGCACATCGGTGTCACTGGCTCCCCAGGTTTTGATTCCAAAATTTTTTTGATTTATACATTGCAGATTGAGGTGACCAAAACAGACTGCTCAGACCTGCAGCTTTTTCCTTTTTTAAGAGATAAAAGTATATGTCATTACCGTCCAGGCAGCAACTTTGCAATCTCTGCCCATCTGTTTCCCAGCCTCTTGTGTGCCTGGTAAATAATCCTATCTTCCTCTTCTGTCCAGGAGGTTTTCTTCACTTCTGGATTCAAATGGTTGTGCCACCTCTCCCTGCACTGTTTTCCAATCCTTCCCTTCAAATGCTTAGCAATGACAGACCAGCGCTTTGGACCGTATTTCTGCACGAGCTCTA
This sequence comes from Malurus melanocephalus, assembly GCF_030028575.1. Taxonomy (NCBI): domain Eukaryota; kingdom Metazoa; phylum Chordata; class Aves; order Passeriformes; family Maluridae; genus Malurus; species Malurus melanocephalus. The sequence continues at coordinate 2,554,019 of NW_026623270.1, read as the reverse complement.
TTACCTTCAAAGAAGGACATAAAAACTGCCTGTATTTAATGATGCATCACGAATCAATGAAATATTTTTTCTGTGGTGAAGCAATATTTTCAACAACATTTCTTAAAAGTGCCACAGTAAAAGTAACAGCAATTAAGGTTTCCCACTTCCCATTCATATTTTTACCCAAAAGGAAAAATCTGGTAATAGTTAAGGCATTTCTAGACTGCAATCCTGCATTACAGTGCTGTAAAGCAACATTAATTTATTTGCATAGCAAACTTAGAAAGCACTACACAAATACAATCTGCCTCTGGCCATAATAAAGTTGAGACCACCAAAGTTTCCAGGAGTTTTGCCCCAACACATGAAATCTGCTAGTAAGGCAATAATCAGACAGAAAGGAAAACTGATTACCCTTTGATCCTCCTCTTTAGTCCACGGACCTTTAATAAGTTCTGGGTTTAGTACCTTCTGCCATCGGTGCTGGCACTGAACATCTGTCCGATTCTAGTGAAATGTGAAATACACAAAGTGGATAATGCTTTAGACGAGATGAAAGTAGAATGTCTTATTTATATACACTTGCTCTCAATGTATTTCACTGCCAGCTAAGACTACTAAACAACATGGAGTGATACAAAGAGTCTGAGAAGAAGGTGCTCAACTATCAATTTTCTAGATAGGATTTCTACCACTTCTGCATTGAGGACTGCATCACCAAAACTACACAAACTTTATCTTTCTTCCCCATCTGCACAATAGCTGGCATGCTTTCACATGCAGTATTTCAGCAAAAGCCAGTGCTCACAAAGCAATTATCTTCAAAATCATACTTACAATTCACCAAAGCTATTTTTTTACTGTGCTGAGAAACTTTGACTCATTGTCACATTGACCATCTACGGTGCAAGACCCCACCATCCCCCATTTTTACTTGTTTGACTTTTTCAGCACTTTCTGAGAAGTGAAAGGAAAGCTAATGTAAGGATTTCCACAGTAATCAAACTAAATTTCTACAGCCTCCTTTGTGGAGGAGCTGAAAATGTAGCTGTAAGGCAACCACTCCCCTTCCCCTTTATYAAGGAAACTCCTCGATAAAGAATTGCCACTAGCCCTGGAAACAGAAAGCCAATATCCACTTACAGGAAGGAAATTGGCAATGACTTTCCAGTCTTCTGTGCCATTCTGCTCCACAAGCTTCTTCAATTTCTCATCCTAAACAATTTAAAAAATATATATATACTATTAATATTGCAATCTCTTACAATTCAAATGAAATATGTTTWAAAATTTATTCTTTTAGCTTCTTATACATCTACTTCTGCTTTCTGAGTGTAAGGGGGAGTGGTCTGYAGACTTCTCACACTTTTAATTGCTTAAAACAGAAGACTTTTCTACTCCTTTGGATTCTGGTAGGTTCCTTACTGTGCTGCAGCAGAAAAGACTGACTTCTGTGCACTTCTTTGACTTAATACACATTCCCATTTTACTCATTTTACATCATCAAAGCACTGTAACTGTTAGTCTTGGACTGGATTTACAGGAGGCCAGGGGTGTTTAGGTGCCAGGCATCAGAATAACCATGAAATTCAGTAACACTCAGGCACTCAGCTATCTGGGAACCCCTGAACATCACAGSCTTAAACTTTATATGCCTTGCAAGWGATGGGAGTTCCAGTGATTTGCTCATGGTCTGCTCACCTACAATAATACACAATAAAACTAACAGCTCCTTTTTGCTCCTGTTSTCTGTGAGGGAGTTTYTCATACTTGGAATAACAAAAAAATTCACCCAATCTTTTCAATGATAAGGCCAGAAATACAGACCCTAAAGACAAAAGACACCAATCTTCTGTACTGGGAAAGATAGAGATAATGCGAAACAAACCAGAAATGCCCCAAGAGATAAGAAAAGAGGAGCCCTCTCCTTCCCCAGTTAGCACCTCCCAGTATGCTCCCAGTTCATGTGACAGGACAATGCCATTGGAACTTCATGGCCATCCTTTCCYCCCTGGCCACATCATAACCCACGTCCACCTTTGTAAGAACAGACTATGATTTAAAAAAATATAAATAAAAGGCTTGCAAAAGGTGACCTGACACTGTTATTACATCAATACACATTGTTAGAGAAGAGAAAGTCAAAACATAACTCAAGAACTGTATTAATGTATTTCACAACAAACTCAAGCCAGTTAAATGGCCAAAGGATATCCACCTGGCAAAGGAGTTTGATACCACAATTCTCCCAGAAAGTCAGCACAAGGGTATCACGACTAAAACACATTCTGACCTTGAAAAGCAAAATACATCTTGAATGCTCAGTGTTGGTACTGGTGGATTTCTTTCCTCCAGCTTTTAATTTATTTCCCCTTGRAACCATAATGCTGCAATAAAGTATAAAATTCCCACAGTACAGAAGCAGCAGTTTCTGCTACATTTCTTCGCGGCTGTGGGACACCGAACACACGGCAGTTCTGGCATAGCAACAGTTTCCAAACAAAAAGAGGCAAATAGTAACAATGAAGCRCTGCTACAGGTGATTTGGAATCTGCTTCTCCAACTGGGATTACACAAAGATTCACAGATCACATACATACTGTAATACAGAACTCAGTGGGAATTAAAAAAAATGTGGCTATACATTTCATTTAAAAGGTAAGAACTAAGCTCAWAGTTAAATAAAACACTGAATGTAGCTAGTGGGTGACAAAAGTTGTCCTCCTTGATAGATAWAGGACTGTCACTGAAGTAAGTTTGCAGATAAGCAACATGGTGGAGAACATGAAGCRACTTGGAGAAGAATGTGATCCATGCTCTCTCTTATCTTTTCACATGCAAGAGATGAATGAACTTGGATTTACCTCTTCGCGRGTCCACCTGGTTTTTCCTAAGTGACGTTTTCCAGTCTTAGGAAGCAGACCATCATAGTCGTGATCGTACACCTCAACATCTTCTTCATCATCATCACTGCTATATATACTGCAAAAGGAAGCACAGCAAGACAGAATAGAGCATGAGGGCTTGAGCTGCTTAATTACAAAACACAAAACCCCCCCACTACAATCCTTACAAAGGTTACACAGATAAAAGTTTTAAAACTTGCACAACAAGATTTTGTTCTGCATTCTGTTGTTCTAGTATTCTGAACTGGTTCTGCTGTTTTTGGTATCCACAGATACAAGCAAAAGGCTGGCAACCTTCGTATTACTGTGCATGTTTAGACCTGCTCTTAATGTTAGATCAGTGGTGAATTACACATTTGGCAAACTTTCAACCAATGAAGGTTTCGAATTAAAATACAATGTTTGGGACAATAAAGACAACTAGAGGCTGTGTCCAGTACACRAGTACATGTTTAAGATCTTTAACTCGTGCCATGCATTCTGAAAGATAGAAGTGCTTTTGTATATTTAATTCAGCAGATAGTTATATTGTTCCAAAATAAAACAGACYGTGCAGCAATACCAAAAGTTAAACAGTAACCTTGTTTGAAAAAATGCTTATGGACCCTATATGTGAAGGCACAAGTTTTTGCAATTAAGTAAAGACAGTAAGTGGCAGCACTAACATGCAATAAGTTCTAATATAAAATATGCCCTCCATTTATGGGTTTGGACAGATAAGGACTRAGGACAAGTTTATTTAATATCCTGCAACCAATAAATGAATGACTGAACCCTTCTATACTCCCCATTTCTCTAACTTTATTACCTCTAATCTATTTCTAAATCCCTCATACTGTTTTTGAAATACTCTGCTTCTCACCTAATTCATGACTAAGGGATTTCCCCAGAGGCTATCTATGGGTAAAAAGGACTCCATTACTCTTCTCAYAAACAGCACTGGCTCTGCCTAGCTAACCAGCTCAAAAAGAGTGTTTTGCAACCAGAGGGGCCTTTCTGGTGGWCAGTATTTTATTTCAAACTTTTAAGGCATGAGTGGCAATTCTGATACTTCAGCTAAGAGATGCTAGCCACAAGTGTTAGRAAGAAGTCAATGTCATGCTGCAAGATTAAAAACTGTGATGTATCTGATGGTATGGCATGCTGTGGTTAAAGTATGACTAAGACTTTAAAATAAAGTTATTTTGTAATAAAATCAACAGGCGCTGTTTATGCTGTTAACACGCTTTCAGATTACTTTAAATTAAGTTGCAGTGAACCATGGTGACGATTAGTCAAGATGCAAACACCCCCCAAAATTCAAGCTGCTGAACAAAYATTCTTTAAAAGTGTAGGGCTAATCACACCATACATCTTCCACCCTACTCTCTATCCTATGTCATGTGCCATGAAAACTATGCTTCATGTGAGTTTTCCACAGTCTGCTGTGATGTGCGTGGTCTTCCCGCAGCCTCTGTCGGGTGGTCCCTGCCTCACCCACCCAGCCCATCGCTGCCACCCTCAACTTGCCCCCACCACGCCGTACTCCTGCAGCCCCACGGCTCAGTCCCTGTTCCCCAGACCCCATAACCACTGGGGACAAGTCTCGACTGAAGCCCCCGCTCCGCACGCACCCCTCGTTGGCAGCTGGAGCCTCCCATGCTTGAGCAAAAGCTCCCACGCTCCAGCTGCCACGARCGCGGCTCCTTCCCAGCTGCCGCTCAAAGTAGATTCACTTTTCACAGTGAAACACAGAGACAGCTGCACCACTGCCCATATGCCAAAGGAAGTTTTGTGGCTCAGTTTCCAAGTATCGTTTTGAAAACGAGTTTTCCGTAGATGGCAACCAGCAGGTACGCATCCATCGGCGGCGCTTCCTGCGTGGGGCCGGGCACCGCAGGGAAACGCCGCTCGGCAGCGGCAGCGCAGCATCAGCGGCAGCACATTGAAGGACTTCAGCGTGGGGCCAGTTCTGTAACCGGGTAATTTAAATGACTGGGACCTCGCAGAACCGCAGAACCGAGCAAACTCCACTGTACTACCTACGTTCTCCAGCAGGAGAAAAGGGCCCGGGATTCCGAGACGCTCGGTAGTTTCTTCAGCCAACCGGGCCCCCAGCGGTGCTCTAAAACTTTATTTTGCACCTCCGGTCTCAGCCCCGAAGTCTCCCCCCGGGCGGCCCGGCTCGGCTCGGCTCGGAGCGGCGCTCCGCCAGCCGGGACAGAGGGAGTACCCCCGGCCGCCCATCAGCTCTGTGCTGTTCGCCCGGGCAACTGGCTTGTGCAACGATAAAAGGGGAAAAAACAAAAAAAAAAAAGGGGAAAAAAAAGGAAAAAAAAAAAAAAGAAAAAAAAGAGGAGGTGTAGAGGAAATGACTCGCTGCTGTTACCGTCATTGAAGGAATTCGGGCATCAGCCCCGCGGGGCAGAGCCCGCGTCCGCTCCCGCCGGGGAGGCCCCGCCGGCGCCGCGCCCGCGGATCAGGCGGACACCGCACCGCGCCTCTCCGGTTCCCCGGCCTTAAGCGGCGGCGGCGGACACGTCCCTGCGGGAGGCGCCCGCGAGGCAGCGGTGGCTGTCCCTCTCTTACGGGAGACGGGCCGGGTGGTTCACCGCCAGCCCTAGCGACAACTCCGCTCTGACTGAAAGTGCAGCCCGGCGCTCGCCCAGCGGCTCGCCGCCTCCTCCCGCTCCGCAAGCCCCTCTTCCTTAGAAAGAGCCCACCAAGCACCCAGTCCGACCGGACAGGGCTGGAGCCCGAGAAGCAACAAACAAGGCTGCGACCTTCTCCCCTGTCACAGTCAGCCAAAGGGAAGGGGAGGAGGGGAGGATGCCGGGCTGCAAAGAGAAAGAGAAAAAAGCCTCCACGTGTCCGACCCGCCGTCCCTGGCTAATTAGACAACAACCCCACTCTGTGCGCCCGCCCGGCAGCGGCGGCACGGACGCGGCCACGCGGCGCTGCCGCCCCGTCCCGTCCAGTCCGCAGCCTCCGGGGCACGGCCACCCCCGGCCCCTGGCGCGGCGCGGCAGGGATCGCCCTGGCCCGGGTGCGCGGCAGGCGGGMGAGCACGGATGACAGCTCCGGCCGAGCGCTCCGTCGGACCCGCAGCCCCCCGCCCGCGCTGCCGCACGCCGGCGTGTGCCGAGTGGCGTGTGCCGGGAAAAAGCTAAGGCTCGCAGGCGAGAACCGCGCATCCAAGGACGAAGGGGCCGCACGAATAAAAGAAAAAGTAAAGTTGAAGGAGCAAACCGAGTCCCCGCACTCGCCGCCCACCTGCCACCTCACCCCACCGGGAATGAATGAATGARTGGGACGGGACGCGCTACCTGCCACCGCCGAGCCCGCCAGACATTGTCCTGGCGTGCGGCTGMGGGGAGCTCCGTCGGGCTCCGCGCTGGCTCCCGCGGGCGGCGAGCGCTGGCCCCCCGCGGCCCCCGGCAGGCGCGCAGCGCGGGGCCCGAGAGCCCCGGCACCGGCGGCTCCGCGGCGCGTCCCGCTGGGCTGCCGCTCCCCCGGCGCCTCCGGGGGTGGGGGGCGCCTCAGCACCGGGCGAAGTYAACCAGGTGCACGGGGGACGGGGGGCTGCCCGCCCGTCCACCGGGCAAAGCGGCGTTCTGCTGCCGCCTTCCCTGTCTCCCGTCCCGCTCTCCGTCTGACAGGCGCGGAGCGCGGCCAGCCGTCCTCCGCCCGCARACAGCGGGTTACCTGTGCCGGGGTCTCCGGGACATCCTCGCACCGGCCACTGGGGGAGGAGGACAGGGGAGTCCGAGCCCGCCGCCGCTCCCTGCTGCCGGGCTGCGCCTGGGCGCTCCGCCGCCGCGCACGGGAGTGCCGAGGAGCCGCGGGAGGAGGAGGAGGAAACAGGTTGAGATTAAAGAGTAAACTCTGTAAACAGAGATGCCATCAAACAAAGGGCCCTTGGACACTCCCCCTCCCGCCAAATCTGGCGCTTCAGCAGTGCGCACGCGCCTGGCGGGGCCGTGCCGCGGTGGCGGGGAGCGGGGCGGGCGGACCGGGGCCGCGCTCCCCACGGGGCCCTCCCGCCCTGCTCCGCCCATCCCATCCCATCCCATCCCGCGCTCTAGCGGCGGGACCCCCCCGCGCCAGGGCCAGCGCCGCTCCCGCACCGCGGGCTCTCGACGGCGCGTCCGCAGCCCCCCGTGCCCGCGCCCTGCTGCTTGCGCTGATGGAGCTGTCGGGGCAGGGGGCAACCCCTCTTTCCCGTGCACGGCGGGTGGGGAAGGCGAGTCCCGCTGTGGAGCGAGAACTCTCGCCGGGCGAGACCCCCCGATCACCCCCCGGCGCTCGCAGGTGCCTCCCGCCGACGGGGGGAGGGTGGACCCTGGCGGGTGCACCTGCTCTGCTCCCTGCGTGGCGTGCGGGCTGCAGCGAGAGCAGTTCTCGAGGGGCAAACAACCCCCGCTGACAGCAGAAAAGGAACTCGGAGGGGACTCAGAGGGGCCCGGGGCTGCCCGGGGCTTGGCTGCGGTTGCCTGGCCGCGGGGGATTTCTGCTATAGTTCCCCTTGCTGCTGCCCGGCTTTGATGCGTCCCGCCCGGCAGCGGCGGGAGGGGCGGCGGGTGTCCGATGAGCTCGAGAGAACACGTTTTTTGATACAGAAATGAGTCAGGAYGTGAAAAATGGCGAAACATGCAAAGTTCCCAGGCTGCGCTGCTGCTTGAAAAATCTTAGCTTTGCAGCGGTTTCGGAGCACTCGCCCTTTCCTCAAAGGCCCGCGGCTCATCAATGGGCTGCCGACGGGGCGGGGCCGCGGAGCCGCTCCCGAGCCCGCGGCGCTGCTGCCGGAGGGCCAGAGCGGGCTGCCGAGGCGGGGCGAACCGCGGGCCGGGGCCGTGCGCTGGGCACAGCCCGCGGGCACCGCCGCACCGCCCCGTCGCGGCTCTTTGCGTCCCGAAGGCTCCCGCGTAACGGGAGTCACCGGCCCGGGCAGCGCGGGGATGGACGGACGGACAGCCGGGGCTGTCTCTCCGAGCGGACGCATCACCTCTTGGGGTCACACTTCGTGCCAAATTGGCCGCAGGGTGCGSGTCGGTCCTGCTTTGCCCTACCCAAGCCTCCGGTAGGAGGTGCCGTCCAGACCGGCCTCTATTTGCCTGCCTGTAAAATGGGTCGGCTGTACCGGGGGACCGGCGTTAGTGCGGGTGAAGTGGCTTCGCACGGGGACGTGTCTGCAAACCATTTTTCTGCAAGGAAGTGGAGGGGTTAATGCTAATCGGGAAAATTGAAGGCTAAATCAGCTCTGTTGTACACCTTTGTATAAAATGCATTTTAGCATCAGCAGAGAACAAGACTACTCATATCCATTGGATTTGTAACTTGTTTTGTTTGGGTTTTTTTTTTTTTTTCCAGTAAAGATGTCTTTGGGCAATGAAGGAAATCAGGAGGGCAGAGAAAATACAGAAAGATGTTTCAGTGTTCACACTGTTGCCAGGTGGTTGGGATATTACTGTTACAAAATCAAAGTAGGTAACAAGCCACAAGAGTTTAAATTTTGTGTGGGTAAAATGTTCCTGAACCTTTACAGAAAGTTACTTAAGAGAGTCTCCTGGGTACTGCTCCACAAGTAAGTGTTGCTTGTGTACACAGGAGGCCCAAAGCTGGGCCTGTGGTCAGTGCAGCTGTAAGGATATGTCAGGATTCAATAGATCGGCTATTAAGGAGATGTACTAKTTCTCTCTGTGACTGAAAACACACGTTTCACTCAAGTGGGGTGGTTGTTTTGCCTACAGTATCCCACAGAGGTACAAACAAGACTGTGCAATGTTATCTTTCCCTTCTTCTGCAGAAAACACTTTCCCCTATTGATTTTTGCAAATATTTCAGTGTTAACTGAGATAAATCCAACATCTTCTCTATTTGGATGYAAATTTGTTGAACAAATGCAAAGAATATCTATTGTTGCTCTCAAGAAGATTGTTAATAAGCACAATTTTCTTCTGACTGTTTTTTTTGCAAGACTACATTTCTTCTCCTGTAACTCTGAAGAAATAATTTTTTTCATCCAAGAGAAAAGAAATCCACTACATTTGGTTTACAAGATTACATGAAATTGCAAATAAAAAATAACTTACTGTGTTCAAAACGGAGAGGGAAATGACACCTCTGCTCCAGGTTTAAAGATCAGTCTTCCACAACTCATTCTGCATATATAACCCCACTAARATCTGTAAGGTGTGTGTATGCACTCCACTGGTGTGGCTTCATTCTTAATATTTAAAATTTAGCTAAAAACCAAACACAACTCTACTATTTTGCTTTATTTCCCAAGCATCTGTAGCCTGGGGGACTTTGATGTGTGAGGGTTCTTGACAGTATATTCTTGCCAAAGCCCAAAAGAMAAAGAAATCAATCTTCTACATCTCAACTTAGATTTTATATGCTTTAATTGTGCAGTAGCAGACTTCTTCCTACATTACCCTTCCAACTTCATTAATTAGTGATATCTCTGAGCCTATTTATAGTAATTGCATCAACTGACAGAGTAATTGTAAACAGTGTAACTGCATGTTCTGGTGATTTTTTTTTATTTTTTACTTACACAAATTATAYAGGTAATTTAATAAAAGTAATTATATAAATGGTAAATACAAGTTGAATTACTTGATTTCTTGCATCTCCACTACAAACGTAAACCTCAAAATGAAGTTTAAAAGCATGCAAAGAAATTTTCAAGAATCCTGGTTAAATGTCAAATCCAAGCTACATTGTCTTCTTCTGTAGTGTTTTCCTGTTGCGATCTGCTGTTTAACTGGCATGCCTTGGGCTGAGTATTGCCAACATTAACCAGGCATAACCAAATAGAGAARGAATCATGAAGGAAGTTTAGCTGTGAGAAAAACAGTAAGGCTGAACACCAGGATTTTCCAAGTGGACAGGAGGTAGTYGCATACATGCTTTTTACWCTGGAAAATCTTAGCAGCATTCTCTACCTATGTGTTCCTATTTTTTTCTGAGTTTGTCACAGGATATGCAAGGAGTACTGTGAAATCAGTGTCTAACAAGTTATAAGATCACACGTGTTTTTTCCCTATTAAAAGTCTTGTAAATTGCCACTTTCCTCTTTAGTGCAAAGATAACTTAAAATTCAAGATGCATTTTTATAAATGTAGGCTTATGTGTGCTTTTTTGTTTACTTTCTGCRTTTCTTTGAGCCTGTGCATCATAAAACAACAAGTAACTTTCACTTTTTTAGTTTCACTTTTAGACTCTAGTTAYGGTAAACTTTCAAATGCATTTGTGGTATTTTTATAATTGAACATGAGGTGGTTTTTGGTATTTTGGCCAGAATATTTTTAATAAATATTGTTAATACTTTTGAAGCAAAATGAAAATGTAGATTTTCCTTTGATGTAGACTTCCTAACAAGTTCCTCATAAAAGGAGATAAGAAGATTGATTGCAAGTTCATGGGAAGGAGGCAGGAGGCTGAGGTTTAATGCCTCTTGTATCATGTGCCAAGTCACTTAGAGCCAGATATTTAGCCAGATTCCCTTACCTGTGGATACAAATTATGTCCACAAGCATTAACAATTTTGTTCCAGTAAACTGTTTAGTGTGTGAGGGCCAGGCCGGTGTCTGGTCCTGTGGTGGCTTCCCCAAGAGTACCTGCCTCAAAGGTAGCTGGATGTGGCACCATCCAGATTTGCATGTGGCCCAGGACCCTGAGAACAGCAAACACTTAGGTGTGAGTGGCAGCCACCTCCCCTGCTGAAAATGGGCATAGCCTGGACCTTAGTAAGGCCAAAACCGATGGCAAACTGCAGGCCAGCAGGAGAWGCAGCTGCCTACACACCATCATACTCACGCTTTCTTGCAGCCAGGCTGGATGGCCAGGGAAAGGGTTGGGAGCTGATTGGAAACTTTTTAGCAGCTGGAAACAAGGCTGTGCATCCATGGGCTTAGAGAAAGAAGGAGGGGCTCTGCTGTCTGCTGCTCCAGTGGTGTAGATGAACACCTGGATCTTTAAGTTTGTACATATGGTTTCTGCACATGCAGGTTTAGACCCCTCTAGACCACTGTGGCCTGATTATAGCAGAGCACCTACACTGAAAATCCAGTGTGTTTTGGTATAGAGCACAAATAAGATAGCAGTGGTTCAGACTTACCAGTTGATTGCATTATATCTTTTTCTTTATTTATTTTGAAAGCATAGTTGACCTTAGGCCAGGTAGCAATAAGAATTCAATGATAAGGTGAAACTCAATCAATTGAAATTTTATAGGACTTGATAAAATTAGGATCTTGAGTGAGGGAGCAAAGGTAAACCTTGCACTCTTCAGCAGAAGCTCTTTTTTTGTGGTAAACCCTCTTTGTTTGTGTATGGCTTGGAAGGAGAGTAATGCCTGAGGCCTTCTAACTGCAAAAATAGCTTACTATAGGAACTGAACATATGTTGTATGAAAGCTGTTTTTTCATTTGTTGGGAAACAGCACGGTACAGTAGGTGCAAAAGGAGGCTCAGGGCAAGTGGCACCAGATCCTTGGACACCAGCAGAACCCCACATCCAGTTGGCTGCCCAAGCATGGTGGGCTCAGTGGTGTTCAAAGTGCAGTGCCTCCTGTGAAAACCAGCCTCTTTTCATGTAATGCCTACATCATCATACAGAACAATCTCATTTCTTTTAAAAACAGTACTAAAAATAAGAAGGATTCATTGCATAGGCTGCTTCATCTTTTTAACCTGTAGCAGAGCACTGACATTCAAAACAATAGAAAATTTGCAATATGGTGGGTATTGACATTGTATGTTACCGAAATACCTGGAGCAATACATCCTTTCCACCTATTCTYATCACACAGGAAACTATGTCATTTCTTGACTTTATTTTATTTCTAGCAACTACTGCTTGAAAGGCAATAGTGATGTTTATTTATTTATATAAAATGTGATACGATAAAAAATTAGACAAATTTGATTAGTACCAGAGGAGAGGACAAATAAGTGTAAACAGAGGCAAATAAGTTTATTTTCTTTAATGATTCTTTTAAGCATACTCATATGTMAAGGAACAGCAATATGCATTTCAAAATGATAAAGTAAACCCTATTCACCAAAGAAGTGATTTGCTCTATGTACATGTTTACCTAGAAGGGTGTGGTTACTCTAATGTATGCCTGGCTGGCAAGCAGAGAGGCTTTTGTTCTGTGGCTGCTTTTAAAAGTGTCCTCTGTGGCTTTTGTTCTGTGGCTGCTTTTAAAAGTGTCCTCTGCAAACCTTTGCACTGGTTTAGCAGGGGATTCAGTCTGTTCCTTCTCTCTCATTTTTGCTCTTGTAAATGCAAAGCAATTCCAGTGATATTTCTTAAGGTTCAGTAGATATACCTGGTGTACCTGAAAGCAGAGCTTAATCTATAAACCATGGTAGTGTAGTTGAGACTAAGCACATGTAAATGAGTTTAGCCACTTATTTGTCCAATGCACAACATAGCAAGGTCCTACAGACACCAACTGCTTACATTTAGCCTTCTTTCACTGTCATGAAGCTGGAAAGTCCTGGTTCCCCATCGCAGCAGTCTTTCTTCCCTCTTGTTCCATTGACTTGATAAATTGGAAGGAAATGCAAGGTGATTTACACCAATTTAAATAAAAGCATGGGCGGGCTCTTGTCAAATCCATTGTCTTTWAAATTCATTAATTTCTCCTATTACTGTAAGATAAGTAAAGGAGATTTGTCTCTTTCTGTGGTTCTAACTCACTGGTTTCAGTAATTTCTTACATGTTTTCTTTTAGCTGTTAACCCATGATTAATCTCATTTTGTAGATTTGTCATGGACTCTGCTCACACAAAGCCCTATTTCCCATGAAGTCTGTTATTATCGTATTAGAATCCAGTATTTTATATGCTTATAACCTTGCCCCTTTCAAACCTTCTCCCATCATTCAATTGACTGAGTATTGTGAAGTGGAATCAGTCTCTTTTTTTCYACTTTCCTTCACACTTGCTCTGTTGCTGTGCTAGACTAATGTTGGYTAGCTGTTAAAGCTTTTCATTTTCATCATATCTGTTTTACATCCTCAGGTCCTGTGTCACTCCTTTCTGTATTAGTCAGTAGGAGGTGCCAAAATATTGGCAAGAAAAGTAATTTTTTCAGGCCAAGACAGAAAAATCACCTCCATTTTTGTATCTTGTAACCCTGGTTAGTCACTGATGTTTAAGAGGTAGTCAAATTATGTATGCAGTTACACTATATATACAAATAGGGCAGTGCTTCTTCATCTCTTCCTTGTGCCCATAAGTGCTGCCATTTAATTCCATTAAGTTACTCCTACATCACATCATTAGCTTTTAAAGAAGTTTGCTGGATCTTAATTAGAAGCAATACCAAGTGGTTGAAGAGGTGATTGCTATCACTTAGACAGCTCTGAGCAATTGCTGTTATTACTAATTATTTTTGTCCAGCAAAGTTTGGGTATGAACTGTGAAAATGTGTCCACCAAATATTTTTAGCAATAATTCTTCAAGATACATGTTTACATGCACGGTTTTTTCAACACTGGAAATGACTTCTGGGACCTGCAAAAGTATTTCCTGAGGTATCTTCTAAATGTCAATTGACAGCATCAGGCAGCTTGTGGTTTGAGAATTCAACCAGATAGGAAAAGAATAGTCAAAAGTGTTGAAAAAACTCGTGCTCAGCTTCTTGAAGAGAGGGTGTGTCAGCAGTGCTTAGTTTTCTTTAGGGGTTTGAGCCTTTATTGGATTTACATGGCAAAATCAGACAGAAAATTATCCTTGGTGGCTAATTATAAAATGGAGTTGATTTAGTGGACCCATAAAGTAACTGAGTAGAACACCAGGACTGTGGCCAGACTTGCTGGCAGTTCTTGGCTTTGGGTCCTCTGCTGTGCAGTAACTACGGAGACAAATTGTGAAAATGAAAACAGCTTTAAAAGACAGGTGTCATAGTGGAATTTTCTGTGCTTTCCTTTGCTTCTCTCTTTAGTGAAGGCTGGTGAGTTATATAGAAAATGATACTTGGAAGACTCTTTCATACATTTCTTATTTAGATACCCTGTTCTTTTGCTGTGCAGTCTCTCACACGTGTAAAAGAACCCATTAACTTTTGCATTCACACTTCCAGTGCTTTCACTACGTTCATTACTAATGACTGCACTTTCTGGAGATGCTGGTGTTTGTAACCCTATTCTTTAATGTTTTATTACTTCTGTTTTGTGCTTCCCATATGTTTCCGGGGAGAATTCCCTTCTTTCTTTTACTTGTCTTGTTTCTGCTTGCTCTTTCTGTGCATGCCAATTAATAATGAAGGCTATGCCTGTGCTTCCCCTCCCTATGGYACAATGTGGTTTTCTCTAGCTCTCACTTTTTGTGGAAAGTAGGCCATCTACTGTTGCTTTCTAGTATGGATTGCAGATCCCCCAGCAAATGGCCATGCCATGCRTGTAGGTTCAAGATTGGACTTCACAAGTGCCTATTCTCCTGTTAATGGGCACTTCTTGTTTTGAGGAGTATTGTGATGCAGTAGTCTCAATACCAAACAGAAACCTCCTTTCTTTTTTCYCTTCTTTTGAATAGTAATCAACATAATTGCTTCATATCAGCTGCCATAAATTGAGTTTTTTATTTTGTAATCTAGATAGTATTCAGTGTTCTGGTTTGCTAATCTAAAACTTTTCCTCAAATTAACATTTTTCATAGTTACACATCAAGCACCTTTCCGCTTCCCCATCCCCACTGAAGTTAGAGGGCAAGAGATGACCACCTATTGATTTAGGCAGCTATTAATGACAGTTTTTGTCAGTTTAGCAGATCTTTGTTGTGGGTTTTTCTTTTTTTTTAGTTTGGGTTTTTTTTCCTTTTTTTCTTTTTTTTCTTTAAGTGTGGTTTTGAGCAGAAAAGTGACTTTAAAAAATGAATCTTGGCAGTACACGTTCTCCATATGTCTTCTGAGTCATATCTGCATAGTACACTGATGAAAACAAGCTCCAGTGTTGTCAGCACTGTAAAACACAAAGAACCATGAAAGGGGAGCTGGCCCATCATCTGCCTGCTGTACACCAGGTCAGCAGTTGGGTTCTGAWTCCTCAGCTGTTTTTGGAGATGTTACAGAAACTGAGCATTGAGAGTGCTCACCTTCTTATCAGAGGTGAACTTGCTATGGGGGCAATTATTTGGACTTCAGTTTGATGGAAATATTATTGCCAGATTAGAATCATATGGAGATAAAGACAGCTTTTCTGGTCTGTACTGTTAGGTGAAAGTTGGATATTTCTCCCTTTCCTTCCTATGAAACCTGACTGAGGGACTTGTCATACAACATTATTTTTGTGGAAGAAAATTCCTTTATTAAATCACATATTAGTCTTAGTTCTGCAATGAAATATTTACTTCTTGGTTTGTTAAGAATAAAGAATGAGTATAATAATTTTATTATGCTCAGTTCATATTCTGTTCMCTTGCAATGACATATTTCTCAGTGGTTTGTCTCTCTTTTCACATGGAAATGTAATTAAAAAGTTTTATCCTGGTTTTAGGTAAATTGCAATTTTCAGGTATGTTCCCTTTTCTCAATTAGAAATACAAGGGATTGCAGTTCCTCTGAAGAGCGTTTTTAAAAAAATACACCTACTTTACATAAGCAAAATTACAGAACAAGTTCATCTTTTTGAGTGTCTGACTCTTTAAACTGGTTGCTAACAGAGAGGCAGTCTTGCACTGGGTGCAGTTGCTGTGAAAAGAAAATGAAAAATAAAGTAAGTAAAGGCACTTGTAGTAACTCTGAAAGTTATAAAATTATGTAGATTCTTGGTGTTTTGTGGGTAGAAATATAAGACAAGTAGAGCTTGCTTTTCTTAAACAAGACAATTAGGAAACCAGCTAAATTGCTGAGGGGTGCATATGAATAAATAAAGCACCTGTCCTTRCTAATCTATCACTTGTCAGATGTTGCTTTAATTTGATGAGGAGGCCAATACCTGCTTATGGCCCCACTSTGCCCAAATATAACTGGAGAGCAGGACTTGACTCTTAGGGTGAGGCTCTAGAACTCAACAATGGCAACGCACCAGCCCGTGCCACTATGGAGCTGTGACAAATGGCATCTTGACAGACACATAGGAGCTATCTGATTACACTGGAAGGGGCATTAAAGTTGACCTCAGATGCCCTAAATCTCAGTGTGGTAAGCTAAAACATAGGCAGAAATTCTCTTTTCCAAGGAGCCCATGCCTTCTAGAGGTTGAGAATGAAGTCAAAGGAAGGCATTTGTCTGGGTTAGAAGAAATTTAAGTCTAGAGGAGTTTGGACAGAACTGAGAAACATTTTGAATGTTTCCAATATAAATTATTAAGTATTCAATGACAATGACTAAATGGTCCATCTCTAGTTTTCAGACTTAGTCAAATAAATATCAGGAGCTTATCGCAGGAGCTGCTTCTTTAGACTGCTTTTAACATAGCATAAATCCCATACCAGTTCGTACTGTTCAAATTAAACATATTTGACTGCAGCAAATATGTATTAAACCTATTTTCATACTCTCAGAGGTTGCTTTGGTGGCAAATTGTGATTTTTTAAACYGCAGATACCTCTTTTCAAGAAACAGAGACAATGTTGCTGATTTTGTTAAATGTACAGTTTCAGGTACTCCTGATAATAACAGACTTCAGCCCTTTTTGTAGAAAAGTACTTGCACGATTTTCCTGAAACATTTTTTTTTACTTCTCACCTAAATTCTCATCTAAATGTTTCAGAAGCAGCTGGACATCATCAATATGGTCTGTACAACCTCTGTATTCTGTAAATGGGTAGGTAGACACAAAGACAGAACTTTTTGTGGAGTCAGTCACTGAGATGGCAAGTGCTTCTCTGTGAAGTCTGTTTAATTTAGCTGACATAACAGGAGCTGATCTGTACGTAACTGTGCCAAGGAAGGATCATCTTGTCGGCACATTTCTTCCAGTCTCTGCCTTTGCTTGAGGATATTGAGGGCTGGTGATAATGCAGTAGAAATTATATCTTGCCAAAAAAGCTTTGAAACCTTGCCCTGTAAACCCTGGTCTTTTTTTTTTTTTCTTTTCCAATAATAGCTCCTCTGGAATTCCCCAGTAAGAAAATATACTCTTAACCTTCCTAGTGACATTTTAGTTGCCTTTGACAATCACACAGTTCATAAGTGTTTTGGCTAATATTCTAGCCCAGCTGGCTATTTTTCTCCCTCTAGCACACAAAGATTGATATCCACTCTTCTAGTCTTCCTCACACAAAGCTGGTATTATCAGAAAACCACCTTTTTTTCTACTGCTTGACTAAAGTGTCAGAATTCAGAGATTCTCAGGCTCTTTTTAACATGCTGTAGGCTACTCTAGAAATAGTGGTTTTTTTCAGCAGTTTCTGAAAGCCTCAGGGCCATCCTGTCTTCTAKTTTCAGTTTCCTCTCCAGGTTTTAGGGATTACCCTAAACCTAAAAAAAATACTCTTGTTTTTTTTTGCTTGTAGCTAGCAGTTCTCTGCTGTTCAAAAAGACGGGGGTGACTATTTACTCTGTAAGGCACTGGTCAGGCAAATTCAGTTTTGTTRGTTTTGACTTTCCCAAAGATCAATGGCCTGTAGCTTCCCCTGACCCTGTGGTGTCTGTTCTTCATCCCACAGGATAAATATACTAAGATTTTTGTTTCTGTAACTGGATGAACGGTTAGGTTATTCATTGTTATCAAATCTTTCCCTAGGAAAAGGCCTAGCTTTGGAGTAATTTGGAGTACCCCAAATCAGAAGTTTTTGTGCAAGGAACTTCACATGGTTTCATATAAGAGAAGAAGAAAGAAAGAAAGAGAGAAAAGAAAGAACCATTTTACATGCAAAAGACCAATACCAAGAATATTCTTTGTTTTACAAGAAATATTTTCAGGCAATTTGGTACACTACACAATTTTTTTAATGGGTGTTGGCGAGGCCCCATCATTCTGTAATCCTTTCCTTTCTGACACAGATGAACGGACTGCAAAGAATGACCTCAGGGTTACTGTAGGCAGCAGTGAAACTCACAAAAGATCCATTTGTAGAGTATATCACAAAGCAGCATAAAGCATGCCAGCTACTTCCCTCTGCATAAGGAAAATGCTCTCYACTTGCAGTGATCTTCTTGTTGAGAAATGATCACTGCATCAATGCTGMATCTCCAGCTTTTCATCTTTCTTGACGCTTTCAAGAATCCACATTCTTCAGAAGTTCCCTTTACACTTCTCTATCAGCTGCTTTGGTACGACACTGCAGCTTAACAGAGTGCAAACCTCTGCCTGTCCTGTACATGGGGTCCCAACCAACAGCCCTGTGTGTTGTCTCCTCTGTAAACTGTCCTTCCAGYTCTCCTGCTGAGCTACTGAGGGCAACACTGGCTTATTTAGCTTGGATTGGTAATGAAGGTATTTGTATAATAGCGCTGACAGTAGAAATACCAAGCCTGTTTTAAAGCTCATATGCTTGCTATGAAGTAGGAAACCTGCTTTCGAGGGTTCATCAGGCTTAGCGACACAAGAGCCTGATAAGAATGGCTCTGCATGCTCCTCCTGTGGACCTTTTGTTCAGCACACAACTGAAAAATGACCTTTCCTCTCTCATTTCCTACATTATGCATTTCTAGCATGTCTGTGATCAAGATAATTCTTTAAGGACTGCTTATTGTTTTGATCACATACGTTTGCTATGCTTTTCTACGTCCCTTTAGTAGCTGTAGCATCTGACTCAAATAATTTGTTAAATGGCCAGCTTCCTCTTTCTTACGGTCATCTCAGTGGTGTTCTTCAAGTGCCAGTGGCATGTG
Organism: Malurus melanocephalus; assembly: GCF_030028575.1. Classification (NCBI taxonomy): domain Eukaryota; kingdom Metazoa; phylum Chordata; class Aves; order Passeriformes; family Maluridae; genus Malurus; species Malurus melanocephalus. The sequence continues at coordinate 2,535,357 of NW_026623270.1, read as the reverse complement.
ACTAGACAGCCACCCACCAATCCTTTTCAGAAAGAAAAATTACTAGGTWAGCCTAAAATTTGATAACTTTCACAGTTACATTTTAGCAAACACTTTGCAGTATCCCTTTGGCTGTATTACCATCTCATAAAGCTTTATTTAGAAATAAAACTATAGATAAGTTTCTTGAGACTTTCAAGACTTTAATATTTTTTTTCCCTCTTTGATTAGGAAAGCTATGATTGGGAAASCAATACTCTCTTCCTACACTATTGCAAACTGAGGGATGTCACCCCTACATCTARCTGTCACTGTTCAAACTTCGCACTACCTGTGAGAACTCCTATTTTGGTTGTCCTGTAACTTCATGAGCATTTTAGTGCTTCACAGTGCTAAGGCCAGACTTCGTTTTTCACCTTTACCAAAGCTGAGGTTGTTTATCTTGAAATCACACTGGAAAGCAAGTGAGTGAAAACAGAAACGTGATATAAAGGGTATTATTTTTGTTCAGCTTGACTCATATTAATTTAGATTTACCTATCCATTTGGGATAAAATTTATAAGAATTATTCATTTAAATTATTTTTACTTCATCAGTTTAACTGGAGATGTAATTATTAAACTATATAGATTTTCATACACGCAAACCTCACTGGTAATGTACAAATAATACTATTTACTTTAATTTAAATTTCCTAGTTACATACACTTCTTGACGTACTGAGTCAGTAAAACCTACATCCAAAAATCTTGGAGAAATTACTAGATGATACATGGCTGACCTCAGTGTTTATTGATAAGTTGCTTCATTCCTCTAATAAGGTTTGGGCATACAAACTAAAATTTTTGGCAAGCTCACAWAGAATGGCAAAGGTGAAAGGTGAGGGTAAGAAATCCGTGAGAGGAGGTAAAAGAGTAAAGTGGTCTAAAGAACAGGTTGTTAGATATTGATAGAAAAAGATGTGTACAAATAGAAGTATATATGTCAATTTAGATAGAATTCAGACTTACTCAGATGCAAGCCTGAATTCAGTTTTTGGAAGAGACTCCTTGAATGTCATATTCCTGCTTTTATTCATAGCAGAGTCAAAAGGATTTTTCTATTAATCTAAATGAGAAAAAGACAAAGCCCAGAACATAACACATGAAATTCAGTCCTAGATGTAGTGACTGCAAAAGCAATGGCCAGCAGCAATTCATACAGGTACAACTTYCTCAAGTGCTCAAGGGTAATCTTGGAGTTGCTGAGCTCACTCACCAGAGCTCAGGAGAAGAGGAGTGCATGCTGCAATTGATGTGCTGCATGRTCCAAAGCATATCATCTAGCTCCAGCAGCTCCAGCTTAAGTGCAARGGTTAATAATATTTCCATTATTTAGAAGACATTTCAGAAGTTAATACACTAATGTTCATAAGAGTCACTGAAATGATCAAGATATAAATCAAATGGAAAACTACTGAAGCAAAAAACACTCTCAGAAAAATATCCCTGTTTTAGAACAGTTTTTTCTGCTCCACTTCCTTTTTCTTTCACACACTGGAAGTCAACAGGGGCAGAAACAGCCCTACTGATTTTTCTTATCTCTAGCAATCTTTATTTCAAAGTAGTTAGGCAATTTTCTAAAAGGAAAGCAGTATTTATGCCTTTTTAAAAAGTYCCATGTCTCTGGTCTGAGAAAGCTCAGCTAAGGTTCTTCAGTGAGATATTTAGGCTGCTTTCATTCTGGAACATATTACAACATGAAGGATAATGGTATCACTGTCACTCATACRAGTGAGACCTGATTAAATATGGCAGGACTTCTTTCATCTGAATTATTCCAAAGTTTTATTTTTTTATTTAAAGCTTAATCACCATGAATACCTAAAATATTTGTGAGAAAAACTTCCTTGTTGATTTTTAATATTCTTATCTTTCTGTTGAGGCTTGAGAGTTTTCAAAACACAGGGAGGACCTCTAACAAGGGTACATCTGATACACAAAAGCAGCAAAGAAAATAAAGCAAGCAAAAATTTGCATGAAAGCAATGTTCTTTTGAAACAGCAGAGGCAAACATGCCRTGCCATACTTGTTTCCTACTCTGACAAAACATACCGTGCAGCAGTGCTCAGAGCCTCCGATGCAAATGATAATGGAAATATTAATGCGGGTCCTTATCTGAGACCTGCTGAAGTCAGTTGAAGGCCTTCCATTGATTGCAAGGAATATTAGATCAGGCCCTTTCAGAACATATTTTGGTCAACTCTTGTCCAACCGTTATTTCACATAGGAGAAATGGGGTTTATCTCCCTTCTGCACTCTGCTCTTCTATCAGCAGAGTGACATCCAAGTGAGGGATCCAAGCACGAGAAAAGTCCAGGCTGTCCCGGTGGTGAAGTACAGAGGGTGTGGCAGTTTTTAAAGTCTCGACACAATGACACATGAGAGAGAAAGGGAGAGTGAGACAAAATAAATCATAGAGCAAGACTGGAAGGCAAAGAYGTAGAAAAGTATAAAAGGAGTTCTTCAGCTTTTCTAAACCAAAAATAGTCCAGTCATGTTAAGACGTGAACAGGTGGGAAAGTACAGCTTCGCAGCTTTAAAATTGTATATTGTTTTTCATCTGTAACACAAAAGAGAGTTTGAAAAAAGTGAAAAACGTTCCAGCAGGTTTCAGAGCAGGAAGGAAACTATGCCAAATTATTGCTGATGTTCAGTCTTTACAGGTGTGCTTTCTCCTTCACCTTGATGGGAAATCCCCTTATTTAATCTCATACAATGTAGCAGCAGAATGATTGTAAGCAACTTCCTACCTGGTGTCCTTTTCTTTTGCCTTTCAAACTGCAGTGAGGCAACAGGAATTAAGTCCCTGCAGGTTATAGCACATGGCTGAAATCATAKCAGCTTGCACAGCATCTCTGGCAGTGGGGTTCTGGAGGGATGCTGGCAGCCCTGTGTAAGGAAACAATTWGCAGAGCAGGGGGCAGCTTGAGCTGTTTGCTCTGTTTTGGTCTTCTTTTGAGTCCTTTCTCCCACACTTTCCAACAAAACTTGCTTTTCTCTTACAGGGTGTTGCATTTCAGTAGGAAAGTGTAAACTATAGGTGCAATGAGCATTTGCTTTTTGGTTTTTCAAAATAAAGATGATTCATGGAGAAAAAGATCTTTGAAACTATATTCTATCATATCCTGTCACTATTACACAAACAGAACTAGACACTARTATCTGCTGTTGTATGCTTTATTGTCCAAAAATCAAAATGGCAAAAAATAAAAGTAAAGGGCAAGCATGACCCAAATGTATAATTTCCCTAAGATCTTCATTTTCTGATTCTTTTAAAATATTGAAAAATTATGAGAAGACACTGTCAAAATATAAATATTTCATAAGGTTTTATTTAAATATTTAACTACTTTAAAATAGTTTGAATCTTATGACCATTATCAGCTTCCATATGTTACTTTATTTTTCTTGTTCTATTTAATGTTTGTTTGACTTGTATTGCAAGTTTTTTTAAACTTCTACATTAGTGCTACTATGATGTCTGTGTTCTGTTAAACATTAGAGAGAAAAGTAATGATTTGCACTGCTGACTTGACACCATGTAGCAGAACCATTTCAATGTTTAGTGTTTTGATACAGTTACCTTGATGTGTTTTCAGAAATTTTTTGTATTTTTTTTTTTTTAAATATAGCAAATCTCAATATTTTGTCAATTTGCYCCAAATTTGGAAATGCAGTTTCTTCTTACCTGGCTGATATCATCAACAACATTCTTTTCTCAGTTTTCATGGAGTACATATGAAATCAGATATTCTTGTCCCTGCTCATTCCTATTCTGAAGGCAGAGCCATAAAACCAACACTAATCCTCTTCCCTGTGCACTCACCCAACCAGCTGGGATCAAGCTGAGACATTTTTCCTCTCTTGCAAGGGCTCATACTCAGGGACCCTAATAAACCTAGAGAGATGGACAAAAACAAGGCCACATCTCACTCCATAGCTTTTTAGTAAAATACTGTCTTTTTTCTTTTTAAATGATTTATTAGTATAAAGGTTAGACTGGGAGATGGATACACCTTGCATTAATTTTGCAAACACACCACAAGAAAATGTATACCTCAGATTATTTGATAACAATTCACATATACATTRCCACTACTGTATGTGCAATGAAAACTTTAAAAAGGCACTGTAATTTAGAAAATGTGAATCGTTGAAGAGATTATTATAAATACACATAAATGTTCCATGAATTTTAATTTACTTTTAATCATTATTGTTTTTTACTGGGTTTTTTTTCACTCAATAAATAGTTATAAATTAAATATTTGACTAAACTAAGCAACTAAGCATTSAGAAAAAAATTTATTAATTACTTTTGATCAATTTCTATCTCCTTAGATTTTTGGTGTGATGAGAGATATAATTAAACATTTTTCAACAAAAGCCTGATCCAAAACTTGTGAAAGATAATAGGTACCATCACAATTTCATTTAAATTAATTGGCAAGGGTCCTTCATTAGAAKGAGTAAGATTTTCAGTATGGTAACTTGCCTGACTTTTGACAATTCAAGTTTTATGTTTTGAGATTAAAATTCCTGTTCATACAAGTGCAGCCTGTAAAAAATAATGAATGGAAAGTAGAGTGGAAATCTTGAAGTGTTTGTTCAATTAAACMAAAAAAAAAAGGCATTACTGATTTTTGTAATACTTTTGGAAGAAATTACAAAAATGGTCTTTGCTAAACTGATGTTCAGATTAGATATTACAAAAGAGTGGTCACGCACTGGGATAAATTGCCCAGGGAGGTGGTGGAGTCACCATATCTGGAAGTGTTYAAGAGATGTCTGGATGTGGCACTTGGGGATATTTAGGGGTAATTGTGGTAGTGCGGGGTTGATGGTTCAACTAGATGATTGTGAATGTCTCTTTCAACACTGTGATTTTATAAACTGGCAGGGTATTCYAGACTTACTATTCTAGCTTCTTTTATCATAACATTAGCCAAAACCTCAAGGCCTAAAATAAATGTCACATATTGAAAACAAAGTATRTTTCAAAATACAACAGAATATTTCAGTTTGAGGGAAAAAATGATCAAATCTTTAAGTTGCTCTGCTAATTTGTGATGAAAYAAAATGTTGGTATCTCAAAGCCTTGCAGGCAGTGACAGCTGAGTTGGACACTGGTGGCAGCTTTCTGCAGCCTCATGCATGGCTTGCCAGCCTGCTGTCTTGAAGCCAGTGGAAATTGTGCCATTGAGTAAAACAGGATGGCAGCTAAGGGTTATTTTCTTTTGAATAAATAACGTATCTTTCCTAGCATTTCTCTTCACCTCACCACCGACTTTTAACTCATGCATCCCCACAACTATTCTCTCATTTTATATGGCTGCAGCCATTTCATCTCCGACTGACTGCTGTGGACTCAGTCCATCCGGTTACAGGCCACATGGACTTTTTATGATTTAAGTGTCTCCATTTCACGAAGAACTGCCTAATTGCAATGCCTCTCACGGCCCTATCTCTCTGTGATCAAAACATGTACCTCTTCTGTGATATGAAGCTGGGGGAAGGAGAAAAGAGGAAGGACATCGGTGCGGTTATGGTGTTAGCCAGAGCCTCTGGGGATGAGGGTGTATTTCCTTGTGCCGCCACAAATGGCTGTCGTGGCTTCAGACAAATKACTTGAACTGCTGCAGAGGTCCCTGAAATGTTGCTTAGGCAGCAGAATAATGCTTTAAAAGGCACGGTCCTGAAACCACCTTTGGTCGTGGCCTGAAATCCATCAGCCCCCTCTCTCTGCTTCTCTCTGCCTGAGTGAGAAATGCCACAGCGAGGACATGGCGGAGCAGCTCGGGCCTGGCTCACCCCTGAGCTTGCCTGGCCAAAGAGGCCCAGTGCTCCTCCGCCTGCTCTTCCCGCTGGGACAGGGCCTGGCAGGCAGGTGTCCCTGCTGCCCTCCCACCCGGCCAGGCCCTGTGAGAGGGGACACACAGGGACACACAGAGGG
>NW_026623270.1:2357787-2528571 GCF_030028575.1 Malurus melanocephalus | reverse complement strand
CATGGTCGCACCTTCCAAGGGAATCCCCATCTCATCCCACCCTACTTGCCCTGTTCCCCCATAGTGCACAGGCCGGGTGCGCTCTCAGGTGGAACAAAGCTGGGAATGCCTGGAGGGAGCTTTCAGCACCTTCTGCCAGAATCCGGCTGCTCGCAGCTGAAACCTCGCATAACATCCTGCTGTGGACCTGGGGTCTCCAAGCAGCCATGCCATGCAGTGCATCCATGCCTGTTGGGCTGCTCCACGCACTCACATAGATGCAGGAGTGGGAATTAAGAGCAGAGATGCTCCATGGCATCCTTTTTGCACCTTACCTTCCAGGGCTTTGCAGCCCACCCAGAAGGGATTTCACACCCTGCTGTTAAGTGGGGTATTATCTTGCTTGAGTAAAGATTTAATTAAAAAAAAAAAATAAAAACAACAAAACTCTCTTGAAAAGAAAAATATTTGGCCAAATCCTGTGTTTATTTAAATACACATAATAACAAAGATCCTATGAATTTTCTTCCTCTGTTTTTGTAGAAGGGTCAGAGAGCCTCTTAATCTGCCCTGATTTCTTTTACTAAAAGGCAGAAAAATACTGTCACAACAAAATGGATTGGGAAGGATGGGAGTTCAACAATCTGTGTCTTTCAGTGTGTTACAGATTTCACATTTCCCTATTTTTTCTTAAGTGAACTCTTCCCCACACCTACTTTCTCGCAGGTGTGAGAAACTGATGTACATTTGACCTTCTTTTTCCCCTCTCTTTGCACTCCACCATTGTCAGGTGGTTAGTCTAGGTTCTCCAAAACTGTCTTTCTGTCTGTATTGTCAAAATCTTTTATTTTCATATCCTGACTCTCCTGGTGGTAATTTTAAAAAATAAAATTAAAATGCAGGCTTTCTTTCATTAAGAAAAGTGATGCATTGCAAACCATGCTAAAATCTTAAGGAAGCCATTGCAAGCCATGCAAAACCTTAAGGAAGACAATCGAAGTTTTTAAGCCCCAGTAGCCATTGAGGAAGATTGAATGATTTTACCAGGGTTGGAAACACAGACAAAAAAAAAAAAAAGTTAAAGATATTTCGGGTTTTTAAGTCTTGTGCAGTAAGTGTTTGAAGGAGATGAAAACCAAAGTAGAAATCTAGAATATTTCAATGGCTTGTATCCATGTGAAACTGAATTTCCAGAAAGTTCAAGAAAACTCAAAGCTAGGTATACTTTCCACACTTACTACTCAAAATAATTACAGTAGGTTCCTTGGGCCCTCCTTGACTAGATGATAAAGATTAAAGACTGCGTTTTTTTCCTTGGTTTCAGGATTGTAGCATAGCTCATGAATGAAATGGATCAAAACCAACCCTCACTTTGTTTTTCCCTTCTTTGTTTTGGAGAAGACAAGGTCTGTATACAGAGCACATACCAGGTGCATACAAAAGTAATATATAATTTCAGTATGAAAACTATCACCTCTGTGCCTCAGAATCCTGTAACATATGATCATACTACATAATCTGGTGTGTATTGGGATTGCCATTTTCAGGAGCATGAGAGTCATAAAAGCTGACTGTGTCCTTTAGCCAGTTTTGGATTGGGCCCTTGGCTGTCCCTTCTGAATTGGGCACTGGCTCATTCAAAATCCTCATACAAGCCACTTGGGGAATCTTTTCTAAAAAGTCCCCCACATTTTGAGTTCTTCTTTTTTTTAGATACMCTAAATTAGACACCTGCTGGTAAGTCTTTAAAGCCAGACAGCCGTAAACAGAGGCATGCAAAGTCAGTGAATACTTTTGAGCCCYTTCAGCCTTACCTCTGTATGGCTGAATAATTTCTGGTGTGATTTGGGAGGCCCAGATGAGTTATATCAGGGCTAAATTGTGAAATTTATGTTTGTATGAATAAAATTTGTCACATTTGTTTGTTGGGTTTTTTTGGGGGGGTTTGTTTTTTTTGTGGGTTTTTTTTTTTTTYCAAAATGTTAATCAATATCTTCATAGCGTAAAGACTAAAGGTAAGTCCTCAACCTACTTGCATACCTGTTTATGCAAAATGGCCTGCTTGATGCAAACTATCTCTTGACCAAAGATGAAAATAATGCATATTTTTTAGATTCCATAACTTTAGGCACTTAAGATTGGCATGAACCTCTCACTGCAGAGTGTTATTACCAACAGGAAGACATGAATTGCAACTTAGTTCAAAAATGCAAAGGAAGATAATATGAGGAGAAAGCCCATCTGRTAGTCACCTTTTTACTGCTAAACTTATCTCTGTCACAAGGAATTAAAAGGATAATCAATAACCAAAACATTGAAAACTGAGAAATCCACAACAAAAAAGAGAATATGACTCATGAAAGGTATGCTCTTACTTTCCCTTATTGGTAAAAATGAATCACTACTGTGWGTGAGAGCTAAGTGAAAAAAAGATCAACTGTAAATACTGCTTTCTTTTTCCTCCCTTCTATCCTGTTCTTGCACCTATGAAAMAGAAATTACATTTTCTGAAGCAATATCCACAAAGGCAGAGTCTTCACAACATTCAGCAGCTAACCTGGAAGTTAACTTAGGTTCATTTATTTTGTTCAGTTGCCCAAGCTTTTGGCCAGAGAGAATGACACCAATTTTTAAGGTTCAGCTCATCTGCCCTTGTACTTAAAGCCAGTAATTTTGCTTTTTGGGAAACTCCTGTACTYATCTAAGATGGAGAGGTAGTGTTTTGCCTGAGCAGGCTTTTGAATCTTTGGTTCCGAAACATTTCAATTTTAATTTGCTACATTTGATCAAACATTCTTGTGTCTTGGTGCCTGTGAATAAGCCTGGCCTTTCTTCTGGGCAGTCAATGATCGAAAAATAAAGAGAAGAAATAAGGGTGATTTGACTTYTAAGTTAACAAAAAGTATAGGTGTAATTCAGTAACTAAAAGAAATCCTGCCCCTAAATTTGATCTCAGTTTTTATTGGCCTTTGATATAAAATCCTACTRTGTGATATGTACCAATGTTCAGTAAAAACAAAAGTAAACCCAATCCTATTGACTAATTGATTTTTTTACAATAAAAGATGCCATATTTTTTACAATAAAAGATGTACATAAAGGAATGGACATTTTAAAAAAAAAACTTTTATAAACTCCCAAAATACTCACAAGTAAAATAGACCCAATTCATTCATACAACATAGATAGATATATTAACATTTGAACAGGTAGGGCCAGAGCAATGATTTCTTATAAATCAGATAAACCTACTTTTTTTCCAAGTAGTGCTGCAGCCAGCTTTCCCTCACTGAAGATCAGTACTACTGTAAGTTAATGATGGAAGTGTGGAGCTACACCCAGCAGACTACTGCCAGTAAAGTAAAAAACAAGGGCAGTTGTGAGATTATTGTTCAAATACTTCAGTGATTCTGCAGTATTAGCACAGCTGTGAGGGTGGAGGGCACCATCAGAAATATCCCCAGCTCAGAATAAACCGGTATTACCATGTGGTATGTCATCTTTCTGTCATACTGGGCAATTTCTACTGTATTCTGCAAGTCACTGTAGAAATATGAAATAAAACTGGAATCAGTAGACCCAAGGCAGAATCACATCCCCTTGAGATACAATTTTTGTTCGGTGGGAGATCACTGATAAGCAGATTTGAAACCAATTCACCCAACCTTATCTACCTGATGGTGACCATGTCAAGATTCTGCTTCCCTCTGAGAGCRCCACAATGTACAATGACAAAGCTTTACTGCTTTGGTAGAAATACAGAGTTCTTCTGCTTATTCCTTCCGTGTTTCTTATGTCTATTACCTGTCAAAGAAATGAATTCATTTGGTGTGAAGTGAGTATCTCTTGACACACCCTTGTTGCTTTTTTTTATCACTTCATTATCTTTAAGGCTGTTGACATGGATTGTTCAGTAATTCATTACAGTATTTTTATAGGCTGATTAGTCTGATTAGTTTATGATGCTCGGCATCTTCACATCTTTCTTTCTCCCTCTGTAAAAGGTTTTTGYCTTTTCTCATTTTCTAGAGCTTCCYTTGTCCTCCCCAGTTTCTCACATGCATTCCCACCAATATTTGGCAAAATATCTTGGTTAGTTCCAAAATCAGCTAGTTTGTCTACTTTGAATTTTTGCTAGTTTTGTCTAGAGTAATTTTCATCTATCTCAGCTGGCTAAAACTTTTATCTGAATTTTTTCTTTAACCTGCTTTTTCTGTACTCTGTCTASTACTCCTCTGTCCCTGTGAAAACATATTTTCTTCAATCATGTCTGATTGCAATGTATCTTTCATGTTTGTGTGTATGTGAAGCCATACTTGCTTGCTTCTTACATTGTGGAATGGATYTATACATTGTTTTCCTCCTCTTTTTTAATACATTCATAGCTACTTTTTTTTTTCTTGCCTTTTATGCCTCATGATAATTGAAATATATTTTCCATCTGAGATTTTCTGATCTTTCCCCCCCAATCATACTTGGAAAACATTTTATAAAAATAATATGCCTGTCAAGAGGGCTTGTTGTAGAAATGGAAATCATAACATAAAGGCCAGGAAATGCAAGTTTAAGTACTGCTTAGCTTGCAAAATAAAGTTCCAAAAGAATGACAATTAAAGGGACAGAAACAAACCATTGTTCAAAAAGAAAGTGACTTCTTCCTTTCACTCAAAGCGGAAAACCAAGCTGCAGATTACATGAACTAACTGAAATATATTGCACAAATTATTTGTAATATAAGGCAAATATAGAAAACTGATGACTGCTGTTATTAGAAAATAGTGTTAAGTTTGCAATATAAAAAATAGTATATTTTTCCTATAGAAGATTATATTTTAGGTTTGACATAGGGATGCTGTACCTGTATCATGCGATGTTGTTCTTATCATRTAACTGACTTAAAATCTTTGAAAAGTATCATATGTACTTAACAAATAGCTTCTGTGACTAAATATAGTCCCTTGTATGGTCATGCACCTTTTTCTCTTCTGTTTAGAAGCCTAGGCTTTTATAAAGAGTCTGTGTTTTCTTCTAAAAGCTGCTGTGGTATGTGTTTGAGCATGTTTCATTTGCTGTTTTGACTGGCTTGACTTTTCACTTCAACAATGCAGCTGAATTACAAGTCTTACATTAATTGTAATTCATCCATTTGATAACATTAATAACAAAGAAGTCAGTCTTATCAGGGGTAAGAATCAAGAAGGATTAAGAAGCTGAAGCATGTGGAACAGAATAGAGCATGAAACAGGTCTGCTGGATGGAAAACTAAATGATGGACAACAGTAGGGGAGTAAAAAATGAAATAGAGGAGAAGAATGAAATTGGTGAATTTTTTGGGAATTCACAAACTATCAGGCTTGCCTTCAAACATCCCAGCCTTTTCTCAGAGGCACYGTGAGTACAGGCACTGCAGTTCTGRTATTGATTACACAGAGAAAGGTGGCTGCCCACATTCCTGTACCGCATGAAGTCAAGCAGGTCACGTGGCTGCTATGGCGAGATCACGAGTGATGAGCCTGTGCTGGGGATTGAATGCATAGGTGTTCAGGGATGCCTAGAGTGAGAGGAGAGGAGGTTCATGACCTAGCTCCAAGCCCTTTCCCACACATTCCATGGGRCCATGGTGTGACAGATGAAGGAAAAGATGCTTCACATCCTCCCACAGCATCCTTCCGCTTGTTCTCTGGAGATACATGCTGATCTCCTTGGCCTTGGCCACAAGGATATTATTTTAAGTGGCCTGGAAGAAACAGAAGAATTGGCTGAAGCAGATGGGTATCATACAATCCAGGACAAAGACTAGCTATGAATTTTGGAGTGCTGTTCTGGCCACATTAACTTGCAATAGGGACTGAGTTATTAGCATGTCACCATTCGTAAGGGAATTTTCAGAACACTGATGGGCACTTAGTGATGAGTCCCCAGTAGATAAAAGTGAGGACTAGATGCTTGACTCAGCTGCACCTCCCTTCTGCATCACTGACAGGGCTGACAGAAAACTAGATCAGGGAAGAGGTAGACTAAGGAGTGTTGCAGGGGCGAGTAGGAATAAGAAAGGGAGAACAGGAGCAGCAGAACATACCCAAATCTTTGGCTTAAAGGAGTAAATGCACTGACAGGGATTGACAATCAGCAATGGGAAGTATAGATGCAGGAAAACTCTTCTGTGTGCATCTGTGGAAAGAAGTAATTTTTTAAACAAAATACTAATTCATGTTCCTGCCAGTTTCATGTATTGAAATCAGTTGTTGCTTCATTAGAGTGTTTGTAGTGTGGCTAATCAATTTGTAGATAGGCAGATATTTATGTGAGTATGTATGTATATATATATATATATATATATATATAGGTCTTTTGGAGTCCAAGCAGCTTTTTCCTGACTTTTAGTGTCATGTTTAGAATGGCACGATGGCTGTTACTATTATACAGATTTATCACGTGCACTATTTAAGTCTGCCAAAACAAATTGGGATGTAAAGGAAAGAGAAGGACGGTGGCTGACTGAGTAATGTTCAAACTGTCAAATTTCTCATGAACAAATTAGTTGATCCTAATCTAGTTGACAKTGGGAAACCATCCAGGATTTTTTTTATTATTATTTGGAGTTTTTGATATAAGATGACTTTTTATTGGAACTGAAACAACTGCTTGCTTGGCTCTGATTACATCCTTCCTCATCACAGAGTGTTTGGTAGGGCAAGCTGAGAGAAGTCTTATACTTATGCATCCTGCCTGTACATCAAGAAAAAGGTTTGAGGAATAGGATGAGAAAAAACTCTTTGCTGAAGGCAGCCTGGAGAAGATATTTTATGGTAGGCTGATGTAGATGTGAATGTTAAAGTTCTGCAAGAAGGTTAGGCGAGAGCTGGGCCATTCCATCATAYAACAACAGTCACAGTTTTGTCATGATCCTTCAGAAACTGTGCCTTTCCTTTCCTATCTGCTTGTAATAATTACGTGCACTTACTTTGCTCTTGAACCTCTTGGAATCAAACCCCTGACAACAAATGCACAGAGGATAAGTTCTGATGTAAAAGACATCTGTTGTTATGTGGGTGAGCTGTGCCAGTTTTAAATTGTCATGGGAAGTCTCTGGATGTGCATTTGATACGCTTAAATGTGGTGCTTGGGAGAGCTCTTCAGAAGTCTGTTCTTCAAGTTTTGTTCCTGTTCCAGTTCCAGCRGGCTGGTCCACCAGCTCGGCTTTCTGGGTGAAGAATGAACAATTTGTTACTTAAATACCTTTGGGTTACAGATTAAAAGTGAGGTTTGGCTAAGTATCAGTGGATGGTTGATGGATGCTGAGGAACTAAAAGGCAACAACCAGAGGGAAAAGAAGGAATCTCACGTCTTCTGTTCAGAAACAAAGACAGAGGGAAAAGAAAACCCTTAAAAAGGGAAAATTAAGAGTTACAGCAACCACRTATTAGAGCTAATTGCCCGGACACTTTACGAAATTTGATTTCAGTGTGGGGGAACTTAATTTGCTCTTGGCAACAGGGTAGAATGCTTAATTCAACTTAACAAAAATACGTTTTTTGAAAGAGGAAACAAGACTGACAGAATTTTGGCATGTCAACAAAAGGCAAGAATACAAAAAGAAAAGGATTAGTGAAAATGAAGATCAAGAAAGGATCAAAAATATATTGGCTAGAGTCCAGGAAACATTTGTTACATTTTATAAGCAAAGCCATTCTTCCAAAGTGTGTAGAACAGAGGAACTAGCTGATCTTTACCTAAAGCGATATTGGCCACCCTGTGCGCTAATGAACAGATGTCCCCATAGGAATCAGAAAAGCGTTGATCTCTGTACTGTAACCGAAATGGCATAAACTGCCAGGTCTACATGCAYTTCCTAAATGGAAAATTCAGTAGGGACTTGGACATTTAGACCGATTCATAAATAAACAACACTTCCCATATATTTCATATAATACAATCGAATTATTTTACAATTAGTAAACGCCTTCTTGTTTTTTACTTCTATTTCTTGCAACATAAGAACGTGAGCCTCTCTATAAAATGATCAGATAGCAGGCCTAAGAGAAGGAGAATATTTTTTCATGTGCTATCCAAGTATATTGTGGCCAAACAGTGCCATAGGACAGCCAGAAAGTCAAAATACAAATTAATTAAGCGATCTGTTAAATCATCACAGGATGGATTCATCAGGAGGTTTCAAATTGAAAGACCCCTCATTTGCTAGTGGCCAATGCAGATGTTGAATGCTAAGTTAGATCAGTCTTAGGTCTCTCACCCAGACTGAATACTTAACTTTTTGCTCTTGTACTTCTAAGACCTGATTTTATATCTACCATATTTTTCTAACAAACAGCTTGGGAAAAATTTACTCTTAGCTGCTATTCCCAGGTGAGACTTAGAAACTAAATAAACAAGCATTCTGTTATAAATTCAAATAGATTARCTCAGTCCAGGCTCAGATTGGTTTAGTTAGTGGTTAGCCTCTTCACTATTGTGTCAACAATCATACGAACAACAAATAACCCCAAACCCATCTTTTTTTTTTTTTTTTTTTTTTTTTTCATGTGGTTGATGGTAGACACACACTGATGAGAAGAATAGAAGTAGTATAAAAATTCAGACCAGAATTACTGAAGAATTATCTGACTATTGGTATTGCCCATCCAAAATTTTCATATTACCTGTGTGTGGTAAGACACAGAATGAACAGAGTAAAGAAATTCTTCCTGCAGTATAAACTAGGAAGGGTATAATTTATTTTATTGCAAATAATTTCTCTGCAAAGCAGATTAAACTTGAATGACTTTCCAAAATTATTCAAAACTATTCTAAAACTGTATTATGTCAATTTTCAAAAGTGCTGCCTGCAAAATTTGTCTGAATACCTCGATACTGTTAGAATACACTACACATTTACCTTGCCTAAATTCAGAACACAGTGGGAACTGTCAAGAGGACTAGTAATTTTAGAGCAGAGTCTTTCACTGTGTCCACATGGACACTACTGAATGTGTCAAATTACTTTGACTTAGGTAACTCAAACAGCCCACAACTGTCTCTTTTTGATATGGAAAAACTTTTTTTTTTGTTTTCAGTTTGTATTACCTCATTTGGAAAGGGATTCATGCTTGACTGGGAGGAACTTTCTCATACCTGACAGAACATTTAAACTATTTTTATCTGAGCAATAATACTGGTGTAAAAAAGCGACTTGACCTTCCTGTGTAAGTAAGGAGGATGTCACAACTCAAAGGCCAAGAGACATACTCTGGTGGCATTGCTAGCAGTCTGCTAGCATGAGTTCTGTTCCCTTGGTCCAGTTCCTGGGAGATGATCATCACCACCAGAATCCCAAATAACTTACCATCTGAGATAGAGCGGTCAAGATTGATTCTCTGCACAGGAAATGGCCTTCCAAGACATGAGRAGCAAGACATTTAAGCACTCTTACCCACTATAGCCCACTGGTATGGCTGTTTAGAGGCTTAAAAAGAAGAGAAGTAAATCACAGATTTTTGATGAAAGTTACCCAAAACATTTATTCACAAGAAAAAAAAAAACAAGTTACTGAAACAACTAGAGATTGTTATGATTGTTATCAGAGTTTTTAAAAATAGCAGTGAATCATCAGAAGTCACTTGCAGTGACTCATAATGTGGTCAGAGTTTTCCTATGTCAAACAGGTATTTTTCTCAAAGAATACCTTTTGGACTTTCTTTGTTTGTATTCAGTTATTCAGGATATTTCTTTGTCTTTGGTCTTCTCCATGAGTCCATGCTGTGGATCCATACACTTCAGTCTGTCAGAYTAGTTAACTGTGCAACACTACATTCTGTACCTCTTCTGGTATAGCTATTGCAAGCTTTGGATAGTCAAAGACAGCTCAAGTTGCCTTTGGATTACAGKGTTTTGAGTGTGTAAGTACACAAGAAGAGCTCTCTTGCTGATTGCTATAGGGTGGGTTGTGTGGGCTTCTTCCCTTCCCAAGCACTGAGAGCAGATTCCCTGCCTCCTCCAATTTGGCTCTAATCCAGTGCCCACTCAACCACGTCATGGTTGACATCACTGAGTTTTGGACCTGGATACTCCTGCAGAGTGCAGCAGCCATACTGCTATTTGACATTGCCCTCTGTAACATTTCAGGATGGTTTTAGTTGTCTGCTGGAGCAATGCTAAGACACTTTTAAGAAGGATGAAGTTGTGCTCCAGACTTCCTTCTTAGCTCCTGCTTTACTAAACACCTGTGCAATGGCAGTTCTTAGAGGTTCAACAGCAACTAGGTGCGTAGAATTTCATTTTCCTGTAATGCACTATTTAGTAGGGTACCATGCTACTTCCTTCAGGATATACGCCTAAAACCACTTCACCCCATTTTCACTAACACCTGTTAATTATTCTGCAGAATTTTTTATTTTGACTGTACTCAGTCTCTGGGGAACAGTTGCTGCAGATTTTCTTTACCAGTACAATACAGTCTTTTACATAGAAGGCCTGATCCTTTATAGAGGTTCAATTTAAAATCAATAAAACTAAAGCTGTAAAGCAGTTTTGCCAGTAGTTGCCCTCACACTTCTCCCTCCTGGATTTTTTTTTTGTGAAATCAAGGGTTTGCCACYGATGGAAGAAGCACATTTTTGGAAGCAATTCCTGGGGCAGCACAGTGTTTCAGCTGGGCAGAGGAGTCAGGAGCACAGGCTAATCTACAGCAGTGACCAGGCAAACTCCCACGGCCCTTGCTAATTCTAGTCTTGTTTACAGACATTTTTGTCCTTTGTTCAACTCACCAAAGCTTACGCAGAGTAGCACTGGAAGAAGTTGCTGGACTTGAGGRAACAGCCATTTTGAGTCTCCTCTTCTGCTATGTTGGAACAAAACTGTGAAGACATATATGAAACAGTGYGGCTATGGATGTGTTTATCTCTGTTCTGCTGTTTGACAGACTTTTGATGCCATGATGACTCATAAAAAAAAGGGTTGGCTGAGAAGCCACGATGGGCCATGTGCCCCAGGGGTGATAGCAATGAAAAAACAATGTCTTGGACCAAAAGTTTGTCTCAGCCTTTGTTTCAGAAGATACCTTTTGTTATCACTCTTTGCTTTGAAACATGTATCCTTACAATTAATTATGCTCAATTTTGGTCTTGTACTAATATATTAAAATACTTCTGGGACAGTTATTCTTTTTTAATTGGACCTGAGATTTTTGTTAGTAGTCTGGAAAAAATTGATAATGCCAATCAAGCTGAAAAGATAATATAATTTTCTGTGTGCCTATATTGCAAGTTCTGTAATTGTACATTGTATTTTTTATGCAAGTAAACATTTGAATGTTTTGAATTGATGCATAGACATCTCAACATATTCCTTAGCTATTTTGTACACCTATTTAATTACATTTAAAGATGCATTTGGGGTATTTCTTCATGCATATGTTTATTGAATAACCTACTGCATGCTGAATATTCCTGATTGCAGGGAAGCTTTGTATGTGTAATTAACAGGTGGTTCTATAAGCAAAGGAATCGATGGTTTCCTACAGATTTGAATCCTTTTTCCCTTAACCATTTTGACCACAATAGTGTCTCAACAATAATTCCTTTTTGGCTGACCTGGTGAGATTGATGTGCTCTGTGGTCAGCCACTATGTGCAGGTGCATTGGACAACAAGGAAAATGTTTTTTGTAACTGTTGACTTCTTCCTTTTGCTCTACTGCAGTATTAATCTATGATGGTATTCCACTAAGAAGCTGAATTCCAAGAAACACTTAGGACCATAATTACCTTTGAGATACTTGCCACATTTTGAAATTTCTAGAAACTGGCTAGTGAAATCAGAGGGGGCAAGAGACATACAAAGAGATAGACCTCTGGGCACAATCAAATGCACAATCAATTGCTCATTACCTTAGGAATTCAATTTTTTTTTTAAAGAGGAAAATTTATGACATTTGACTTACAGGATACACCGTAACTTTTCAACAGGTCTAGTACTGAGTTTGCCCCAGATCTATGGTTGCCCTGGAATCCATGTCCTGAAATTAAGTTCAACTGAAAAAGAAACAACTAAAACAACAAAGTGTTGTAAGGCTTTACTGTTGTGAGCAAAACCTTCCAAATAAAGAGCAGTAAATCAAAGTTTTTTTTCTACTTAGTCCTAGATGATGTAATAGAGTAGGGAAATCTTACAATCACATGATGATACGGGCTATAAATACATTGCTCTCACAGAGTGTTTCCTCTGATCTAGCCAGAATGACCTATAATTCTCTTGGCTTTAGTTGTTTTTACCTTGAAAATTTCATTTTKAAAATTTCTGGTCCTTTTGTACCTCTTTGGCCTAACTTTACTCTTTTTATTTTTTTCACTTTTTTCTTGCTTCTAGTATTCAATGTCTCTTAGCACCTGTTGACTGTCTCATTTCCCACACTTGTGTCATCATGTGATAACACCAGCTGAAGGGCTGCTTCTAAAACAACAACCACAAAGGCAGACTGTGGTTTTGAGAAAGGCACATTTTGCAGAGGGTGACATCCAACACTATCGTGATGCCACCTGCATCTATATTTGAAGTAGTCTCAAAAGTAATATGAATCATGTCTGACTTTGTGTAAGTGTCAGAGGTCCAGTGTAGAAACTTGAGAAGAAAATAAGCTKCATTTATAAAGAAGTTAGTTACTAGCTAGCAAAAAGGAACACATTTTAAGCCCTGAASTCGACTACCTCCATTAGGATAATTTGAGGCCTCTAGCCATATCATCACATACCATGACCCCTACTCCTTAGCTCATTCCCAAATACAACTGTCCCAAACTCTGTACCACATTCCCATCCTACCTTGTTGTCCCAGTAGCAGCTGTGTGAACAGAAGAGTTTTGCTTGGAGCTGCCCCTTATTTAAGTGCAGTGAACATCTTTCCTGAGACCTCACTCGCTGCCTTCAGGCATATTGAGGGAAGAAGGAAGTGATACCCCCTGACTACCAGAGAAGAAAAAACTCACCACCATCATGGAAGAAGTATGATTGGGCAGCAAGAATCAAATTTCCCTCTTTCCTCCTCAAACAGCCAGATAAAACTAGGATGGTATCAGTAGCTGTCTTTCAATGTTCAAGTATTTCAGCTTGAAAGGCTGGGTCTTTCACATCATTGCTTTCTCCTAGAGGATATGATACCTTTTGAAAGAAAGGTACTACCAAAAATATCCCCACACCATGAGAAATACTAAAAAAAMCCCCAAAACCWAAACACTAAAAACCMMAAAAAACAAAYACTTTCTATTATCTCTGCACATGAATGGGAACAAGGAATGGCCTCCTTTRCCCACCTAAACCTGTGAAGAAAATTCAATGCCATAAAAATTGGCAACATAGCAGAATTCATACTGAAAAGTCACCTACACAGTAGGTCTTGATGTCCTGTCCCACCYCCACTTCCCTCCCCCTAGTTCAGAGGTAAAGTTGATTTTAAGACAGTTTCAGAAGACAACTGTACAGAGTTGTGACCAGTATGCCTCCTTCAGGATAATTCATCCTTCTGTAAATGCTCCGGATTTTCAATTCTCAAAATGCTACTTTGTCATATTATTACAATTACCATGATCTCATGATCAATTGTGCCAGTTTGAATGTTTCCTGACACATTACTTTCCCTGGGATGGACAACACCTGCTCATTTCCTCAGCATGAAAAGTTAGCCCAGCTAGCTGTTAACCTGCTTTAGGGATAGCTACCACCTCATATACTTACTTGGGAGAACAAACAGGACACAAAATATGCAAGAACTGGAATGCAGGTTGAAAATGTAAGAACACACATCTTGGAGATTCTGAGGTCCCAAGAATGGGTGTACAAAATATGTTTATCAGGTACACATTAATCAAGACAAATAGATGGGGAGAGTGGAGTATGTGGAGAGGGAGTGGTGCACAAATGACAGAGAAGTAAACTGTAAATGGAGAAACCAAAGAGAGTGGCTGCAAGCTTAGATAAAGATCACTGAGATTTTCTTACACATGCAAGTAACACAGGGTCAGAGCTCATTCTCATGCACCCTTCTGCAGCTTCTTTTACTTCTACCGTTCTAGCACTCTTTGATCCTTGACAGCTAGCACTACTGCCCTGGAAAACGTGCAGGTATCACTAAATGGACAGCTTGTTACATGAAACTTTCCCCAGTTCTGGATAAAATGAATCTGGTTGGGATGGGGTGATGGGGATTTTTGGATCTGGATTCAAGCCATGTTACATGTTTTCTGGGCCAATGCACAATCTCCAGTCTGGCTTGTTCAGAAGTATAAATGTAATCCAAAAGACCTGCTGTAGAAAGGAAAGCAGAACAGAGTGGTCAGGGGCTGTTAGCTGCAGGTCTCAACCTTTTTTTTTCTGTCTGTGAAGCATTTACTCAAGACTTCAGGATAACATGTACATCTAAAAGCCATGCATCAATACAAATAAGAACTGCTTCACATAGTTTACATAGGAGGCCGGATTATGTGATAACATTAGACTTTTCTTGATTTATAATCTGTACAATGATCAGTATTCCTGGACAAGACAGAAAAGAACATTTGTCAGAAAGGAACAATAAACTTACACAGAAACCAATTAAGTAATTCGAATGAAGATSAAACAATTCGAGAGAAGATGATCTCAAGGTTAAAGGTACTTCTGTTATTACTGAATGTGGGAGCTAAGTCATAAATCAGCAGGAACTTGTGTGTGGGTTATAAATGAACATAAAGTATTGTCTTCCAGCTCTCACTGCTGTTACCAGGAAAAGCCTTACAGTCTTCACTGGCTGTTGAAAGACGCATAATGAAGTGCAGAATTTCTAGTTAAACAAATCACACATGTTATTCTTGGTACATTACTCATTGTCTTTTGCACACCAGAGGTTTCATTAACTGTTTTGTAAATGTTTTTCTTACTTTTGCAGARATCAATTTTTCATTCTGTGATTTTTTGAGGGGGGATTTTTGATTTTTCAGAATCAGGTGGATTTTGAGAGCAGATGGAAATACTGAAATCAACTAGTTTTTGTTTCCTAGTGGGAGGCCCACAGGAAAGAGCAAAACCAAGTTTCCTCAGTCCAGACAAGTTTAGCAAGATGGTGTGAGCTGAGAGCTGAGACATATATACTGATCATCTGCAGGCCATGTATTTCATGAACATAGAGCACTTTTTGTTGATGGTGTACAAATCCCCCAGGAATTGTCACACTAATATTGCAGAACTAACCATTTAGAGCTCAGTAGGAAAAAAATTTGCACTAATGAAAGGGAGCACTCTTTGAGAAATTTCGTTATGTGAATTCTCATGCCCATGAATCAAACAACKAAAGGAAAAGTTCATGGCATACAGCTTTTTTCCTAATTTTTATTTACTGATGGTGGCTTAGCTATAACCCTTTATCAGAAGGGACCATCATAAGTCATGCTTGCACTGTTAAGGTGATGGTCTTACACAGCTGCCTGCAGATCACCCACATTTGTGTGTGTGTCCCTGACAAAGAGATACCTAAAGGCCACAYTGCTTCTTCCCATGATCCATCTGACTTTTCTGTCACTGAGTCATGTCAACATTGTTGTTCTACCTCCAACCACTTTGCCACTTGAAAGGCCAAGTGCGGGCTTCACTTCTTGCTTTTCCGGGCTAAGTTTAGTTCATGAGAGGTTGCTGAAATACAAACAGGTACCATGGAAGTTGAGGTCACTGCAGTTGTCAAGGGTGAAGCCAAGGTCACCAACAAACAGCAGGAAATYGACAGCTGAAGACACAAACACCATTAATATAAGATTTTTGCCACATGTGGGAATGTACCTATAGCTGGTTATGCTCACAAAGGATGGATGAATGGATGGATGGAGGGACAGACAGATTAGATAGATTAATGTACAATGAGATCCCCACAATGAGCATGGCAATTCAGCTTCCCTTGCTGCTCATGCCTTCCCAGTTCATGCCTTCCCTAACTCCTACCATCAGAAAACCTAACAAAGAGTAGTTATAACCTAGCATTTGCACACTGTGACAACCGAAAACTTTGTTTTTAAGCACAAGCTTACTTTTCTTCACTCATCAGCTGACCTGTGATTATACAAGTCTCTCCATAATTTGCTTTTTCATTTCCCCTCAGTGAAGAGAAACAGAGTAAATAACAAACAACTATGCCCGTGCTGCATATAACTGGTAGAAATAATTGATTTTTCTAAGTAATGTTTTAATCAGTTTGCTTTTAAAATGTTTCTGAAGATTTGGATTCTTTATTATTACAGTTGCCCCTTTTCCTTGAAGATCTGGTCATGGGGAAAATGTGTATAGAAGAATCCATTATTCYCTGCTTGCCTGGGGCTGCAATTATAATGTTAGGCCAGATAGTACCTATTACCTGCCTGCTTCCTGTTATTTTTGGAATGATCTTAAACAAGGTGAAAGTGCTTATTCAAGGTGTGGGAATAGAAAGGTTTCATTTCACTTATCCAAATATAAACTCTGTATTTARCCAGTATTTTACATGACAAGCTAAGGAGCAAAATCAATTCATTTTTATGTGACTCTTACAATAATGTCAAATAAATTGGATGAGACCCTGTAATAACAAGAATTACACATCCTGTGGGAATCTGCAGATGTTGCATTGTCATTCTCAGCAAATGCTGTACACCATGTGGCAATGCCTGCAAGCAGCTCTTTTTTCACTTTCTAACCCTCACAAAGTATTTACTGTTCACAGAGTCAGGTGTGTTATGTCTGTATTAGGCTCAGACTATAAATAGTCATATTGCTTATAACTGGAACAGATTGTTTGAGCATTCCCATGAGATAAAACTTTTGTAATCAAAGCAACACATCCACCCTTTCACCAGCTAAATACTGCTGATGCTGAGGTCACATTTAAACTATATTGAAAATYTATCTGTGTTTGGCTTTTTGTTACTGATATAAAGCACTGTAAGAGACAAATTTAGCTTCCGAACAGAGAGACAGGATGGCATATTTGGGTAAAACTGAACATCGACCTAGTTTTACAGATTTTGCCCTTGCTGAAGGAAATACATGCAATCATTTGGACTTCCCTTAGTWATTATTTTCCTTTCTTCATGGATGTATCTTTATTATGGCAATATTTTTGTCTTCCATTCTCAGTTGATTGATTTCTCCCAGGTTATTTACAATAGAAAACATCCCAACAAGATTTTAATAGCTCATTTTGTGCCTTGSAAGCTCAGAACCAATGTGACTARCTATGGGTTCTTWAATTTTGTTKRTAAGTTTTCTAYTATTTCACACAYAGCTTAGGATTCTTTTCAGAAGGASASCATGRCATAAAAGTGAGAAAAATCTGTTCCTCTGGGGCTATTCCTGAACARTATTTTCTTTAGAAAGATATGATAGTTGCATTCAGGTTATAAAGTTAAATTTTTTAACACTGACAACTTAATGTTCAGTCACATTAAAGATGTTGCAGTCAAGAAATGGTGCTMATTTGGACAACACTAATTTATTTCAGGAGCCTTACAGAAGTAATGTAATACGTACAAATGCAACTCTGCTGTAAGACTTACAAGTGGACTTCCAGTACATTGAGAGTGTTTTGATTGGTCATAATTTATATTCACCTTTGAGATACCAATATTTTACTGCTATTGTTCTTGATGTTCACAAGAATGTGATGCTGTTCTCAGTAGGGTAAAAATACAGAAAAAATTACAGATAATCCTTTTTCCAAAGAGCTTACAGCCTGAGACAAGCATATTTTTTTCTGACTGAAGAACAGTTACTTTTCAGCACACAGGAAGTTTTCTTAAAAATTTCAATTCAATTGATTGCAAAATGTCTTTTTTCAACTTTGTTTTGAGAGATTATATTTTTTCTTGATATGCCTTCAAATATAATATGTCCAGACTGCTTTAAAATACTGGAAATCACCRTGTTTTTATCGCAAGATACGGGAAGTCTCATACAAGCACACAGTAGTTGCTAAGTCTCCATATTTTTGTAAACTGGCAGGCTCCGTCACCTGCCAAGGAAAAAAAAAAACAGTACCATGCCCAGACCACTTTAAGGCCCTTCTCTGAGGCACAGTTCATTACCTGAAGTGCAAACTTTACCAAGGAGCAAAATACAAGGTATTTCCCCTGACTAAAGCCCCTATAATCAGAAATAAACTGATCTAGTTGAGTTTCCTGGTCCTTAGCAGAGCTCACTTGATGCCTTTCCCTTTAGTCAAATAATGGCTCAGGACTGACTTGTTCCACTGATACTCTCCCAACTTCTCAGGCTCAAAGGGGCCCCTGCTTATTTGGCTCCTCTTTGCTATATCTCACTTCTTCTTCTTTTTTTTTTTTTTTTATTTTTTTTTTTTTTTTTTTTTTTTAATATGATCTTGTGTTTCCACAGATAACATCCACTGACATTTTCTCCCTGCCTGAGAATGTAGATAAGAAATTTGCTATACCTATTATTATCTTTTGTTGCTCAGTTCATGGTTTCTCTAGCAGTAATAGGGCATCTCTCTAACACAATTTACTTCACTGGACCTCAACACACAATTTTGTACTTTGATTCTACCAAAATCCTCTTATTTATATATTTTGTTAGTCTGGTTAGTTTCAAATTGATTCATGAAAGTAAACACAATTATTGACATTCATAAGGTTTGGACCAGGTCCCAAATGAATTTCTATAAAAAGATGACCAGCATCTTGTAGTTGGGCAGTATAAGTAGAATTCTCCTGTAGCTTTTATTTGGAATGAAATGTGAATTTCCTCATGATCACAGCTGAACTTAAGTGAAGTAGGAATATTTTCTGTTACGGTTGCAAAGGATGCCCTTACTCATCCTGCTGGTAACATTTCCAATCATTCTAAACTTTCCTTTAACAGAACAATACAGAGGGCTGACATTGCATCAAACTGTAAATTATGACCTCAAGTTATGAAATCCAGCAAATTACTGATGCCTCTATCTAATGTTTCACCAGAATAAGGGTTGTGAGTGGMAACTAGACATTTTATTATTAATATGCTACAGGACTAAAATATTGACAGATGTTCTTGATTAAATTTCACTGAATACACTTTTATGTACCTTGCAAAATGATACTGACTTAATTCACTCACTCTAAATTCTACAGAGTGTCAATTATTAAACACCAAATAGAAGAAATTTCATTAAGTCTTGAATATTCTACCATCAACTTAAGTAATATGGATAGTCTGTGACAATTTCCATTAAATATTTCAGACTATGGAATAGTTTATGTCAAATAAAATAAGATATTTCACAAGCAGTGAAGGGATGAAACATGGATTCTTTTGCTCTGTATCTGTTGTCCCCTAACTAGTCTTCACAGCTGTAACCAGACTTGTCTCTGTATCTCTGTGACCCATCACTGGGCCCACACTATGACTAATGTGAAAGTCTGCATGTACGCAGAGCATGTAACATTCACTTTTACATGTTTTTCCATCTGAGGGAGGACTAATTTGAGTCCCTCTCTTGCATTCTGCCATGAATTTTATGATAATTAAATATATGAATTTTTTTCATAAGCTTTKCTTCTATAAAAGCTTGCAAATCACCCCTTCCCCCCCCAAAAAAAAAAACCCACTAAAAATTACTAAAGTAGAAGAAAAATTAAGTTAATTCTTGATTTCCATGAATGCATGGCAAAGAGAGACTTTTGCTGCTGGGATCCCCTCCACTCAAAGATAATGTAGTTAATATTTTAAGTCAGAGGTATTAGCCTCTGGTGTAGCACAGGTGTTGTCTGCAGGAACGATTGGTGCAAGGCACCAGTGTGAAGTATTGTAGGACAATATTTTGTCCAGAGCAGAGAAACAGAAAGAACCATTGTATCCATGCATGGTTTGGAAAAAAAAAAAAAAAAAAAAAAAAAAAT
This sequence comes from Malurus melanocephalus, assembly GCF_030028575.1. NCBI lineage: Eukaryota > Metazoa > Chordata > Aves > Passeriformes > Maluridae > Malurus > Malurus melanocephalus. The sequence goes on along the minus strand of NW_026623270.1, from coordinate 2,508,712 downwards.
TAATGCTAACTGAATTTGGCTTCCACTGCTATGTTGTTGTGTCTGGCAGGGAATTCCTTCCATGGATACAAATACAAAACACACGTGGACTTCAACACAAAGGTGAAAGCTCACCACATCTGCAATCAGCTACAAAATCACATAAAACAATTACAATTTTAAGCACACTAAGCAAATGTTTATGTCCTCAGAGATACCTTAGATAGTGAGACAATAATCTTTTCAGATGGGGTATTTTGCAGGTAGCATGATGTTTAATTAGAACAGACATATCAGCTCAGCTTTGGACACAGTATTAAAATATTGATTCATAAGGCCTAAGCAATGTTTGCTTTTATAAAGTACAGACACAAAAACTGGGGAGATGAGTTATCTCCAGTTAAACTGAAATGATGCTGTCACCCATGAGGTAGCTGCTCCAGCACCCTAAGACCAAAAGTTTACATGCTCCTGTTCATAATATATCAGGTAAAAGCTTGTAAACTTTGGACTGGTAATTTCACTTTTTAATTGGTGTTTCTCCTTTATATTTTGTGGCTAATGTTTTTCTATTATCGAAGTCCTGCATATTTTAAGCACCCACCCAATTCTGTGGTATTAWATGTATTTTTTTAAGGTCTGAGTGACAAGTACATTGATATAAGTGAATCATCATTTTGCAGGCATAAATTTTTATCAGATCGGTTTTCTAATAGATTTATACATTTAAGACTGTGCATCTGCCATAAAAGATTAGCTCRCAGCAGATAGGATGTTTGTTCTAATAACAAGTGATAGAATTTTATACTTTAAACATGTGAAGCTAACTAGATAGTAAATGAGCATCTTGTTAAGTAGTTTCTGGTTATCAGATAAAAAGACTGAACTAAAATGATATTATTGTGCAAGATTGGGCCAAGTTTCCATTCTCTGCTAGTGTCATTTATTTGTGCTGTAGGACTGCATTTGATTTTAAGATATACAAAACAAAACCAGATGAGAAAGCAAGAAATGYAAAATAAAAGAGCATCTGAAGTGCATTATATATTGTGATTGGAGAATGAATTAGCAATACTCGCTGTGGGATTCTTCAGTATACAGCACATGAGACTCGTTTGAGAGATAAAGAGRGACTTGAGAATTTCTTGAAGAATCATCCTTTGAAAGTGAAATTTTTTTGGGKAGAGGAAGCAAAGACTAATATCAGTCTAAATGAAGTCACATTTCTTATTCATSTAATGATGCTCCCTGACTCACTTAATAATATTGCATAAATCTTACCAGCCTGTTGCATCCCAGTTGTACAGATTCAGTTCTGAGTCTCATGCGTGAAGAAATGTGACTCAGGACAACCATGGAGGTATTTCTGAGAGAGGCAAGTACAGAGGGTTTCCCTGAGTCAGTGGCCCAGAACACATAGCTGTGTTTGCCAAAGGCAGGTCCCAAAAATATAAAAGTGCAGAACACAGAAAACAAAATTTGGGAAGCCATCTTCCCAACAAGACAGATATTATTATGCCTCCCAGAAGCATGCATGTGTTAGCATTAGTTTTTAATTTAAGGTCTATATTAAGAGMTCAGTGATGGAATGTCCCAGTCAGATTTGAGTCATGAATTACTCTRTCCAGTAAAGTGAGGGACTTTTCAAACTGTATTCACCCTGCTTTGAGTTGCAGCTATGGATACTTGTGTAATGTTTCTCAAAAGATATTTCCCAGAATCTAAGTTTATTTTTTTTCCTACAGAAGCAGTAGGAAAAGGTCTCACTGGTGTTACTGAAAGCTTGACTGCATTACTATACGCAATAAATAAATACACCTCATCACAGACATAGTGGTGAAGATATAGTTTATGGTAGTAGCCAGGATCAATGACAAACTTTCAAAAGTGCTTGATAAATTGATGTATATAATCACAAAAAACAGAATGCTGCCTATATGCACTATAAATATATATATGCGTCTTTATAAATTGCTTTAGTGCAGGCACATGCATCATATTCAAATGAGTCATAATGACAGCCTTCTCTTTTGYCTCTTCCTTAGGTCTGTAGCTCCTTTCAGTTTATCCTGTCACCTGTAACAAGAGAAGTAGATGAAATCTCTAACATGAAGATTTTAACACCTTGAGGAATTTTATATAGACTTCAAATATTTATTGTGATTATGTTGAACTATTCTTGTCACCTACACAAGGATCTAAACTGTTTAAATCCGGCTAATTTTTTTTGTCGTGATAATTTCTTTTGCCCATGAATTTTAGTCTAATTCTGTATTGAATGAAAATTGTCTGCTTTTTTATCAGTTTAAAATTTGCCTTCTCTCAGTCTCAAGGAAATTGAGACAAGCTGTTATTAAGAGAAAAAAACCCCAATGGTTATTTCTGAGCCACTCCTAGTATAAACTTAGGTCATATTCCATTTCTTACATTTTTTCTGTAAAACAAATTCTTAATCCTTTTAATCTCTCTTCATATAAGAAATTTCCTATGCTCCTGATGATTCTCATCACTGTATCAACAACACACTTCATCGACCAACTAGAAGTGAACGCCACTCTGTTGTAATAATATATTATTTGCATTCAGGGATAAAAACAATTGACAGTAGATTTTTAAGTGAGTGCTTGGCAACCACGCTTGAATTYGAACTCCTCCTCTCCCAGCTTTGTGGTTCAAGGCAGTTCCCCRTCTTGAAGAGACTGAACTTCCCTTTCTGGGCCAATATTTGGGTCACTGCAGATGACAAGCAGTCTGAGAGCCAGCAGGGAGGCAGCAGGATGACAAGGGAATTTGGGATTGTGACCAAAGTGTTTCAGAAASTATATTCATAGGTAAAGTCACTGAAATATTTTATTCCTTATTGTAACAGGAAGTTTACCTACTTGTGAGGAAMACAAATGCGATGGAGTTGGCAGTGCTGGGTTKATGATTGGTTTGGACTCAATAATCTCAAAGGTCTTTTCCAGTCTTAATGTTTCTATGTTAAACTATCCAGTCTTTTCCAGACTGAATAGCCAGTACATTACTGTTTGCYATCAGTTGCTATCTAGCTTAGCTAGATCCTGTTGAAATTATGTGAGGTCTTGACATAAATCACTCACATGTGAAACYTGTTCTGCATTGATCCATTCCCCAAGAAATAATAAATATATTTAACAAGCTCATTCATACTGTGGAAAATTTGAGACACTTGCTATTTACCATATGCACAAAATAATAATTTATTAATACTCTTTATTTTCTAACATCTAAATCAGCTTCTGACTACATGGCATCAGTTTAGACAAAAACAGACATATAGTTACTGTCAGCAGTTCTTTTTATCTAGTCAGATCATTTACCAGCTGGAAAAGTGTTCAGTGACATTGATGATATCTGTATTTTAGAACTTAACACCCACACCTGGCAGTGTGGTAAAACATCTGGAATTATGCTGGTTTTTTTTTCCCAGACCAGGCCTTGCTTGACTTAGGTTTAAAAGGACACAATATTTAAAGAGACTGAGTATATTGTAACTAAGACTACTCAACTACTACAAAGCATGGCAATTTAACTTTAAGAAGAAATAACATAATTGAAAGACTTCCCACTTGGCTAAGATGAAATTATTACCTATTTTATTAACTGATTCTTACAATTACAAAAAAAAAAAAAAAAAAAAAAAAAAAAAAAAAAAATCATAGTGGTGGGGTTGGGAGTGCCCAGGAGACTGCAGAAAAAAAGAGCACTACCAGAAATGCTGCCACCTGGATTGAGACTGATGATCTTAGTTCACTTCTAAATGCACACACCTTAAGCAATGTATAATATCAGTGAGCAGCAAGGAAATTAATGCCATAAGTAACCTAGTTAGTCATTCCTCASTCAGAGCTCCTGGACCTAGACTGACAAGGTTCTCTGTTGGTGTTTTAATTGCTGCTGAAGGAATAATGTTTAGTTACAGACTACTTTGCTATCAGATGAACACCTCTCATGAACCTTGCATTCACATACAAGTAGCAATGAGATATAGCAAGCTAGGGTTTGAGGACAAAAGCTTATTATTTCTTGAACACTCTTCCCTAAAACATTTACATAGATCTCAAAATTAAGAAGAGGCAAGGAATGATCACAGTGTATTAAGGACCATAATATTAAATAATTGTGCTCCTGTAAGAAATTGCTGTCCTTGGGTTCTTTTTCCTTGTCTTTTCTCCATCTGGCTTATCTTTATACTCACCTTTATATTTTTACAACTGTTTCGAACTAATATTGAAATCTTGAAACAAAGTTACATTTGACTATCAAGCAAATGAAATAAGCATCACAGCCACTGAAATCAAGAGAGGTAACATAAAAAAACTCAAACATGAAAAAGTTATTATCTGATAACCAGCTGGTGATTTATGTAAAAAGCATCAACAAGAAGGATAAAAGAAATACCTTTGCAATACAATTTTCAGGTGTGAGAAATGGGAATTGTTACTACCTGAAACTAAAAAAAAAACCCTAAATGTACATAATTAAGATTTACTGGAATTTTTAACATTTGAAAAAAGGGATCAAACTAAGTTTGGAGGCTGGAAGGACAGTCGTTTTCAAAGAAAAGCCTTTGTTGGAAGCAGACTGGCAGGATGCCCTATAGTTGTAGAGACAGTGTCTTAAGTTACTTCACGGAAGGCTCAGAAAGCATGTGCTGGAATCATGTTTTAACTTTAGAAGTGTGCACCCTGGCTGTGCAATAATGTAGGATACCGAGTCTTCATTTTTGTATCTTTGACTCATGATAAGATATTGGGACAGATAAGGACCAGCACAACTACTGTCAAATCTCTGTTGCAGAGAATATTTGGGACACTAAAGGTCAACAGGACACCTGTATTGGTAAGAAATCTTTGTTTTCAATTCTGTTTTAATCCTAGCACCACATGAAAGTTATTACATGGAACCTGAGCCCGTACAGCTGCATGTSCTTCTCTGTGGAAACTAGTTAGAAATATGCAAATAACATAAGGAAACAATCTGCACCTTTGCATACAATTTGTATATGAACACAAACTTCGGCTTATGGTTAACACTCCCTGCCTCTGGCAGCGACCAGGAAGGATGTGGAGTGGTAGATAGTGACAGTTCTGGTGTGTGGGCAAGGACAAGACAATAGYTAGGTGGCAGTTACAGAAGCAGTGCATGTGTGTTCTGAGGGATGTGTGGCTGTGGGCTGGGGTATCAGAGGATGCCTGGAGTGTGCAGGTGGCTGAAGGGGGCTGGATTTCTGGTATTGTCAAGACTGGATGAAAAGATGGTAATAAATTATCAAAGGTCTCAAAGATTACAACACCTGACTTCAGAAATATTAATGGGATCATCTGCCTAGCAGCTCTCCAGCCCATAGGTGAATGCAGATATATRGGGAGCAACTGGGCTGGCAGATATAGAAGCAGATTCTGGAGSTCATGAACTTGGATCTCTATCCCAACTCCCTTTCCCAGCTGAACTTAAGGTCTTGTCTGCRTGCCCTGTTCTCTCTGACCTAGCAAACGGGGGCAGCTGTAGGGACATTCCTAGATTATCTGGTCCCTTCACAGTGCGACTGCTCCTGCAGACTGAAACTTGGCATTACATGGTGCCACAGTAATGTGCCAGTGAAATCAGATCAAGGCTTCRTGGAGCCTAATGCTTTGACATTTTGCTTCTTCTTATCCACAAGCCAGGTCAGTTGGAGCTGTTTCAGATCCAGAATTGAAAAAGGCCTTGTACTTAATTTCAAAACCATTCAAACCCTGTTCCCGTGGAGGTGCRCAAATCACAGACATGTTATTTCAARTGTGTTTAAAYGAACATGYCCTTAGTRATTTAACRCTAACCCAGAATGCCCCCAACGATGCAAGTGTTTTTGAGTAAGCTTTAAAACGCTTGTGTGCTTGTAACACTTCCCGTGTTTGGCCTGAATCAAACCCATCATTGATAGAAAACGGGCATTTCCTGTCTAGTTTTACCTTGTAATTCACTTACATTACCACACAGRCAGCTACCACAGATAAACTCTATGCTAGCAGACCCTGCAGAATCGCAGCAACGTTTATTCAGCTTGGAAGAGGTCTCTAAGATCGAGTCCAAAGGTTGCCTGGCTTCCAGTATGACATCTACACCTCAGCACTGTGTGCCACCTGCAGTCGCTCCCGGATCGTTCCGTCCCCAGGGTCGGTGCTCCCCCCAGCCCCTCAGAGCCCCTCCCGGYGCCGCTCCCGGAGCCGCCCCCGCCCCAGGGAGCGCCCGAGCCGGGCGGGACCCCTGTGCGCATGCGCAGCCCCGCGCCAGAGCGGAAGCGGTGCCCTGCGCGCGTGCGCAAGGGGGCTTTCCGTCAGGCGCCGCCGGAGCTCAACATGGCGACCTAGGCCCGCCGCGCCAACGCCACCGCGGGCGGGCGAACGAGGCCGACACCGCCGTCATCACCGTCATGTCTCGGCACAGGAACGTCCGAGGATATAACTACGACGAAGGTAGTGGTTACGGCGAGCAGGCGCTGATGGCAGAGGTGCAGGGCCCGCCCCAGCTGCCGGTCCCTTCGCGCTCTCCCCGGCCCGCGCCCCTTCCACCGGCCCGGCCACCCGTCCCCGTGGCCGCGGTCAGGAGGGTGTGGCGGGGCCCACACGGCGGTAGGGGAGGGCCCGGGGGGCTGTCGGGCTGGTGGGAGGGGAAAATACGCCCCCTCACCTCCCCTCGGCGGGGGTTGGACGGGGCTCTGGGCGAGGCCTCTCCCCGCCCYATTCCCGGTCCGTTTCCCGCCTGAGTCGAGGGTCGGGCACACGTGGCTGCTCTGCCGTTCAGGACCTCCTCTTGCTGCTGCYGGGGCCTCCTGGGAGTTTCCACACGGGGAGAGTGTGGCCTTGGTACGCGGTCCAAGCCACAGCGASGTTCTGCTTGCATTGCCTTGAGCTGCCTAAGTTGATTCTGCTCTTCAGGAGTGTCATTGACTTGAAAATAAGCTTCAGTACAGTTGCACCCATCCGTCTTTAGACTTGTAAAATTTAGAAGTTGGTGTTCAAGGCCAAACTCTAGCAAATTGTGGCTGATGTTAATAGATAGGAGTCAACAGCTGTTACTTGCAGAAGAAACGTAGGTCTTAAAGCTGGAGTTGCGCATTTAGGGAATAACCTCCTTTTCAGACACCTCTCTTTTTACTTAAACTTGCGTGGAATGATCAAATTCTTCTTGGCTTGYGCCTGCAGTACTGCAGTTTTCTTTGTGCCCTGACCCCATTAGAATAGGCAGACTCTAAAAATCACAATCTTTTTTTCCCCCCAAAGTCTTTTTTTTTCTTGGCTTGGGCTTTGAAGAAAGGGACACACTTCAGTTAATACGGATGTTTTTAAGAACTCTTTGGTAAGAGAGCAGCAATTTTGTTGCCTAACTTTGTGAGATTATTAAAAAATGCAAGAAGAGCTCCAGCCTGCCTCTGGTCTTCTGCTGAGTGAACAGACTGCATGGTGTATATGTGTTACACACAAACGGGGTTTTGTAGCACAAATTGGGTTTTGCACTGTGATCTTGGAACTTCTGTGGAAGTTGTAAATTCATGTGAACTGTGATGTCTATGTGTTTCCACCTTGCAGTTTCTGCTAGTGTAAATTTACCTAGTATAGGCAAGACCTGAGACTGGATTGGGAATTTTACTGCTTGACTTTTTCATCCTCTAAAAACAGTTTTTCATTATAGATTGGTTGAAATGTTGATTTCTGCTGAGTCTGTGGCATCTGTGAAGCTGAGTGGCAAATCCATGGAATTAATTTCATGTTCATACACTCCTTAGAATCTCTTTTCATGAATTTGCTGAGATACATTGTAATTTGCTGTAGTCTTTAAGTTGCTATTGCCATTGGAAACATGACTGCGGGGTTACTTGTCAGCTCTTGTATCATGTAGTACTTCTGTAGTCAAACAGAAACATTTATGGCCTAAATGAAGTAGGCTTTGTGTCTTCCTTTCTTCCTTATGTAATGCCATATGTTCTTTTTGTGCTACTTATGATTCTTTGTTGCCCAAATATGAGCCACATTTCTAAAGTGAATGTTTACAGTATTTCTTTGTTTCCTTTCATAGGAAGACTTCTGGTCATTATTTGACCTTGTTCCAATTTTTTCCTCTTCTTTCTGAGATACTGTGTAACCAAATGTGGTATTCCATCTGCAAGTATGTTGTCAATACAGCTGGAGTACTTGAGCAACTTCTATTCTGTTCTCTGTAATTCATGAATTTTTTTAATAGTTAATTTTATGGTCAGTGCATGCTGTGGTGTGTAAGTCTTTTAAAGCAATACACAATAGATGTTACTTGTGAAACTSCCAAGTGCAGTACTGTCTTTAATGATAGTTTGTTACTTTTATTATGTATATCATTATTCCTTAGAGTAAATCACACTTTTTTTTTTTTAATTGACATAATACTAGGATTAGTTTTTGAAAAGGAGGTGCATAATTTCCTCTGTATTCTTGGTGCCTTTTTACTCTGTATTCTTGGTGCCTTTTTTATGAGGAAAGAGTATTATCTTTAAGTAACTGTATGAGATACTTTTTGCCTGAAACAATTTTGCATATTCAGAGTTAATTGTGAATTGGGGTTTTTGCCTTGCTGAACTTCATTTGAAAGGTGGATGAGTGTGAGGATAAAACAGAGAAGAAAACTGAGAAATGCTTAGGAATGGAGTAGAAATACTGATCCTGAGTTGTTGGAGTTAAAATTGAGCTGTCTGTTTGAGATAAAGACTGAGAGGTCAAGCAAAAATATTGAGAAGTGCCATGCATAAAGACTTGTGGAATTGTAGAAAGTTGGATTTGGTCTGTGAGGACAAAGGAGATGCTGAAGAAGGAGGTGTGAAGTATTGTAGCTATTGAAAATTTTCAGCCTAATGAATCAGGTATTAAATGTTGAATTACATTATYGTAATAAAATTCTATTATTATAACTTAGAAGGTTACTTCTTAGCTAGGTAGATTACCAGAACTTTATACATGAAATGTATAAATGCATAAAACCTATGCTTCGAACTATAATATAATTTAGAAATTCTGTAAATTAATCTTGTTTTTGCTTCATAGACTTTGAAGATGATGATGTATATGGCCAATCGGTAGAAGATGATTATTGCATTTCTCCTTCAACAGGTCAGTTCAAATAATTGCGTTCAAGTATTGTTCATTGATACCTACTCCAATATTTATTTCCAGATTAAAACAATATTTAAAAACTATTGACACTTTTRAAAAGTGCCTACTGGTCATAATCCTGTCACAGTCAGTTATGTAGTGTTAGGCATTGTACTTTTGGAAACCCCATTAGACAARTAGCCATATATTGAATCCTAYRTGTGTATTAGCTTAGGTSATCAGCATGTACTTAGTAATGTAAAAATCTGGTCTGTGGGAATGTGTTGATAATCTTGAAACATTTGGCATCTTTTCATATGGTTAGTAGGATCTACCTGGGCTTAACAGTTGTTATTCTACACCTGGTAGTTATGTCTTTTACACAACTTTGGATAAATGTGGGGCAGGGAGTCTTATTGTGGTTTGTTGTGCYGGTCCTATCATGCAAGATCACGAACTAATCAGCCTTCCATCATTTGTAATGTTGCAAAGTTGATTTAAAAAATATTGATGTCTGTGTGCTTAGGTAAGGCATAATTGGAGTGGCTTAGCCCAGCTGAATTCAACCTAGCTGTAGAATCATTAGTTTGTTCTCTAGTCAAGGCTCTGGCAAGATTATCAATTTAGGGTTTCCCCAGATTTGGTGGCAGTGTTTTTAGAGCTGAATATGCCCTGGAAATAGTACAGCTAGTGTTGACATGAAGGTGTGCTACTGCAGGTAACTGGTCTGGATTTAATCCACTGTGGGGGGCCTGGATTTAATGCGCTGTGGTGTTTGGCRTCTGGCCAGAGGAACTTGTGATAATTAGGTCTTTAAAACTCTGTTTCTCTCGTATGCTGTGGATTATAGTGATGAAAATATGCAATGTGTACTTTTTGCTCAGGTATASACTGATAAATGGCAAAATTAGTTCCTGCCTGTGCACAGTAATTTTCCTAAGAACTCTGTGTGTATATAAGCTTCAATTGTCAAATAATCTGATCTAAACTGTATAGCAGTCTTAATACTTGCTTCAGTTACGGTGATTGAATATGAAATGGTATTTATACATTTGGGAAACAGTGCGAGGGCCGTACTCCTTCTGGATATGCACCTGCTTTCAGTATGGATTTCAGACCTGAGGAGCATATTATGTAGCATAAAGCAATTTGTTTACATTATGCTTTGCACATTTCTGAGAGTGTATAATGACTGTGGTACTTGTTCAGCAAMGAGTTTTATCTGTACATGCCTTAATGTTTTGCTAAATCACAGTGAAATCATGCACTTGTTTAAAGTTTTGTGTGAATATGGATTTTTACTCATGGGCTGTATTTCTAAGAAAATTCCAAGATAKAAAGGATGTGTTCAACTCCATTAAATTCTTACCAGTAATCTGACAGTGACAGCCTATAAAAGCAATGTTAATTTCTTGCTAACTTTTTACARTTGAAACTGAGTTTAAAAGTTGGTTAAGGTTCTGAAGACAATAGGCCATAGATTTGTATAGAAAATATTGTTTATCAAACCTTAAGTATAATCTTTTTTCTAATGCTGAACTTTGCAGAATTATTGCATTTCATGGATACAAAGATATTGCCCAGCCTGTAGTTTTACTGTGGCGGCAACTTATTTCTATTCTAGCATGAGTTGTTGTGTGCTCTGTGCAGTCTCAGGTAGCAGTTATTATACACTAGTGTCTCACCACCCCCTTGAAAACACTGTAACAGTTCGGCATCCTAACTTACTCTACCTTTAGTTRTGTTTTGCCTTTAAAGGAGGAAAAAACATTTGAATTTTTTTTTAATACTTTGTTTTTTACCTAATGCAGCAGCTCAATTTATTTACTCCAGACGAGACAAACCAGCCACACTTGTTGAGCCRTTAGAAGAAGAATATGGCTATGAAGGTACCGATGCTGCTGCTGATTGTTTTACATCCACTCATCAGTTGACTGAAGTTGATAGAGGTAATTATAGAAAACAAACAACTATCAGAGTAATCTTTTGTATGAAGTAAGGATTTATTAGAATGGCCTTAAATTAATGTTTATTACTTGAGTGACACTGCTACCAATTCTGGAATCTTGTTRTAAAACAATACTCTTCAGGAACTTACTTTCAGAGGTCATTCTTCAAGTTAGTCACTACCTTTTGYTGTAACTTGGTTGCATACATTGAAATGTGGTCTTAGTTTCTTAGTGTAAAGAAATAATGAGATTTCATGTGATGTGGAGATATTAGAACAGCTATACCGACAGCTCAGTCTTGACTCTTGAATATTATAAACTGAGTATTTATAGAATGATTTTTTTCTTGTTTTGTGTTCTAAATTATAGCAATTAGCAGTATTTGAGAGGTTTTCAAAGTCTCGCATTTCCTTGAAAGAGTAGCCAATATTCTGTACGATCTTTTCTTATCCTGTTTTGAATGCATGAGACTTTTTGCRTTAGACTGTTTTGGAAATAATCAGGGTTATTTTTAAAATGTTGATAAGATCAGACTAAAGTGTGTTGAAATTTGGTCTTTAAAAAAAGTTGTAGAAAATTTGGAATCAATTTTTTTTCTAATTTACTGTTCTAYCTCAAGTACATTGGTAGAAGTTAAGCTAATGCTTAGAGATATGGTTAAATATTATATATGTGGGAATAATGTACAGATTTTTACAGAGGAAATAATGCTTTAGGAGGCAATTTGAAAGAATGAATGAGCCACTGTAATGGTACMGATGATCTAGACAATACAGTGCTATGGCTTTGCAGAATGCTTTTGACAGACTCAATCAGTTAAGGATTGGTATCGGAGCAAGAAGGAAAAAGTAACGTTTTGGACTAAAGAAAAGGGGGAAGATAACCTTCAAAAGAATCCATTTCTACTGTGGAAACATCAGTATAAACTTCAAAATAATCCATTTCTACTGTGGAAACATCAGTAAAGACCTGTTATGTTTGATACAGTATGTAGTGTTGGCCATTAATACATAATTATTGATGTAGCCAGTTTGGCTGCAAGGAGTTTCACAAGGTTGTTCTTGTTAAGTGCTAGATAGTAAATGGCACCCAGCACATTGTGCGGTGCTCTGCCCATTCCTGTTTTGCAGGGCAAATGTCTGGGGAAGATTCACTTGCTACTTGAATTACAGGTAGAGGGTGCTAATATGTGTAACCTCATTGGTGTTGGAATTCTGTGGTGTTGAATTCCCTTAAGCAAACTTCTTTAAACATCTTCCAGGAAGTGTACRAGTCAAAATATGTAGTTGTCTTCCTGTTCTTCAGTTCTTGTTTTTTAAATCYGAACTGGCAGAAACTGGGATATTCATGAAGATTTTCTTCTGCCCTTTAGTGTTTGGATGTCTTCCAGTGAGTGGAAACCTGGTGAATTTTCAGTCTYTTGTTGTACAACATGTTAGTAAAGGCTTACGGTGGTTGCAGAAGTATGCTGCAAAGAAAATTGATTTTTATCAGCAAATATATTGCAGTTTTAGGAAAGGTTAAGATTACGGGTAGTTTGAAACCTGGCATATTGATCCAGGGTTTTCAGTTGCTAGGCCTGAGGWCCCTGAAAATGCTATTTTACTTCGGGTGTTACTTGTAGCATCTATAAACACTTTGGTAGTGTCTGTGCTGTTCAGTGGGATTCTGTATTGACTTGTTAATTTACTTGGAATAATTTTAACATGATTATTTGTATTTCTTTTCTGCAGTGAAGATAGTTATTTTACAGCATCAAAATATTTCAGTACTGTCTGGATTAATAAAAATAGTAGTCAGTGATATGTTCCTTATTGCAATATCTGAAATATTGCAAATACACTTCAGGGTGCGGGAGCAAAGTCTGTCAGGGCAGTAAGTGAGATTGAAATTAATTTCTATGGGTTTTAACTCTTACTGTAATATTTTTCTCTTCTGTTCACTAATCAGAAGTGTGGTGCTAGTGGTTAGGCAATTGAAGACATATTTTTGGGCAGCTTGTAAGAGTAATATGTTTCTTTCAGCCCGTCTTAATTCATGCCTTGATCAAATGAGAGAAGTTTTGGCAGAGTCCATACCAGAACAAACAATGGTGCAAGCAGTACTGGATACTAAATTTGATGTACAAAAGGCTTTGGATCTTGTGCTTTCACAAGGCAGTAAGCAAAATGTGAAGACCAAGAATAAGGATGCTGGGACTTTAGGAAAGACTACAAAAGGTATACTTGTATTTAATTGTTTACATTAAAGGTGATTCATTTCTATCTGTGATTTAAGTTTGGCTTTACGAACTGTGAAGACGCTTATTATTGCAGTAGTCATTTCCTGGAAAATTAAGGAAGACTGACTTACTATATGTGTGTTCTAAAACATTTAAAAGAAACAGCTTTTCTTTAGCTAGAAGTCAAAATAACACCTTAGTGTCCGTTTAAATCCAAGCTGCAACCATCTGCAGTTTATGATGGATTCCTGATTTATAATATGTCACTTAACTGAATTAATGCATRTCATTAAATTTGGAAAGCATCTTTATATTTTTAGTGTTTCTGTTATTTGTTTGATGAACTGACATCTCCCATCCCCAATACCTCCCTTTTTTGGTAGTGTCTAGACAGTAACTTCCTTATTTTGATTTGTACTTAAAAAAGTTGTAGTCTGGCATTCTCTGCCTAGTCTTAAAGGTTTTTTTTTTTGTATTTCAGTAGATACCTGTGATTTAATTGTAGAACATTTCTTACCTTTGGATAACACTTAGTAATTAAATGCCTTTTCATGTTTCTTGATTTTTTTCTTTGGTTGCTGCTGTTACCTTTTAAAAAATGGGATATTTCGTTGTGCCTGGACTTCCATCTGAAAATTATTGGCTATCGTAAGGTAAGGAGACTTACATTGTTGTCCAGAAACATGTATTGATACAGATAGTTTCTCTTGTGCAGTTGACAGTTTTGCTGACAGCACCAAACAACCTGGGTTTGGAAACTTGACAGCTCTTTATTCTTTAACTACAAATTCTGAAAAATCCAATATACCTTCATGTGAAAGGAAAGGATTGAAATCCTCTTCGCTTGTTCTGTCATCTGCGTTCAGTGATGGTTTGTGTGAAGGATCATTATGTGAACCTGTGAATAAACAGGCAGAGAACCAACTACCAGAAAGTGCTAATGCAGTAAGTTTGGTTCCTGACACTGAAGATGTTTACTTTAACATAGGAAGTAACCCATTGAAATGCCAGGAAACACAGGACTTGAAATCCTTGATGCAGAATATGGTTTGTGATTCTCTGAGTTCTGAACAGAGCATTCCTCTTGTTTCCTCAAATACTTTTGATAGCAATAGTAATGCAAATTTTTATGGTCCTCCATGTTTAACAAGTGCTTTAGGAAACTTGGCTCTTGATAATGAAGTCAGTCATACTGTAAATAAAAAGAATGAACTTCTTGAAAACTTTCCTTCACTTGTGCAAAGTAGAAAACAAGAAAGCCCCTCTTCAGACATGGCTGCTTTGCCAATGTTAGGATCTGGAAGTACATCACTGGCTGACTTGCTTCAGGAGCGCCAGGAAAGCAGTGCTAGCCACTGTTACTCTTTGGCTGATCTTTACACCCAATCAACAGCAAGTCTCACTGATAGTAAATTGGGAACCTCTTCATTATCACAACTAGTAAATCARCCGCAAACTTCCGGTGGGATGCCAGAGCTAACAGGATCTTTGTCTTCTCTAGCCCTTTCTAAAGTTTCTCCAGTAAAGGAGGTTGAGAATTTATCACTCTCAGATTTAATAGCAGAGACCATTGAAATAGATAAAACTGAACAAAGGATGGACTTGCCCATGAGCAATGTAATTGAATTGAGGCCCTCCCAAGGAACCAACATTGATTTAAGTGTCCTTGTAAAAAATGCAGATATATCTACAGAAAAAAGTGTGGTAGCACAGTCAAGTATCTTAAGTCCTGAAACTAAACTTGTAAAAGAAAAACAAGGAAAATGTTGTGGTTTTGCCAAAACAAACAGAAAACCCAAAAARGGGCATGGTCTTAAGAGGCTGGATTTGTCCCTTTCATGGATAAAGGCGCTGCATGCAAGACCTTCAGCTTTTGCTCTAACCTTGTGCCTACGTTATCCTCCAAAAGGATATAAGCGGCGCACAGTTGGGATACATAAAACTTTTCTATACAGTAGACAAGTACAAGGTGTAAAACCCAAGGAAACTGGTCCTACAATGGCCATAACACCATTTGACTTCAAATCAGCATCTCCTGATGATATTGTAAAAGCTAACCAAAGAAAAGCTTTTACCAGGGACTAATGAGAAAAAACTGCATCGGTATTGATATTGCATTATATTAAAAGAAAATTATATAGGACCTATTTATGATCCAGAATTGTTTTTTTTTAATTTTTTTTTTTTTAATTGACATACTAGAGTTCTTGCTGATGGGTAGAAATTTGTATGTGAACTTTTAAAATGTTGCACTGAATACCTTAATTTTTGCATAATTTTCACTGACAGTTTAACATTTTTAACTTTTGGAAGGTCTTGAACTTTACTATATAGATACTGCATGTGCAAAATTCTGTAAACACCATTAGAATTCTTGAAATATTACTCTGATGTTGAAAATACAATTCTTTGGGAAGAACAGTGAATTATTATTTTGTAAAGTAATTTACTTTTGCTATATGATATATAGTTTGGAGAGCAGGAACCTCAGTTTATATTACAACTGTTTTATTAAATGTTCTTAAGGTTAGATTTTCTGATAAAGGTATGTTATTAAATTGCCAGTCTTGTAATTGATGTTTCTAGTCAATGTCATTATTCTGTTTCTATCTTTGGTGATCACAGTATTACAAAAGAAATGCCTTTAGTTTTTAACAGCCTCAAGGACCTCAGGTTTTGACAGTTCTGGTTGTGGTGGTACATGTGTAGTTTTTGATAGGACCAAATTTGTAGGGGAGCAAGCAATTAAATTGTTGTGCTCCCTGACTCCAGTTAACTATCAGAATGTGATATCCAGCATTTTAAACCAGCAATTTTGTAGGTATGTACATGCTGCATGTATTTCATAAGAAGTTTTCTTAGGATTTTGTTTATTCTCAAGACTTACAGAATAYTAAATTATTGGTTCTTTTAGTTGTAGCATGAGAGTCTTTGCTCAATGGAACAAAATTCAGGCAAAGCCTAAGTGCTATTTGTGTCTGCCTCTTGCCTTTTTTGAAGAAAACTTCCTTTGGAAATGGAAATGCATTATTTTCTRCTGTTTGCACCCATTGATGTTACTTTGAATCTTTAGATGAAAGATCCAGATCAGAACATTCCGGGCTTATTATGGTAACCTGTTATTCAAATTAGTAGCTGCATGTATGCTTTAACCTTCCTTTTAGTACACATTATGACTTGTAATATATTTACAGTGTCATTGTCAGTATTTTAGATTCAGAACAGCAATAAATTCAATAGAGATAGTGCTGCAACTAGAAAAATGTTTGTTTCTACACTTAGTCATGCTAAACTTGGCAGCTAGTATGAAACAGTATGTATGACTTTCATCTAGTTTTAATGTAATTTTTGTTGAGCATGTTACATCAAAAAGAAAACAAAAACTTTAGGTTTATTCCCGAATTCAGGTTGCACTGCAATTTTATTTCTAAATAAAATAAAACATGTTCCAGTTCTCTCAGGTACAAATTTAATGGTCTGTATATTTTGTTTGTTTGTCTATAGATGCAGTTGTCATTTAGGACTAAGAGCATTGTGATCTTTGACCTTGTGAATAAAATTAATGTTTCGTACCCTAATTTAATAAAAGCTTTATATAATGGTGGTGTTGCAGTGTTTATGTTCCTGTTGACATGTTAATCTAGCCATCTGTATACTAACCTATTTGGAATTCCTTAAAGGATTAAATAATACAATCCCGTGAATATACTGTGATCTGATAAATTCATTAGCAGGAGCATATTTGATTTCCTGTGATGACTTTCTGTGGAAGTCTGGTTGTTTGTAATATTGGTTGATTAGTTAATTAATCATAATAGCAAATTCTGCTGTGTCAAGAATATGAAATACTCTTCAGTGATCTCTTTGTTTGTAGTTAGTCCAAACAGTAACTTCTCCCTGCTTAAAAATCCRGGTCTGTCTTTCCTACTGTCCAAAAGGTCCTACTAGCAGAGTTTATAATTAAAGCTCACTTTTTCCAAAATTTGTTTGTATTTTTCTATTAGAGAAATTCTAATTTTTCGACATAAAACATGAGTGAAAAGTTTGGCATTGTCATGCCTGTTACATTTGTAGGTGGTTTTGCTTTCCTGTTTTTCAAATACTCCCAGAGGACTTTAGTTGGAGTCAGTTGAGATTCCTAATGCATGTGGCTCTTTTAAGATTAAATATCTTTGCTTTCCCATCTAAATTATTCCTGTCTAGCCTCTATTTCATCTTTGGTTTGTTTTCTCATTCCCCTGGCTGCCTTTATTTGCATAGAACTTCTTAGCATTTGTAATAATTTTAGAGCATGAACTGGACATACRACTAAATATATGTTCTGTGGATACCATTGGAACAAATAGCAGGGGCAGTCYGTAGTACTTGGAGCTCGGTTTTGGCATATTTTTCATGCAGATTAAAGTTTGWACAAGTGGCTGAAGCCAAAGGGCATCAGCTTTGTGTGTTTATCACATATTACTATGGGATTGTTACCTTAGTAAACAACTTTGGATCTTGTTAGGTAGCTAGATTTTCATATRTAATTACTTTTGTGTTAGTGGTCATGAAGGAGCAATACATAGTGTTCAATATATAAGTAGTAGGGGAGGGATTTTTTTCCAGTTTGCAATCCTAAATCCTGAAGTGATCCTTGAATTAATACATACCTGCAGGSTGAACAATGCAGAAGGTGCCTAAGTGGTGGATAAACCTGAATTCCAGTTAATTTTCAACAGGGATTTGTTTTCATGCCTGGAGAATTTTACAGTTTTGTTTTTTTAAACAAAAGGTATTGTGCCACTGTATTTACTTTTTAAATTACACAGGTGTTTTAATGATTTCTTTAATTATTCCTTTAATTCTTTACTGAGAATGAAGATTATGGTATCAGGGACAAGGTTTAATTGTGTTAGAATACTGCATGATATGGCATTTTTGTATAAAAGAAGACTGTGTTTGGCATTTGCACTGAAGGATTTGTGCCTAATGAATGTTAGAATTCTTGTAAGCTGAATTTGCCTGTTTTATGCTGTACACAGTTCAGCTTATTTCTTAATGTATTATATCATCACCCCCCCCCCATATTGCAGCTACTGTGTATCTTTGTCTAATACGGGTTAACTGTCTTACTTGTTTTGGAATTCACATATTAACATTGCAAAATACTTGTCTGTCTTTGCATAGAAACAGAAAAAGATGATATTAAACTGCATAGACATACTACTACTATATACTCCTGAGGCATTTAGTACATCAGGTTTATTTTGTGCTTCATTTGTAAGTGACTGCTGACTATTTTGAATACAAAATTGACTTTTGGACATTGCTTTATGTATGTAAATAAAATGCATATTATTAAAGCACCGACTTAATTAGAATTTCTTGTTAACTTACGTGATAGAAATAGAGTTGAATGTTCTGTAATGTTTGTATCTATTGTGTAGACAGATTCCAGTTYTTGTCTAGGTTTACAGAAGATGCCTTTGGAGAAAGTAAGGCAAAATCTCTTTYGACAGTTCTCAGGATCTTAAGTTGCACATGCAGCAAGCTGCTTGAATTTGTAGAACTGTTGCACAATAATATTTCATGATCTTTTTTCTGAGAGACTAATTGGTGCAKGGAGGTAGTCTTTGCAGTCGTATTCATACAAGGGCTGTAGGTTAGGATTATAYAATCATTCACATATTTTCCAAATCTAAAGTACTCAATTTCTCAAAATTTTAAGATGTTTTTTGTTAGCTATTGATTATTAATCAATATTTCAAGCAAACATTTCATCACATTTTAATTCATGTAGTAAAGGTAAACTTCCTAAAGTGCTGAAAGTGGATGCTTCTGTTTTTTTGGGGTTGTTGTTTTTTTGGATGGTGGGCTTTTTTATTTGAGTTTGTTTTGGGGGTGGTTGTTTTGTGTAGTTTGTTGGTTTTTGTTTGGTTTTTTTTGTTTGTTTGTTGGGTTTTTGGTTTTGGTTTGCTTTTTTTTTAAATTTAGTTTCATGTTTATGGATATCTTACATTTGGTTTTTTTTTGGTTTCTCTGAAATATAGACAGCTGATTTACTTACATTTTATATTCAATTTACTGTGTCCAAACTCCTAGTTAGATGATAAGGACATATCATTAGTCCAAGTTATCTATCTGCCCTAGAGGACAATGTGGTGAAACAAAAATCAAAGCCAGTGGTGATTTATTTATTTGTTTATTTATGTATGTATTTATTGAAGCATGCTCTTGCCTTCCCAGATTGCTCTCAATGCAGTTCAGTGGGAATGGATCACTATTTTAGTATTACTGTATTATGCAGCCAGTCGCTCCYTTGTGTACATTATTCAAGTACATGAGTTTTACAAGAAAATAAAAGCTAATTGCAGTTTGTGATTTTAGGTGATTCTTGAGATAGCAATCCATATGAAACTGCGTATGAGCTTCTAGTGTTGTCATGGCAGCGTTCTTTATCTGGTTTGTGGATTAGTTACATTGCATGCTTAAAAATGGCCCATTAGAAACAATTGTCAGTGACTTCTGAGGTATGTCAATAGTTTGTTGGCCAAATAATTTATCTGTATGCTTAATGTTTAGAAAACAACCCATTGCCCTGTAAGTCTCTGGTAACAGTGAGACCAGAAGATGACTAGAAGCTGTTAAATGGTTGTAGCATGTTGAGATTAAAATGATACATTTTGAAAGAGAATTCTTGAACATTTTCTTAAGAATTAGATTTATGAAAAARCATAGTGAAAATTAATCTTTTTATAATGAGAATATAGACATTTTAGAGAAGAGTTGCTTGTGAAGTATTTACTCCTCATCGGTGAGGTCCCAGCTGACTGGAAGCGGGCAAACTTTGTCCTGATTTTCAAGATAGGCAATAAAGAGGACCCCTGAAACTACAGGCCTGTCAGTCTCACTTCAGTGCCTGATAAAGTTATGGAGGAAATTATTCTGGGAGGTATTGAAAAACATGTGCAAGACAACAGTCATCGGTCACAGCCAGTATGACTTCATGCGAGGAAAGTCCTATGTGATTTGTGATGAGGTAATCAGATGACCAAGGGAATCCAGTTGATGTAACCTTTCTGGATTTCAGTAAAGCTTTTGGTACTGTCTCACAGAATTCTTCTGGACAAAAGGTCCAGCACACATTGTGAGATGGGTGAGCAACTGGCTCACAGGATGGGCACACAGGGTTATAGTGTGTGGGGTGACAATCAGACATCATTATTGGGGTTCTATAGGACTCCATCCTTGGCCATGTGCACTTCATCAGCTTCATGAGTGACCTGGACATGGGACTAGAAAGGATACTGAGCAAGCTCACAGATGACACAAATCTGGAAGGAGCCTCTGACTCCCTTGAGGACAGAGAGACCTTGCRGAGAGACCTCCATAAATTAGAGGGCTGAACARCCACCAACGAAGTGAAGGTCAAAAAGGGAAAATCAGATGCTGCTCCTGGGATGGGGCAACCCTGGGCGTATGGACAGACTGGGAAATGAGAGGCTGGAGAGCAGTGCCGTGGGAGGGGATGTGGGGGTGCAGGTGGATGGCAAGTTGTTCATGAGCCAGCAGTGTCCTGGCAGCCAGGAGGGACAACCCTGTCCTGGGGCATCAGGCACAGCATTGGCAGCCGGGCAAGGGAGGGGATTGTCCCGTTCTGCTCTGGGTTAGGGCGGCCTCACCTCGAGTGCTGGGGACAGTTCTGGGTGCCGCAGTGTCAGAAGGACATAAAACTGTTAGGGAGTATCCAAAGGAGGGTGATGAGGATGATGAAGGGCCTTGAGGAGGAGCTGTATCAGGAGTGGCTGAGGTCACTCAGTCTGTTCAGCCTGGAGAAGAGGAGACTGAGGGGAACCTGCAGTCTRCAGCTTCCTTGTRAGGGGARGAGGAGGAGCAGGCAGTGATCACTGTGGTGAGCAGTGACAGGACCCRAGGGAAYGGCCGGAAGTTGTGCCAGAGGAGGTTTAGGTTGGRTATTAGAAAAGGGTTCTTCACTGTGAGGGTRGTTGGGCTCTGGAACAGGCTCCCCAGGGAKGTGGTCACAGCAGCATCCTGTCYGAGTTCAAGAWGTGTTAGGACAATGCTCTTGCTTAGGCACATGGTGTGACTCTTGGGGATGGTTCTGTGGAGGACCAGGAGCTGAATTTGTTCTTTGTAGGTCCCTTCCAACTTCTCAGATTTTGTGATCTTGTCAATGTATGGAGGTAAAAGCTGATGAAGATGGACATTATTTTCATATTTTATCTGGCTATTTTGAGTCTTTTTATCCATAACATGAAAGAATAAAATCTTAATACAGATTTCTCATTTTTGACTGGYAGCATATGTTCTTGATGTGCGTAGCATTTCTCAGGTGTCCTTTGCTTTGGTGTTAGTGATATTCAGAGACTGCAATTTGAAGCACTCTTGCAATAAGTTTGCTCTGACTATAGTCAAGATAAGCAATGACTTTTATTTCAGGAAATGTGTCTGGTATTTATGGGTTCTCTGAAAAATCTTTCTTAAAATTCAAATTTCTAAAAGGTATTTATGTGAAAATAGTRCCCTCAGTCAAAAAGATCTGCATTTTCTTTATTTTCATTTTATTTCTTCRTGKTTTTGTTCTSGCTAAACTCCATTTCTTTTTGTCTKTTTTAGTGTTACRGAACAGATACTRGTGAGTGAGCAAKRTTCTGTTTCAKACACCATTAGYGGAATTGTTAATCWCTTTATGAAATTAAGRTTTTTGATTTTAGTGATGCTTGARCAAGAAGGAGGTCAGATGTCTGTAAATGTGCAGTCCTTGCAGGAAACAAAAACTGCTGCTAACTGAGCATATTTTGGTTTGGTTGTTGTTGGGGCAGAAGGGAATCTAGAGCTGTGCTGTTTTTGTGGTGGCACTGGCTATTTTGTTTTATGATAATTTCTCAAGAATAGTACCAAGAACAGGTCTATTTTTTGTAAATATTTAATAAGAAACAAGCTTCACTGTAAAGAATTAAAGTTGAAAGTAAGGCACAGGAAGCTGAAAAGCCTTACTCATGACGTGCCAGATAATCTAGGAATAGAGCACAGGTCTCACATTTAACTAGTTTTGTATGTATTGGGCTTTACTAGTTTCTTAATAGAGAAACAGCTAATACATTTTAATAGAGAAACAGGTATTTCTTCACTGGCATGTATTTTTGATTTTTTCAGGTGTTTGACATAACGAAGTGCACATAATTTGCACATAATGAAGTGCAAAATGTCAGAATGTAGATTATTGTGCCTTAACAGATAACTTTTATCTCTTCTGTTTGTGGTTAATGGACAAATGAAATTGGGTGCCTCAAGGAAAAAAAAAAAACAAACCAAACAAAAAACAACCAAATAAACTGATACTTTTGGATTTTATTTATAGGGAGAACTCCAAAGAGGAGCAAACATTCTGAAGTTTAATGGTGATGTACAATATATTTTCATTAGCTTTGGAGTTTCTCAGGTTTTACTGCCATTTACCATATCGGGCTCTGATGCTTTGATTTTGCTCATTTCAAAATCCATGATTTRTACATGGGTAGCTCAGAAGAAATTTTTATTCCCAGCTTCAGTTGGCTGTGCTAGCTATTCTGTAACATTATGATTCTGAAATGCCTGCTATGGAAKGAGGACCTGTTGTATTTAATTATATTTAGATAAGGCATACATTCAGTATGTGACAAAGAAAACATGTTATTTTCTCAATGGAAATGTTTGAAATCTGACATGAAATATCTTAAATCATGGAAAGTAAATGAGAATTTAAGACTTCCGTGTTTTGGGTAAAAAAAAATACATACACAGTCTTGACACTGAGGTACTGTGTGGGTTTTAGAAAGGAAGTGGCTTATTTCAGGGAAAAATGTGTCACCAGCAATGAAAAGCTTTTTAAAATCCTTTGAAATACATTTATGAGATTCTCCTCATACATACTGTACACCTACACTGGAAAAAGTGACACTCCAGGCTTTTTCTGAGTTTTCCTTTATGGTCTTCTAAMACTTGTTTGGTTTACTTTTGTTAGGACAAAGTGTAAACCAATACAAAGTCAGTCATTTTCGTAGTTGACTGTATAATGTATGAAAATGGGGTGTTTTGCTTGGAAGCTAAGAGAGCTCAGATGAAACTAAAAATGATTGTGTCCTTTTTGGAATGTTGGAATTCCATAAGAACTGGAGATCCTGGGAAAACCATAGCTCTTAAAGTATCCTTCTATCTCAGTCCTTTCAGATCACGGTTCAGGTTACAGTAACGATCAACTATCACTTGGTTTTCTCAGTGTCTTTAGAAGGTAAAGTGAAGAATTTACTAAGTTCTCAGGCTGGAGTGTCAGGAAGGTATGATTGGAGTCAGATTTTTTAAAAATCCTGTTTTAAGGATGAATGAAGCACTACTTCTGTAGTGCTATTGTGTATCAATTTAAAGATTATAAATCCTACTTGAAGTTTGCATTTGAGTCCTCAAAGCAAGGCAGTTGGGAATACTGACACAGCAGTATTTCACAGTTGAAAACTAATGCATTTCAGCTCTAGAAACTAGTAAGATCTAAATGTTAGAAGTACAGGCATGTACAATTGAAAATAGTGGGAGTAACAGAAATAGTTTAAAATACATTACATACTGATGAAAAAGATCTTGAGTGTTAATAGGAAAACTGGGTAAATTCAGAAAATAAGTTAAAAATTAAAARGCAGGAAGGTGTAAAAATGCAAGTTTTAAACACAAAATTACCTCACAATGTCTGTTTATGCTAGGTCTTTCACTACAAATACTGTTCCTTCCCTACAAARCTCTGTCATCAATGCTAACTTCATTTCTGTCCTTGGGATGTGTTTCTGCAGCATTTGGATGTTTCAGAGTTGTTATAAAGCATATTAATTGCATAGTCTATTGTTGTGGCACATACATATACATAACAGAAATGCCACCGCTTGTGTGTCTCTGGTTACACTTGAACTGTTTTTTTCTTGGGTGACAAGATATTACCCATTTTTCATCATCTCAGCTTATGTGRTCTTTTACAGCCTTTCAGTCTTCAGCATGGACCATTATGAATATGAGAAGTGCCAGGTTCCTCCCTTCTTTTACAGTTGTGACAATTGAAATGGCCATTAAAATTAAAACACATGGGTTTACTGTCAGAACCCCTGGGAGAAAATAGAMATTCATGCTTAAGATGCCAAAAGCTTGGAAAACTAGCTAACTTTATTGTGGAAAATAGTTGTGTCTGCAGAAGTTGTARTGCCGTATTGTTAAAGACATGGAAGAGCTTTGACTGGTTGTTGCTTCAGTTCTTTTTCTATTTTTTTACTGCATATAAAAGCTCACCTTAAGTGGAAATTTTTTATCTAATTAATTCCAAAATATGAGTTGAAGTTATTTTGGGTACTCCTTATTCAAGTCCCTGCTGCAACTTTTTGTGGTTTTCGAATCACATTTTCCTATTTTTAATGTTTTCCCCTTCCCTATTGCTGACCCACACAAACAGGAAAATGACTAACTTTGCTTGTCCACTAGGTGAGGTGTGTAACTGTATACAGCAAGTGCTATGATTAAGTTGAAAAAAGGAAAAAAAAAAGTGCTGCCCAAAATTTTTAAAAAAGCRTTTTTCAAGGAAAAAGTATGCTTTAAATTTGATGCTCTTTATGCTTTTTTTATGATAACATATCTGCAAACAGTTTATTGCAAGATTGTAGATGCTATCTATGTGCTCAGAGGTGCTACTTTAAATGTGAAGTATAGAGAAAAACTTTAAGCAATGAACTTGAGTCCATGTGAGTTCCCTTCCAAAGTCATGATAGCGTGAAGTGCACTGCTTCCGGCTGGCAAATGAAATTTTTCTGGCATTGATCTGCATCTGACATATCTTCCAGACCTTATCTAAAACTCTCTGTACTTTACTATATTCAATTTTGCTTCAAAGCTCAGATATGCAGCTTTTTCTAAATCACTTTGTGTCTCTGAACTATTTTGGCAATGAAGAATAGAGYCCCCAGTGTTATGTTTTGCATCACATCTATATATAGGTTGTTATTTTCTAATACTTGTCTCTCTTTTTCAGATTAYGGTTATATTAGGTCTCCATTTTTCTAGTCTTAGTTAAACAAGTTTGTCTTCAWTAATGCTGGAATTCAGATAAGGGGCTGACACCAGATGAGTTCATAGGAAAACATGGAATAAATAAATTGTCAGAGTAATGTTATATATAAGTATTGTGAGTATTGGTAAGTAATGCAGATAATGTAAAACATGCTGCATTTAAAAAGAGAAGACATTTCTTATAATGAAAGGTGGTGCAATTTTTTGAAACATTTCCTAAATTTTAATGCAGAACAGATAGGTTTTTTAAATGCATTTTGTGCTTCTCAAATGTGGGTTGCTGTATGTGTCAAGTAGCTTTTTTGTACTTTGCTTACTTCAGCTTGGCCAGTATTTGCACTCTTCCTTGCAGTGATTTCCCTGATAAATACAGTTAGACCTTAATTGTAGGATTTTATATCAGCTAGCCACTCAAAGCCCTAGTCAGCGTAATCATCAAATTAATGGTAGATTCTCTAAATCTTTAGTAATGTCCATTGTTGCTGGTAGCATCCATAATGTATTCCTCCTCATAATGAGGAGTTATGTCTTTCTGGTATATAATCTGTTGTAAATAGGTGTTTGTACAAACTGCGTGGTGCATAGCAGTGGTCCAGGAAAACTTTGTGGCTTTTCAGGTAGTTTAAGATTAGTCTCTAAATTTGTAATAATAGTTGTGTGAAATTTTTTTCAGTTATATTTTTATAGTTTTTCTGCTAATATGCTGGTTTTGATACTRTGGGTAAGTTCTGGACTGCAGAAAAATTAAGTACCTTTGATTAACCTGCTGCACTGATGCAGCTTAAGTCTGTTTGGCAAGTTAGATTCTGAGATCTTTAGCAGTTTCACACCTAGCATTCAAATATTCTTTATATTTCCAGTAAGATATTTAAATAAGAAAGAATGCTAAAGCTGGTTTTTTTTCTTTGTATTTTTAGTAGCCATTTGCTTCCTCTTCATTTCTGCCCATCCTCAAATGTACTTGATTTATGAACAGGACAAGATGATGGTATGGCAAACTAKTTCTGTTTATTTAGGAAATGAGTAGGGTACCTTCCATTAGAATTAAAGGAGGCAGCAAAACTAGGTTTTGAATGAAGCCTATTGATATTACAGTGAAGACAAACAGAAAATTTCACAAAAATGAACTAGAAAAAAATGATGTGACAGTAAAGTATGCCTTAGTAGTAACAAACTTCTTTATCTACCAGTTTCTGTCTCAAGCTTTGGGAATATGGTCATCTCTCCTGTAGATGTATTTAGTTATTACTTGTCTTTTGTTAAAGATAGCTGCTGTTGAGTAGGTTTGTGTGTGATAATTGAACTTAATTGAACTTTCATCTGTGTAGCAGTGAGAACTGAGATTGCACTCTTTCTTTCCAAATGACAGGAATTGTCTGAGTTCAGGASGTACATGCAAAAAAAAAAAAAAAGTCCTTTACAGCACAGGAATAGCTGGGAAGTCTACCAGCAAGAGGTGCTAGTGATGATGTAGCTGCTTGTATGAGAAAAGCTAAGCTTTGAACACCAGTGGTAAGGTAGAGTAAAATGCTGGCTCACTAGAATAGTTATGAGCAGTCAGGGTCTCTGCCAGTTGAGAGCGGTCGTGTGTGGAATAACACAACTTCACATACCCCATTATGCTGTGGGTTCAGTACCAAGAACTAGTAGATATGAACATGACTGGACTTGAAGCCTCATTTCCCTTTGTTTCTCTTCCGGTGTTCCATCATGAGTGGAAAATAGCATTGAGAAGGGAAGATGTTTTAAGTAGTATCTAATAAAAAATTAGGGAGTGCACCCTGCTGAATAATAGCACATTGTGAAATGTAATCTCTGCTACTGAATTGTAGGTTGTGAGCATATTATAGAAGCATTCAATGGCACACCTACAAACTTTAGTTTGTAGAACACTGATGTAAGAACACTGAAAATAAAATTCAGCTGGAAGGATGAACTCTAAAGTGCTTTCTCCTGGTGTTATGTTTTTTAATGGAATGCCTCTAGAGTATGGAAACTGTCCCAAATACATGGAAATAATCTATAAATCTAATATTTTAAAAAATGCATTAGGCTGAATCTGATACAGGAAAAAGTGTTAAACTTTACTTAGCTTTTCTGAAATTTCTATTAAAGAATTATGATCCTGCAATTATTTTTTTAGCTCCCCMCCTTAATATATTGATATTGAGTAATAATACAAAATCGAACTAATAGCATAAAATATCACCCCTTAATCTGAAATCTTGGAACAGTTAGGGAGGGGAAGAGTAGGTTGATCAGTATTAGACTTATTTGGAGAAAAAATGCCATTGAGAAACAGCTC
The DNA here is from genome assembly GCF_030028575.1 of Malurus melanocephalus. NCBI lineage: Eukaryota > Metazoa > Chordata > Aves > Passeriformes > Maluridae > Malurus > Malurus melanocephalus. Next base: position 2,481,058 of record NW_026623270.1, on the reverse strand, counting down.
CTTGTTGATTACTGTGCTTGATTCTCCTAAGTGTTTCCCATCATTATTTTACATTTACTTCTACTAAAACAAGCAAAGGTATCAAAGGTATATATTCATTCAGCATGTTTCCTTTGAACAGATTGTGTGAAATGTTTAACTTCATCTAATTTACATGTGCAAAGATAATGTATTTTTAATTTCTTTTGTTTTCAATTTGCCCTTTCTTAACATTTATCCTTTCTGAATGGTAAAAATTTGAACAYTTAAGATTTTTATCTTCAAAGTAATTGTTCATATGGCTTTTAAATGTATGCATTTTACTGTTAATGATTCAGTTTTTTAAAATAAGTGCAGTGTATTAAACTTTTTACAAAGTTATTAAGCAGTAGCTTAATAACTTTAATTTTCTAGTAGCTGCTTAAATTTTGGATATTAAGAGATTAGTTGGAATAGCAAAAGAGATGCGATCTTCACGTTACAGTACTTTGAGCTATTCTGTTTTGTAAAACTGTTAATACCATCTCTCCTACTCTTATTATCTTTGCTTACAGCTCTGGTAATTAGGGGCTTATGAGCTACTAGGTCTGGGAGTTCTACCTCTCAGAAGTATCTTTTCCATCATTCAGCTGCATTATTAGTTCATGTGAGCTATTTACAGTAGTTAGACATTTACCTTACGTAAAGTCTCTGTGTGCACCGCTACAAATACCTGCTCTGAAAAAAATCCCCATTTTCTTGGGGGCACATGGGCAGGTTCTGTTCTATTGGATTGCCTTAAAAAGTGAGAGCAAGTATTAGCTGTAACATCTTGGTTCCTATTTCACTTCTTGGGTTTTGGTTATTTTTCTTCCAGAGCAAAAGGTGTTGCTTATTCACTGAGCTGGAGGCCTTGCATAGAACACAACTGTTTCTGAAGAGGAGCTTGTTAGAATGTCACTCTTGTGTTTTACTGGTTTTATCTTCACTGGAGCCTGCCATCATTTCCATTCTGGTTAATACTGTCAGCTTTTTCCTTGTCAATTTCCTTAGGTTATTAAAATTGCTCGTAATCAAGAAACCCAAACACTAAACATTRTTTTGTGACAAWTTGGAAAATGACTGCRTCTAATTTATTTGGTCAAACTAATACCTTTTAATGGTTTTTATTTAGGTGTTTAAAATAGCACACTTGTTTTCAMTCTATTAGAGTTTTTTGTTGGCAATGATTTTTTTTTGTGTTTTTGTATCTAATTGTAGTTTTCAATGTAGAGAACTGTAATACTCTTTAGTATGTTCTTTATATTATGACTAATTTTAGAGTATTACTTATGTTTTAGAAGAAAAAGCTCTGGAACTGTATTAATCTTTGTTCCTTAATAACTTTTTCTTCAGTAGCAATTTTCTTCCTTACTGAAAGCAGCACAATGTCCTGAAGCATGTCTTGAGTTCAAATCTCCACTATGGCCATGGACTGTAGAATTTAAATGGCTTTGAAGTATTTGTAACGAAAGTGCAAGCTAGGTCTGCTTTGAGTTTTGTRTATGAACAAATAYTGAATACAACGATGGTTCTRAACTCAGGCTCACACTCWAAGCTGGTTAATAGTTGTAGGGAAGTGCTTTTTAGCTGAAAGCTTGTCTCTTACCTAAGTAGATAAAAAAAGCAATCAAAAATATCGAAAGTCTGAACATTTACTGTGCTGTGGATGATATACATATCATTCAGARTTTGTGTCAATTAAAGACTATGTTCTTAGTTTTGCCAGAGAAGTACCCTGACTACTGGCTTGGGAAAAWGTTTTCATCTGTGTTGAGTAGGAGGTGGTAGGCATGGCAAGGATGGTCAAGAAGTCAGTTTCATCAGACCAAAGCAAAAATCCTTGAAATATGAACTGTTCCACATAATGTGCTTCCATCTTTTCAGTTCCATTTCTATTGACAATCTCATGTYTCCACTCCTACTGTCTTTACCTTTAATGAAATTCTAGTAGTAATGAAATTCTGTCATTTCCTTTCATCTTCATTATAGGTAAAGCTTTCAAAATGAAAGTATCTGGCTGACTTTTTGTAAAATATGTGAGTAGAATATGTCTATTTTTTTTCTCTGCAAGGGAAAACGCCCACAAACTGAAAGGGGACATCTCTGAGGATTTGCTGTTTGATTACCATAACCTTGCAGGCAGAAATGCAAAAGTCAATGTCARTCAGTGAATTTCTCCCTTGCACTCRGGAGCTTCTARTTTTTSTTATTAAATTCATTTGTATTTCAATTTATAGTAAGGGATGGGTGTTYGTGTATACACAGTATTATGAGTAATTGCTGGACTGCTGGACCTTTTTTTTTTCTTTTAAACTATACTCAACTTGTTGAACACTTGATTTTTTAAAAATCACATCTCATTTAAGTTCCATAACTGCTTTTTTTCAAGAAATGATAAATTTTTTGAYATATAATCAGGTTTTTGGCCTTCTGAAGACACCAGTCTTCCTCTCTGAAATGTATCTTTTGCTGTGGCATTGCAGTCTCCAGTGTCACCCCTGAAGTMATGGAAGGCATTGGGTAAATCTGTTTTTCTTATACTGAAGTAAATTTGCAGAGAAACAAAAAAGTGAATGCATGGACAAATGGAAGTTTAAATATTTGACTGAGTTTTAACACAAAAAATGTTTAATTCCCCCACAGGTATTTTAGCTCTCTGGCCTGATCAGGATCTGGTGTGATTCTAAGGTCACMAGCAGAGTGGGAGGGTTGAGAATTCAGACAACCTAAATCTAAATTAAATGAGGCTTTAGCTAGTCCTATGTAGAAGTTCTCTCTACACTAAATTCTTGCAATTCTCTGCAACTTAAAAATGCTAAAAATATTTGCAGCTTCAACATTCTTAATCATGCAGGACTAGTAAGTACATTTTCTTCTTCTGCAACTTTAAAAGGCTACCCTATTAAGTTTCTGGAGAGAATTTGCAGATCGGTTGTGGAAAAGTTGAACAAATGTATGATGACTTTATTTTTTAAATGCTGTCAGTTTGCTACTGTGTTTTTCGTGTTCATTGTTCTCATTTAAACTTCGGTTTCATACTGAAGAAGTTTTAGTACATGAATAAAAGTCGTGGATCAGGAAAGTTTTCTTTTGTAAAATGCCTTGCACTTCTTCATTAGAATCAACARGAATGTACATGCACAGATAACGTCAACGTGCAAAGGGCATGATGTTGTTTCYGAATTATCTAGATGATGTGCAGGCAAATAGCACCATCCTCTGGCATTATAGCATCAGGTATGAATTAAACCTGAAATTGCTATCTGTTATTTCTGGAAATTTGATATAATTGTAATAGAATGTACATATTGTACTTTCAGTTTTRCATACTCATTTTGGGCCAAGGTTTAACAGAAATTCTGATAATTTGCATGGACTCTGTATTCTGTTCAATTGACTGGCTGAAGGGGATATCTTTTTAGGGTTATCCTGCCCATAGTGCTGACTCTGCTCTTTACATGACCATTTATGGTAGGAAGTTGCACTTCAGAAATATCAGACTGAGCTTTTTCTAAATCTCAGTGAAAGACAATTCACAGTCATTTAAGAAAAATTCGTTGAATTAGAAAACACCACCAACGACTTATGGTTGTGTATCTGGGGGAGAGTAAAGGTGCTGTTACAGAGMAACTGCAGATGTCTAATRAATTATTTTTTTCAGGAGATCGTAGCTTCAGTTACAGATTGAGAATGGTATGGTTGGCATTGCTAGAGTGCAGAGCAATATACCTCCCACAAATTGGGTTTCGGTACTTACGGGATGAGTTGTRCTGAGTTACGGTGTGAAGGACTGGATTTTAGTCCATTGAACTAAGCAGTAGGTATGAGAAATACCACAGGGACATTCTTTTGAAAAACTTGATGACTGAGAAAGTTGCTGTTTTGATTATTGTGAATTCCTATTGGACCCTTACGTGTTTATGTATGGGAAACATGTAAAGTAGCTGATGTTTGGGTACGCTCTAAAAGAAAACATGTGCCACCCCYCAGTCTGCCTTTCTGTACAGATCTCCATTCTTTTACAGGGGAGGTGTTTGCGTAGTGAAACTGGAAATTTCAAGAGTTTTGCTATAGSATCAGTTCCTTTCTTTCCCCTAACAGATTAACTGTGAATGCAAACCAGACCAATTGTCTGTGTTTCTGGAAAGACTSTACAATGGTCTATGTATAGAACAAGTCTATGCATTTCTTTGCTATTGTGCATTGCTTAAACATAATTTCATAAAAATTGGAATGTCATATTAAGTATCCAAATATTGACACTTACAAGTTTAAGTTGTGAAAATGCTGAAAGCTCCCAGTTGTAATAAAGACAAGTAAAATATTTTTATTAAAAATATATTTATACACTGTTCTCTGAGACATATTTTCTATTTAGATACTCGAAATTAAATGTACATCATTTAGTGGAATGAGTGCAAAAAGGAGTCCCTGAAAAAAAGTAGTTTTAATATGTAATATTAGTTTTGTGMTGCTTGCAGGTTTGACTATGTGTGATTAAATAAGTCCTTATGGCCAGAAAATTTGCATAGGAAGATGTTTGTTTCAGGTGAGAAGAGCAAGAAAATGGAGCTGTAACTGACTGCTGGATTCTGTATCATTTGGCTTCAGTCAAATGATACAGTGGGGAGATAGTACTGATGGCAAGAGACATAGTGATACACCAGAAATTTTGGCTAAGTTTCAGACAGGAAAAAAAATGTGGTGCCTTGTTGGAACACATTCCTCACCATCCACTTCAACCTGATCTAATGTCAGTGTCTGTGTTTTTCTGATCCTCTAACTTACTCAGTCGTGTTCAATTTTTGTTGCTGAATTTGTCTGTGCRCCCTAAACACAGTTTAGTTTCCTTATGTCATTCTGTATTTTTTACTGCAGTTSCATTTTTTCTACTTTGTAATTTCAGACTCCTTATCTACCCATTCCAAGTTTTCTGCCTATGTTTCCAGTCATTAGCCATTTTTATTTTCCATGTTTCCTCTTTTCCAGTCRTAGTTTGCATTTGCTTTCAGATCTACTCCACTTCTGCATCTTTGTTGATGTTTAGCTGTGCATGCAACTTGTCATTGAGTGTGGGCCTCTTACTTTCTCACTCTGCTTACCCACCAGTTTTTCCCCAAGTTGTTTGTTAGGTTTTTCACTAATACTGTCTTTTTTCCTTTTTCATGGTCACTCTGCCTCTCATTTCATCTTCTCTGCTTGATTGATTTTCATTCTTCTAGTCTTTGTCTGTACTTAATAATCTATGTGTCTTGCTGCTTGCCAATGCTCACCATATGGTGGTTTTTCTTCTCTTACCCTTCAGTTTCGGGGTTTTTTTTGTGATTTATCCAAGGCAAATTTGTGTCTCCAGTTTATTGATATGGTAGGAAAGTATAGAGATCACAGGAGAAGRTAGAATTTGAGTTCAGGTGACGGAATTTGTCCAGCCTGGACAAAAATAGTCTGAGCAGCTACTTACTAAATATTGATGAARTATTTCTGGGACTTAGTTTTTAAAAGTTAAGCCATAAGAGCATGTGCAAACTATTTTCTAAGGCAAAATTAATTTTCAGAATGTGGAAATATCCATATTCAATATTTGAAGTATTTAGTTTATGCAAATAATACTTTCCTTAGGTTCCATTATAAAAAAGCTTCTGTTGTTTTGTTTTTGYTCTTTTTTATCTTCCAGTTTCTCTGTTCTCCCTGTTTGGAAGTAAAAAAAAAAAAAGGTCAGCCCCAGGCAGGAGGCTCACTTGAACAAATTATTTTTTGGGCTAGAGATGTCAACTTGCTGAAGGTTGCAAGCATTGAAAGTAAAGCCAGAGAGGTGAGGAGTGCCAGCTGGCTGAAGCAGGCTGCCAGCCCTGCTGACTKTGCCTGCTGCACACCCAGTTATTGCAGCTGTATGTAGGGAAACAAGCTATTTCTGGAACATCAGTCTTGGGTAGCAGGTTGTGCTGTTTGTGTTGTGGATCCCAGAAAACTAGCCCATGATGGAGAAACTCAGGAATATCACCACTCAAGAGTCTGTTGGTATCCCTTTTCCCTCTTGCTTTATCAAATCTTAAGAACAAAAGAAAATCATTCTTGTAGTCAGGTGCAAGTGGACATTTTTATTTTCAGCATTTTTYGGTGAAAATGCCTAGTCCCAGTTTCGTGAAAAAAAAAAAAAAAAATCACCATCTGAAACTTTGCAGAGAAGGTAATAGTTATAACAATGAGACTATGTTACCTGGAAAGCCCCTGACGTGGTTTCTATTAGGAAATAACCTTTCTTTTAAAAAGAAAAATTTTAGTGTTCTTGTTTGGAGAATTGTTTTCAGTAGTATCTTTAGAATGGCTGTGTCTTATCCCTGGTTGRTGACTTAGCAAGTTGTCTTTTCTATTATTTTGGACTGTTGCATTATTTTTGGAAGTGCTGTGGATATTCAGTAGCATCCACTAGTATATTGCAGTTCATAGTAGTATAATGTACGGTTTTCTAAAAATCAATAGTTTGAACTAGTATAATTTAAATACTAAAGTTTTCACATAGAAAACTGTGTTGACATTCTCATGCTTGTCACAGCTCTTACATCCAAAGAAATATAATTGATGGGCTGCAGGGATGATGCATGGCAAGTTATATGCTGGCACAATGTTTTAAAGGTTAGGAAACTGTAAATTTAGGAAATCTGGAATATTCTGAATTCTGTAGTCATGTTATGTACTGGTGGTACATAGTTGAGAGTTGTGGACTTCTGATGTTTTCAGAATTGTGATGTGTCCATAATACTAATACACTACCAGTGCCACTGATCATCCTGTATGCTACATCCTGGTGCAAACTTAACTAAACTTCAAGTTGCCACTGTATCCTACAGCATTTTGTAGAATTCATGAGTGTCAAATAATTCAGTTGAATTATAAAACCAAAATAAATATTTTTCAGTAGCAATCTCTGTAATTTGACAAATTTTGATATTTTCTTATACTTTCCCATGTGCCATGAAATTTGGAGAGATAAAAATAAAATCCTACTGTTTTTAAGGAAAATGTAATAAATTAATTAAAGGGTGGAAGCTCATGAGGTTTAGGCATAAATAGAAAAATGTAAACAGTTTGTAGTTTTTCAGGTGGGTTTTGTTACATGATGGATTTATTAAATGTTAGTATAAAACTAGACATATGTGGGCAAGAAGGTGATGCATGCTTCTGAGCATGAAATTGTGTACAATCAGGTGGGTATCTGGTTGACTCACTCATTTATATTCCATACTTGAAATATTTTCACAGTTGTTGTGCCTTAAAATTATTTTAAAATCATAGCACAGCATATAGGAYGGGAAGTATTATCTCGAGAGAGGCCTCAGTTATTAATTCTGCTTTTCAGACAGAACTGTGTCTTGTCTGTGTTTCTGTTATGCTCAGTAGTTGGACTGTCACACTGTATGCAAAAGTTTTGTGTTTTAATAAGTGAATCATTAAACATATTTGGGACAAGCTCATGACATGGTGCTCAAAGCCAGTGTCCTGTTTTCTTTTATGTTATTGGTGGCTGTTGCTGTGTAATCGGCAGACAGAGGTGTAAGTGGCTTCTTTGTGGTTATATAGAAAGTCTGTAGCAGAGGAAAGGATGCAAACCGTATTTTGTAGATTAGAAAGCATGGTATTACATGTGTACTTTTTCTCATGGCAGTTCTGGTTTAGACAGCATTGGGAGGATCTACTTAAGTAACTTTATTCTTTATTCCATTAAGTGTCAGTTGAGTGTAGGATCCTCAGCCCYATTCAAAACTGAAATAGTATGGAGCTGCCTTCAAATGCACATCCAATTTTGAAAGGAATTCATATAACCAATAAAAATGTCAAAAGYATGCAAGTGAAAAACTAACTGCAATCTGTCAACAGTTAATTGGAACATAACTCCCTTGAAGGTGTTGATCCTTTCCTCCCAATGCTTATAAACCATTAGTAGCAGTTTCGTGAGTAGACATGGATTTATTTAAATGGTATTGCCATCTGAAAAAGCATGGATTCAAGACCTGCCTTGTTGACATTTGTCTCTGTTTTCCAAGCTGAATTCAGATACATGAAAAATCCTCGTTGATCCTATCAGAAACAGGCTTCTCTCTCTCCTTCAATAGGGTAGTTGAGTGTAAAGTTTCAGTACACCAGTTTACAGTTTGATGAGTGAAGCACTAATTGGAAGGAGAAGCCTCTGTCTATAGGAGTTGAAAGTGGTGGCATTTTGTTTCTGCTGTTGGAAAAGTATGGTCATCTGAGCAAAATCAGTGCGGATTTAAATATCCAATGCTAGTGTGCATTTCTCCAAATATGCCAATATCCATTTGGTATCTACATGTCTTTCTTGAGAGAGTGGCTGTTTAACAGACTTCTCTTTTCATTCACCTCTAAACTACCTGGGAGCAGACTAGACTGTCAATCAACTCTTCCATTTACTGAAACCTTCCGTACCTCAAATGGAATTAAAAGAAAAGATCAGTTTTTATCTTTCTGTTACTTTCAATGTTAAGTATATATATGAACCAAGCCTGTTATATTTAATAATGTAGTCAGAGTAATATTTTGATTTGCTTGTACAGATCTGCAGGTACTCCTCACAACCAATTTTAGAAAAGAAATCCAAAGGGAGTTTGTTACAGTAAAAGAAAGTTGGTTGACTAAATCTATATAATTTTGCTATTCATCTTAAAGAACTAGAGAGACTGTGTTAATTTTTTAAGACTGTCCCTATGTTTTACTTCTTTCCTGCATATGTACATGTCTATGTCATATTTATCAGCCTGCAGGTACTTTATTGTGCCATCAGATTTTGGGGTTGTACTTCTAATAATTTTGAAGTTACATCAGGTGTCATTAGCAATACTTTTTGACTAAAAGTCAGAGTCTGTTAAGTCCGAAGACCAACTGGCAGGAAAGGTGAAAACACAGCCAAGAATAATAGAAGAGAGCTTTGTCAAGGTGCCATATACTCCAGTTGTGTTGTGGCAATGGCATTGCAGGTCTGTCCCCTGTGGTGTTAGGTTCATCCCAGTTTAATTCTGAGACAAGGTTCATCAGTGTATGTTTAGTTTTGTGATAATGCTTGTCTTCTAGCTACAGTGCGCTTTAGCCTAGGTACTCTGATGTCAGTGCAGGCTAAATACCAAATACCTCTCTGGAAGTTAATTTGCTTAAAATAGGCTAGAAGTTTGGAATTCTAAACATTCTGAATTGTGAGAACTATCATGCTGACAAGCCTTTAAGGTATTACGTTTTTATTTCAGTTTTAGTTTTTTATGATTTATAAATGTTTATTATGTGTTTTCGTGGAAGGAAATTTTTTTAATTTTCCTAGTGTCATGTCAGTCATTTCCTTGTAGGGATTCACACTTTGACTTACCTTTTGCAATGCTAGAGTAGTRAAATGTAACAAGAAGGTATTGGGTCTTCTTTTGGAGTTTGTGAAAGATGTATCTGTTTTAATTTTATGTGTCCTCTTGATTTAGGAAACATATTGCCCTTCAGTTACTTAGCTATGTGTTTGAGAATGTCCAAATGGCAGTAGGCATGAAGAACTTTTTGAAGCCCTTCTCAAAAATCTGTATATCCTTGTTATCCTTTCCCTTCAGAAGTTAATTTTCCACAGCTGCTCATGTCCTGATCGGATTGGGATTACTGCTTCTATGTTTTTTCTGGGTTTGTAGTGCACTTCAGTTGCCATAGGATACCCTGCTGTAGATCAAGAACTGTTTTAAGAATTGTATCAGCTTTGTGCATTGACTTCCTTTTAGTTCCAAGGTGCAACTTAAGGATTTGCATGCAATCTGTTAAGTGCCAATAGCTTTTGCTTTGCCTGCTAGAACAGATAAGAATTTATCATGAAGTTTTCTCCGGTTCCCTATAGATTAGATAGTAAAATATACTCCTTTCCCAGCCTTCTGTCCTTTGTAATGAAGCCATAATTATTAATCTTTAATGGCGCCTGCAATGTGTAAAAGACAGACTTGGTCCTTATCGCAAAAGTGCTGCTTGATTTTATTGTACTTGGTTATAAAAACATTGAAGGCAGAAAATTGTATTTGATGCTTCTATCAGTAGTGTAGCTGATAATTATTGCCTTGTCTTTTTACATGTTTGAATGTCGCCATTCTGGGATTATTTCTATGGTTTGGTTTGTCTTTATATGATCCCTGTCTGCTTCCTTGCTCCAGCTTTGCTTTAGTATTTATTTCTTCATATACTTATTTATTGGTATTATTTATCMAACTAATACATATATACACATATTTTTACTTTCTCTTGTTCTTTGTCATTTTAGTTTTGTGTCTTCTTTCAACTTGCAGTGTTTCCTAAATTCTAGTTTTAAGTTCTATGTCAAATACTCTATTAGTTGAATGTATCTTGTCTCCTTGTACAATTTAACTTTGGGTCAGTGACAAATACTCCAGCATTATTTGTACAGAGTGAAGCTTAATTTTGAAATTGATCAGAGAAGATGTATTTTGTGAATCCTTTGATTTTTGGACCAGTAGATTACAAGCTATTTTCAAGTAATATAATATTAATTYTTGCCTTGGTTTCTTTCAGCTAATCTCTTTCAAGTTTAGTTGGTTTTTTTTTTTTTTTTGTAATTATTAGTTCCTTGCAGCCAGATTTCAGACATGGTGTTTTCTGAGAATTAACTGTAATTCAGCTTTCAAATGACATATAAAGCATTCATGTTTACCTGTCAGTTGAAAATGACATCTGCTTGTAARTTGTTAGAATTAAAGAAGAAAATACCATACCAAATTGGAAACAAAAGTAATGTAATTTTTACTGTAACTGAAGTTTTTAACTACTTATTTAAAAAATGCTGTAGGTGATCTATTTTGGAGCTTAAAGTTGAAATAAAATCTTTGTGCTTAACTAGTAGTCCATGCCCAGTGAGAATTTTATATTCTGAATATTTACATTTGTCAGTTATGTGATTAGTGATCCTTGTAAGCCATGGTTTGTGCTGTTGCTTTTATTCCTCTTACTTTTGTTTCTTATTTACTGTGTAATTTGTATGCAACTATTAATAAAGACATGCAGACTACTTTTCCAGAGATTTGCAGGTGGCATGTAAATAAAATGCCTATCAGATAAGATGAATGAGGGAGATGAAGAGCAAGTCATCAGATAAATAAGAACGTCTCCATCTGTATTGTGACTGCTTTTTTGGGTTTCTGTTGTAGACATGTCTGTGGTATTCTGTTTCCTTGCTTGAAATCTTGAGCAGCCTTGACCGCAACTTTTTATGTAACCTGCAAACCGATATGATTTTGTGGTTTAAAGGTGTAGCCGCTGTGCTTTAGAATGCAGCGCAGAGTTAACRTAAATGAGTAGGGCCAAATAGCTCCAGCAGTTCATCTTAATGTAGTATATCCAAAATACTTCAAAGAGTAAYTTTATGTTCATTTGACTATGGAGTGTCCGAATTGGTCTAATACTGGAAGTGTAGTGCCATTTTTGTGGTTTTCAGATACACTTATAGTTCAAGTATTTTTAAAAATCAGTTTGATTTTGAATTCAGGTTATTGTTTTGCTTTCTCAGTGAAACATCCTTCAAAACACAATGTGCAGGTGCTATCAAAATGCTGCGAAATTGGAAGTCTTTCCTTGAAGGAAGAAGGAATCCTAACATAGTAACAAGGGAATTGTGGAAAGAAAATAGCTAGTTTACTTCTTTTATATAAACTCCTCCTCTTCTGAGTAAATAATTTATCTTTTTTACAACTTGATAAGAAACTAACAGCACTGTAGTGCTATTAGTTGTGTAACTAGTTTCACATAATTAAGAATGAACTTTAATTGTTTTTCATGTAAGTTATGGTAAAAGGTAATACCTTAAAGTAATGAAGTTACTCAATTCTGGTAATTATTTCTAAATAACCTTTAAATTAGCTAGCTTTGGAGTATTGCTTGGCTTCTTCAGTATAATTCAGTATGAGAGACCTCTGCTTTCAGGTTTCAAGGAAGGCTTTGCAGGCCACACATAGCTGGTGCTGCTGCTAGCATTCCCTTAGATGGACATATTTTTTTGCTTTACAGTGCTAAAAATGTAAAGGGCAAAAGAAAAACTCTAAAGAAGAATTAATCCAATCATCTGGTGAGCAGCTGCAAAGTATTTCTTTGTCCTTGTATTGCATGAAATGCTTCTGGCATCGTGCAGAGCTTCTTCTAGTAAAGCTCTTGAATAGTGTAGGTGTCATGTGAATACTTGGAGATAGAGGTGAGATTTTCACAATAGATATAACTGTAGATACTTTTGACTAATTATGTAATATATTCAAGTAAGATGCTGAAATGTGAGAATTGATCATGAAGGACTGGTATCTTTGGGTTGTAGAGAAGTAATGTGACTTGTTAAACTCTATATTTGTTAGTCACAACCTTAAGTTCAAACTTACTTTTTGTCTATTACTAGGAAAAACAAGGGATTTCCAGTCAGCCAGAATGGAATCTGAAATTGTGCCAAAAATTACCAAAATGACAGTGTCTGGAAAGAAACAATCTATGGGATTTGAAGTTCCATGGTAAGCCAAGCCCTCATACATCAAGGTACATCAGCAGCTCTTCTTTCCGACTGATGCACCTGTAGCAAGTTTTCTTCTTATTTTTTTTCTATTTTTCACAGCAATTTTAGTGTCACTCTCCAGAACTAACCATCTTCAGCTTCTTGTTTGACTCAGAATTACTTTCAGAAGATGGTACCTCACGTTTTGAGTTTAACAAATCCTTTCACTATGAATAGTGCATAGAGATATCAGGTAGTCAGATTATTTAAACATCCGCTTCATAGAATACTGAACTTTCTTGGGGTTCGTTTATTTTAAATTTAGTTCTCTAAGTGGAATTATGAAATCAATAAATCTTAACTGTAATTGCTTGTTCTTCAAAGGAAGTAACATATTTAAGAACAGTTAATGGGGAAAACAATCACTTATAGCTAAACCTTGCCTTCCTCTGCAGCTTTTATTAACTTAACAGGTGTCCAAGGTACAACTGTTGTAGAGATTGGTCCTACTTATGCTACAACTAAATTAGAGTGGTTCTAATTTTATCCTGACTTGGAACTGTTGAGGGGATGTCTCATGAGAGCAAGAAGACAGACACCTGGATCAGAGTCTACCTACAACAGTAGCTAGCAGTGAACAGTTAAAGAAATGTGTAAGGACAGGGCATGTATGCTGGGAGTATGGTCCACAAAATATCATTGCATAGTGTTCTGTGTTTCTCCACAATTTTTATTTAGTTTTTTGGTTTTGTCTGATTCTATTAAGAATGGTTAATGTATTTTTCTTAGGTGTCCTTATTCTGGTTTTGAACATAAGTCTTATAATAGCCACCTAATCTGTGGCAAGAAATTCCATAGCTCATCCTGCGGTCAAAAAATTCTCAAGTATATGTGCCAACATCCCAGCCTCATCCCACAGTGTTTGTAGATCTGATCTGGAAACATTTTTGGTAGTAAGAGGGCAGGATGGTCTTTATTTTACAGTATCTTGTGCATGTTTGATAACTGAGTGGAAAGCAAGCAATATCTACTTAAGCACATTGAATGCAAGCTGTGAAGCTGATGTTATTCATTATTACTTTATGCTGCTAAATGCCATTGCTAAAAGACACCACTTTCATTCATCTCAGATGCAATAAGCTCCAAATGAAAAACTTCTGTGACTTTCAAAATCTTTTTTCTTTGCTGTTTGAGATTTGAAATATATAAAGGAAGCATAATTCCCTCCCCTGCCTTCTGTCTACTAATCAGTGGCTCTGTATTTGATAATTGGACTTGATCATGAAGTTCCAGACACCTTCATCTCTTATGTTCCTACTAAACTTCTTAGAGCTTTTCACGGGGACTTCTGTATAGTAATTTAATTTGGATAGAGGTTTAGAAAAAGAAAGGAATATTGAGTGAAGAAGACCTACCAGCTAATCTTAAGTAGTCATGCTTGATTTTTTAAAATCTCTGATAATAACCCTTTAAAATATTTGTTTCTAAAAAAGATCAAATACAGAATTTTGTGTCTCTGATACTTACTTAGCACGTGTGCCTGTTCCACGGGGAAGGAGGAGATAAAAAGAATGCTTCCTCATCTGTAGATGGAAGTAATTCTTGGAAAGGCTAGTGACGACAGTCTCTGATGAAAGATGATTGTCTCCAACATGGTGGTACTCAGCCATTCTGCTTCTTTTCAGGGACCCTGAAATAGTTGGTATCGTACTTGCTTATAGGTCAGTGGCAGAAAAAGATTAAACCTTCTGGACCTGTGAGTAAATCCTTTAGATAGATCCTTAATATTGGTCTTGTGAGACCCCCATCTGGAGTGCTACATCCAGCTCTGGGGTTTTCAGCACAGGAAAGACATGGACCTGTTGGAGTGGGCCCAGAGGAGACCACCAAGATTATTAGTGGGATGAAGCACCTTTCCTATGAAGAGTGGCTGAGAATTCTAGGGTTGTTTAACCTGAAGAAGAGAATGCTTTGGGGTGACCTTATTGCAGCTTTTCAGTACATAAGGAGTGTATATGAGAAAGATRGGGACAGACCTTTTAGGAGGCCTTGTTCTGACCGGACAAGGGGTGTTATGGTTTTAAACTGCAACAGAGTCAGTGTAGATTGAATATAAGGAAGAAGTTTTTTGCAGTGAGGGTGTTAAAACCCTGGAATAGGTTCCCCAAAGAGGYGGTGCATGCCCCACCCCTGGAAATTTTCAAAAACAGACACGACCAGGCTCTGAGCAGCCTGATCTTATTGAAGATGTYCCTGCTCATTGGAGGGAGGTTAGACTAGATGACCTTTAAGGGCTGCTTCCAACCTAAACTGTCCTATCATCTTCTGATTGTGAAGATGGTTTAAAACTCATCTCACTTAGTGATACTGCTGAAAAACTGATTGAAARCAAATCTCTTATTACTGTGTAAATTGCATGTACGTTAGGTATTTAGCTTCAGGTGGAAGAAATAAGTAAGAAGTGGACTGATTTGTAAAAGAGCATGAGATCTGAAGCACAGCCAATCAATTGATATGGAGGAAGACACAATTTAAATGGTAAAGTTCCCATAAATGCATGTCTTAAAGACCTCTGCTTCAAGGAGTCTGATGAGGGCCTCCTTTGTTCTTCGGTCCAACAGACCACTGTGGAGGCATTGCCAAGSCACTATGACCTTGATGTTATAGAAGCAGAGAATAATATATTTCTAGACTTGAAAAACAAAGCAAAACATGAGCCTCCACCTCCATTGAATGAGTATTAGGGTTGGTTTTTTTCTTCTGCAATTATTTTCTGCATTATTAGCAGGATAAGGATGACCTGTCAGGGACAGAAGGAATCTGTGTTTATTAACATCTAAAAAAGACTTGTTCCTTTGACGTTTATCATATCTTTTTAATGTTATTGTTTCATTGTTAATTTATTGCAGAGGATYTATAATAACACAGCTTTTTAAGTACATAATTTATGTCACTGACCAAAAGCACTGGTATAAATTACTCAAAGCATTCTAAATAGATTCTAAAAYGTCTGTAGCTGTGCCCCCTACTTTTACCCCAAAATATTTATTTGGTGCTGGTGCAGATACCATTAGAAGGAGATTGTTTAGTATATATGAACTACTTTTGGTTGGTAACTTGCGTGGGATCTTAAAGGTAATTTTTGGACCCTGTTTTTAAAAGCAGCAGTCTTGCATTAGTAAAAACCTTCATTCTTTGACTAGTTGTTGAATCTATGATTTAGTGTTGTTATGAGGTGTTATTAGTGAATCTTATTTAAAATGRATGGGTTATTAGAGGACATTGATTGCTTTGAGCATTGATTGCCTTTGTTGCTGGGTATTATTAGTAGGATTGTCTACAGAAAATTGTACCAGAGTTTGCTGGTAAACTGATGCTCCTGCAAAACTGTTTACCGGGCTTCTTCTTTCTGTTAACTAATAAAGGAAGTCAGAAGAAGTTGTTACCAAAAAAGGGTTGATTATTTTAACTAGCCTGACCAATATTTTGTAATTAATAATTTTGAAAGGGGAAATAAATGTAGACATTTCTGTAATGACTGTAAGTACTCCGAAAGAGTCGGTTGTGTAAAAATAATTCACCCAGCATCCAGACTAGAAGATTGAAAATAATGTTTATAAGCTAAATTCTGAAGAGTTAATATTGAGCAGATAAGCTTTCAGGTTCCGCTTTGAATGCATGGGAGTATGAACCTTTCAATACTTGCCCTCTAATATGTCTTATAGCAACAAATGTTGTATTTATTAATATTCCCCAGGAAATAGTGGTGTAACCATAACATTTTATTCAGTTTACTGTTATGGTCCTGTTTGGCAAGACAACATAGGAAGTTTCTGGTGTGGCAGTTTTAATTTTGACAAAATGTTATTCCTTGCCAGGCTTTGGTTTGTCAGCTGATTTCCAAAAGAGATGGTTTGTMAAAAGTTGTTTTGACATTTGTGTCTGAATTGCTCATGTTCAGGCTTTCTTGACTACATGATCTAAGTGCACATGCAAGGTTCATAATAGTTCTGTACTTTCAAAGAAGTTGAGTTACATAATCAGTCAGTGGCTCCATGTTACCAGCTAGCAGTGACGTGGCAGATGGGCACAGATGCTCACAAACTGAGACTGCTTTTGGTAGTTCCATCAATTTCTCAAACAATGATGCAAGCAATTGCTTTGGAAGTGGTCTTCCTCCAATATAAATTTTTCTTCATATGGTAGGTAGGTTKTCATAGCTGAGTCCAAG
This sequence comes from Malurus melanocephalus, assembly GCF_030028575.1. Lineage (NCBI taxonomy): Eukaryota > Metazoa > Chordata > Aves > Passeriformes > Maluridae > Malurus > Malurus melanocephalus. The sequence continues at coordinate 2,464,316 of NW_026623270.1, read as the reverse complement.
CTGAAACTTTGCTACCAAAGATACTTTCTAGTACAGTTCACTTGGTTATATACTCAACTGCCTGCACTAGTGATACACTAGGTACCCTTCTAACAGAAATTTTCAATTCAATAATTTTAAAAAAACTTGTGGGAATAGGCTAACTGAAGAGCATTTCCAATATCATTAATTTTGTTTATAGGCTGTCAGAAGTTAAGTCCTTAGCACTTTCTGAGCCACTATCAAGCTTTCTATAAGCTACTCATCTGGTTGTCATGAAACATAACTAACTGCCAGTGTTGTACTATTGCATTTCTCGTCATGTACTTCTATGAGACTGAATTTCATCTGCCCATTTCTTGTTTGGGTACCTAGCAATAAACTTGCTCTTCCTTTCCCTGACACAGGTAAACAAAAAGCTGAATTGTGTTAGTAGAGATACTCTTTAAGTAGATCATATGCTCTGTCCATTCTGGTATTTCTTGTCTGAAATGGCAAGTCTAGGTTTATCATGGCACAAGTTGTTTTCATTTTTCCAAAACACAGTAATATMTGAAACTTTTAAAACTCTAGCAGTGCACTGACTGTTCAAATACTGCACCCTTGGAAAAGCAGCAAGGCCTAATGATGGCTGGAGTAATGTTTCATGAATTTCATTTGCATCTAGCCCTTTTTCTTTGCACCACCCAAAATAAAAGCTATTTAGCAGCCTTAAGCAGTGGTGGTTGCAATAAAAGCCACTTAGAAATGAAAGTGTACATGTCTCTGGCAGCAACCATGGTTCTTTCAGATACTGTAATTTGTTTGAATTCTACCACAAATCCATCCTATTTTGGGGAATCCTTGCTGGCATACATTTTGGCCTGTAGGAAGAGCTTRACATCTGGGATTAGAGAAAGAATCATCATCTAGCTTAATGAAATAAAATTTAGAAGCTTACAAATAACTTCTCTTTGAAAATACATTGCTGTCTGTTAATGGGCTGATGTGACAATGCTTGAATATATTTTGGTAAGCTAYAGAAAAACATGAGAGTTACGCTTTTGAGTCACATTACTTTCAGCTTCATCTAAATAATTGCCTTTTAAATTTTTTTTCCACTTTTGAAAATTTGGTTTGGGAAGAAATGCAGACACTGACAAGGAGAGAAAACTATTGCCAACTGTAAGGCTACCTTGATATGACTTCTTATACAAATACTTTCCTCCAGAACTTCAAATATTAGACTTTCAAGGAAGAAAACTTGATACCAATGTAAAATACCATATTTGCATTACAGTGTGACCTTTGCATGTTGGCACAAGTCCTGGTTCTTCAATGTGAGCATGCTAGATATTATATTCATAGCTACATGTAAAGCAATAATGATCAACTGGTTTTTTGTTTAGTAAACCAAGTGTTATGAAAATTACATAGTTTGTCAAGATGCAATATTCCCTGTAACATTGGAGCTATACTTGGTGATTCAGAACAGTTTGCCTTGTAGTGTAAATTCTAGAATATCAAGATTGTGTGACTCAAGGCAGTGTTCGATAAAAATTTGACCTTCTCCTTCAAGTGGTTTAGAATATTTGGGTAGAGTAACTTCTCTTTAGAAAAGACTTTAATACAAAAGTATAAATAGACTTTATAAATCTATATTTTATTTAGTATATAATAGGTTTTATACAGAATTGTCTATCCATTATGCAGAAGCACAGATACCTACTGGTATACCCCTGCAACCAGCAGGGCTGGCATAAAGCATGTTGTTTGCTTAGCTAATTTGGGAAGCATGCCTGTGTATCCAGCCTTGGGGCAAGGCCCTGACCTTGGTTTGTGGAGCTGTAGCCAAAAGAATGAATATTGGCATTTCTGCTTTGGTCTCACAATCAAGAGAAAAACTCTACTGAGCCTTATGAAAAGGTGTCAAAACCAATCAGTTTGCTGCAGTATTGATAACACAGGTGGGTTCTAAAGCTGTGGGGAAGAAGGGAGAGCCATAAAATGTCCCATGGTACTTAGTGCTGTAATGAGAAGCTGAATTTGCATTCAATCTGAACATTTATAGTGTATAATTKTTTAGATCATAACTCGTCAACAACTTTGTTCAGTAGACTAACATGTTTAGATTGTACTGTTACATGGGATCTATGTAATGGAAAGGGACTAATGCCATGCAAATACWCCTACACAGACAGAAAGTGAGAAGAAGTGTCAAATAAAAGTAGAGATGTCACAATGCGGGATTCTAAAGTACCAAAACAGATAGCTTTGTCTGTAGAAGTTGAAAAGGTTAAAACTGGGGAGTTAATTGTGGCATGTAAACAGAAAGTGGAGAGAGAACATTTCACTGTGGATGTGGAAATGCTTGACTGTGCATAAACCCGTACCAGGGAAAGCAGTCTACAGCATGATGGTACTGAACTTGAAAGGATTTCCAGGGGAAGAAGCTTCTACCCCTTGGATAAAGTTTTAAATACAGTAATTTGTAGAGATTTTAATTTCTGTAATAAYTAGTAGTTTGTATATTGACATTTGCTGTGATATAATGTTGGCACACCTGTAATAACTGCTTCTGTTTCTGTCTTGTTGCTTATATTAATGCCTCACCAAGCAGCTCTGTCAGGCAGTAGGAAAACTTTTGCTGTCTTGAAAATGTTACTTAGTGTTTGTTTTTGGTGATCACCTTTTCCAGGATAGGTGAAGAATAACATTTTATATTCTCAGAAAGCTTGTATAGATCAAGAAAATAAGTTCATTTACAAAAYTGAGTTAAAAAAAGGTATAGGAAAAAAAAAACCAATATATTTATGATTGTTTACTGTTATGATGAGTGGGAGAACAGGGCGTTAGTAAAAGGGAGTGAGAATCCAAATCTCTCTAGTCCTAGGTGTCTTGTTTTATGCATGAAACAAATTTTCTCAATATTGACAAATCTTAACTCATCTGTTACAATTCTATATAAGCATTGCACTTTCAATTACAGCTTACAYATACTTAATATCAACTCTTTATGTTATAATGGTGTTCTCACAATGGAACATTACTATGTTCAGCTGCCGTAGTTGTATGCAGAAACTGTTTCAGGATCTGTGTTTCGAAGTTGTCTCGGGCTTTTAGTTTAGAGGAAGTCTGCTTTCTGTGGTTGTTCYRCAAAATTGTCCTTTCCCTTCCTGTTAAAGGAAGAGTCTATGGAAAGCTTGTTGATCTGTTTCATGTATTTTATAAGATTGCTTCTTATATTACTTCTGTAAACAGTTTCAGACATCTTTTCAGACAAGAAGTTCGCAGCTGKTATCTGTGCAGTTTGTATCCAGCTGCTTATCAGTTACCCACCTTAATGGGCTTTTCACATACTCTTTGGGGCTTGCACAAAAGTGAAAACTATTTGTCTCCTTTATTTCTATGCCTCCTTTGTCATTTGCATTCTTTGTGTTKTCTTTTATTCTTTAGTGCGGTTGCTGATGAAAATGGCCATACTAACACACCTCAGAAAGGACTGTTACTTGAAGATACAAACGTAGGTTCTGGGGTACTTGAGACTGTCTCAAAATCTACTCTTTCACCTCAAGTAGTACAGGTTTCAGAAGAGCAGAATATGGTGCCTACTCCAGCAAAAAAGTCAAGCAAGGCAAAACCACAAATAGATGTGAAAGCAGAGCTGGAGAAGAGACAAGGAGGAAAGCAACTGCTGAATCTGGTTGTAATAGGTAATATTGTTACATTACATTTTTTACAAAGTTTAAAAAGTATGTTGATTGAATCTGGAAGTGATACAGAAACAAAAGTGTCCTCTGTCCAGGGAAGGAAAATCTCATACTGTTTTCAGTTGCAACTGCTTTCTTTGGAGGGAATGCATTCAGATGTCTTTGACTTGGTCACTAAGGTTGATTAGCTTCCCTTTGAGTGTGCAATAGAACATGTTCGGTTCGATTTGGTTTGATTGTTGCAGTGTTTTTTTAGTATGAATTTGGAGGTGTTCTAGGGCAGCCAAGTTAACTCGCTGTTACAATAAACTGTCTCCCTGTGTCTGTGTCTCACAAGATTATGAAGTTCTATGGATTGCAGAAGCATTATTAGTGCATGTGATGGTCATATGTTTTAGTATATTTCTTTTGCTATACCTAAATCRCATAAATTAATAAAATTGATATAATTTATTTTCCTCCACAGGGCATGTTGATGCAGGCAAAAGTACTTTAATGGGACATTTGCTCTATCTTTTGGGAAATGTGAACAAAAGAACTATGCACAAATATGAACAGGAGTCTAAAAAGGCTGGTAAAGCTTCATTTGCCTATGCATGGGTCTTGGATGAAACTGGTGAAGAAAGAGAAAGGTAAAAATACATTTTAATGTTRGTTACCTTTTTTCTCTGAAAGAACAGCATTGGTTGGAAAATATTAGTCTGATAAACTAATCATTGAAATGTCTGTTCATCACATGTGACTTACATTACTTTTAAAATAAAATCTACAAATTAATTAAATTAACAATTAGATTTGTATGCTTTATAAAATGCCTTTATTAACTTGTAATAAGAAATTTAAAATTACATTTTTGTGTTGAAGAAGTGAGTTTTCTGAATTGGTGTTTCTGATTGATTCTATTTTCTCTTSGCTCTGAGTTTTATGTTTAAAGAAAAATTTTCTGGAGTCATCTGTAAATGTTTGGAATTTTAGGGGCTTATTTTGTTGCTGGGATTTTTTGGTGATTGGAAGTAGCATACAAAAAGTATCTGCTACTACAAGGTGTTTTGTCCCTCGAAAGTTTCTGTCTGTCCTAATTATCTGTAAGGGGAGATGCAGCTGACTAACCCACATACAGACGTGTATAGAAGGYGTCTGCACTTGATCAGATGAATCCTAACCTGTGTGTCATGCAGAACATGTGGTGTAGCAAGATGTGGAACTGAGAACAAGGGTGTTGCTATCCTTGGTTTTCAGGCGTCCTGCATGTGGATCTTCACAAATGTGTAACTCTATCTCTATAGTCCCATAATACTTATTTTTTTAAACTTGGCTATGTTTCTCTTACTCTGATACTTTTTTCTGAAGAACTAAATATCAAAAGTTTAATTAGTAATGATTTAAGTATACAGTTCCATTTTCATGTTCTTGCTGTGCGAGTTAGTACTGGTTATTCTGGGTGTTTTTCTTCACAACTGGAGTTACTAAAAGGCATCTCTAGAGGTCTGCTCTTCCAACAAGCAGGTATCTCTGCTTTATGGTGCAGGCTAAATCAGTGAAAGATATGAAATGTATAATTTCATGGCTATGCTTTTAATAGCTTACTTTATATCTCTGTGAAGTTTTCAAAGCAGTTTTAATGGTGCATTGCATGTGTGCTTTGTTTAAGGGGAGTGACAATGGATGTGGGAATGACCAAATTTGAGACACCGACTAAAGTAATTACACTGATGGATGCTCCAGGCCACAAAGACTTCATTCCAAATATGATTACAGGGGCTGCACAGGTAGAAATGGTCTAAAATGCTTTTTCCAATATCAGTATTATCTGTAACTTCTTCTTAAATTATTTTTTTCTTTTAAAATCTAGGATGAAATGGAATCATTAATGGTGTTAACATATCTTTGAGTTTTCTAAACTTCAAAAAGTGTGTTTGTTAGACATTAAAGGTACTTGCTTTTTTTGATGCTAACATTTGGGAGGATGGTTTTATTATGGAAGTAATTTAATAAGTTGCAGACTGATAAAATCACAGTTGAGCTTTGAAAGTTATTCACATTTGGTATATGGCTACTCAGTGAGTAGTTCTGTGGATGTTGGTCTTGTCAGTGACAGCTTTAAGTGATTTTGAGCTTAAAGAAAAAAGGTTTCTAGTTCAAGCAAAACACATTCTTCTGTTTAACAGTTTATTTTGTATGGGATGAGAAAATATAGATAACAAAGTTTATACAGAATGCATCTATCTTGTCAAGAGGATATTTGCAGAGACTTGCGTGCCCCTTGTTTTAGGAACAGTAGGTGAAGTCAAAAATATTGGACACTACCCACTGAATTCAGTGTGGCACTTACCAGTCTCATATAGATTAGTTATGTGTGGAAATAATACATCAGASGTAGGGGGAAAATAGCATGGTTACATGATATAAAATGAGTATATTTTTTTTTCAATTGAAGACACCCTTCTTTAAATATTAAAATTGATTTGTCAGAGAAGAGATTGAATCAAATTTTTTTCCCAAAGCTAAGCCATGTGTAGATTTTTCCCTTGTGTTTTTCATAACAGTCTAAAATATGGGTTATGTCTTTGGATCTTTGTTGAGTACTTGGATGAGTGCTGTTAATATGATCTCACAGATAGAGAACTATGCTGTAGGGAGACTCATTTGTCGTCCCAAGTTCTGCTTTAGCTCTGAAGCAGAGCCTGGGTGAGAATTCAGACCTTATGACCCACTGGTTAGGCGCTGAATAGTCAGATGTTTGCAAATTAGATGGAGTGCTTAAATAGTCACCTATACAGTGGAAWATGTGTTGTAGCAATTTTATGAGTTTTAAAATTAGAAGTGGATCTTTACTTTCAGAGCAGTGGAAAGTGTTGACTCATTTTGTCTGCTATTATCTTTACAATTGTTATTTAAATAGTTTTTTCTRTTTGGGGAGAAGTAATACAGGCAGAAGTTCTGGGAGAAGAGTATCAGATCCACCAGCAATTTTATCAGTTCAGCATAAGATGGGGCTGACCAAATAAAGCCTGGTATCTCTGTGTTCCCTCAGCTCTCAGAATGGTGAGGAGCTGGTCTAATCTGAAGCCTGTYAAGGAATCACTAAAACTTTGCAACTTTCTGTTGCCTATTTGAGTAGGCATAGTGCTGAAGCAATGGCTGGAAATGGTTTAGTGCCTTTTTATTGTGGGGAATGTGTTAGGAGGTGAATCCCCAGCTGCTGTTATTCAGAATGCAAATCAGCCTTATCAAGGCCAGGATCTGGCCTTTGATACACATTCAGTAAGGTCTGAGGTACTGTTTTTATAATTAATAATTTTGAAAATGCAGGTTGTCCTTTTTTTGAAGGAGAAGTTGACTGTAATTCACTTCTGAGGCTGGTAGCTCTGGGGAAATGCATCAGCTATCCTTTTCCCGTTCTCACACTCCTGCTGTCCCTGAATGAGCTGTGGGGWTTTCATGCCAAGGACAAGGCGAGGGGAGTTCAGGGGCAAAACTCTGTTCCTTTTCCTGGCATTCTGAAGCATAAGCATTTAAGAAAAGGGAGAAAGTACCACTTTTATTCACTCTTTCCATTATGCCCATCTCCTCAGTCCTAAGAAATKACATCTGCCTGTTGACACCAGTACCTTTGTTGCTCATGTCTGTTGCAGTCACTTGGTACCTGATGGTAATCCAACTGGCCATTACTTACCAAAGCAGGAAAAGTACAAGAAATATTAGCAGCATTTAAGGCTAACAGTAAGAKAGATCTGTGTTTTTTCCTGGTGCTTACAGACTGACTTCTGTGCAGTGCTGTAGACAATTTGCTCTTAATGTTGTGGCAGAGAGTTTGTCTAGGTGATAAATTAGGCTGCTTTCTCTTTGCCACCTTGTCATTTTGGCATGCTCCGTTGCGTTGAGTGGACTGTGAAGCATTCACATCCAGCATATGGTCAGGAGGTTGTCCCAGTTTTATAGTGTGGTGATTTGTTTGTAATTTTTGCAGCTTCTCGYTATAAAGATGTCCAGACTAAAGCAGGGACAACTGGGCATTGTTCTCATACATTGTGTTCTAAAGCTTCTGAGCACCAGGCTGCTTTTGTTTAGATCTGTGCAGCGTCCACACTGGGYAGATAGAAGGGAAGGGGTTTCCAAAACCAACAGCTGGCTTGTGTTTAATCAGRAGGTGCTGGTTTATGACATGAGATGACATAATGCCATAATATCTCACCAAAGTGGGCAGGTGCWGCCGAGCAGTTCCAATTATGTTTGGAGCACATCAGGATTCCTCTTGTGTAAAGTACATTTTGTGTGAGATGTTGCTGATTGAGGTATTTACTCAGATTACTTTCACCTCTTAACCACTTTTGATTCTTTTGTATTGTTTTTCTTTTTTAATGTAGGCTGATGTGGCAATTTTGGTTGTGGATGCCAGCAGAGGAGAGTTTGAGGCAGGATTTGARACGGGTGGACAAACTCGAGAACATGGATTATTAGTGCGCTCTCTTGGAGTGACACAGCTGGCTGTTGCAGTCAATAAAATGGACCAGGTACACGTTTAAATTCTTGATTTAAGTGAAGGGCTTCTGTCTAGGTTTGTGRACACTAAGTTTAAGGATCAATATTGTGAAGCTAAAAGTATTGTTTCTTTGCTTTTCAGCTCTGTCCCTTATGTTTAGTCTTTACAGTGCTATTCTTTTTATTTATAGGTGTATTTTCACAGTACAAAGAAGGTTAGTTTTGGTGCTTAAATGAGCAGGGGTCTCTTCTGTACTTGTGCAAATCTCAACAGCATGTTAATGGTCACTCAGGTCAAGACCACAATAGTTTTGTTTAAATGTRTAAGGTGTGTTAAAGATTACTGTTTATATTTTAAGTTATTACTGTGTTGAATATATCTTGCTGAATCTGAATTCTGTGTAACCTTTAAAAAGAAATTGATGTTGAAATTTAAAGGGCTTGCAGTTCTAGTGGTGTGCTGTCTGTGATCAGTAATTGCTAGTGTGTGTTCTTATATATTCGAGTATGAATGCCCCTGGAAATCTCATGTTTATAAATACCCATCTGTTTCTACTACAGAATTGATGACATGCAGCTGTATGTTCAAGTCATGGTTAAAAATCTACCATTTTATTATTATATCATAATCTGTGCTTTATTTTAGGTCAATTGGCAACAGGAAAGATTTCTCGAAATTACAAGTAAGCTCGGCCAATTTCTTAAGCAAGCTGGCTTTAAGGTAAAGTGTTTTTGAGGCCTTGGTTGCCTTGTTCAAGCATTTGGGTGTGATGAGTGTTCCTAAAGTCAGATTATTTYGTCACTTTCCTGTTACCACTATGCRCATGTAAYAGAGCCAATTCCTTTCTTACTGGTRTGGTGACATTGARCCCTGGGTAAGGGTAGTCAGTTCTTTATTACTCCTTGTGTCATCATCTTTGTTGAATCTTTGGGGTACTCAGATCATTTGTAGTTTCTTGGGATTGTTGTCTGCAAGTCAGAAGAGATCAAGAATGGTCTATCTTAACGTTACAGAGTACATGAATGACAGTAGAGAGTTTTTTACTGGAGCAAATGTCAGTGTGGATTGTGAGCTCATTGGAGCCCTCCAGTCACATTTTCTCACTTCCAATTACTATTCATTTGGACTGRCTGTGGTCTTCCTGGAATCTCTGTACATAAAGCAGGAAGTCAACCCTAAGTTTTGCCTGYCAGACACTGAGGAGTTTGTTACCTGAACTCAGTTTCTATTTGTTAATGTTGCTATTGTCACATTTAAATATCTCCAACTCTTTGTTGGAGCATTGTGATTAGGCAAGAGGTAACCAGAAAGGAAATGGATCCACTGAGTAACCTGCCTTCTCSAGAGGAAATACGAATGTGACAACCATTCCTTTAAAGATTAGATGTGTAATATGAAAGAAATGCACCTCCTGCTTCTGCTAGGAGATCATGTTRTTAATGTATGCTTAACATCTGTTGTTTTCTTTATTAGGAATCAGATGTGGCATATATCCCAACAAGTGGCCTTGGTGGGGAAAATCTAGTCACAAGGAGTCAGTCAAGTGACCTCACACAATGGTACAAAGGAAAGTGTTTGCTAGAGCAAATTGGTAAGTGCAGTTTTCCTAATTTAAAAAGTAATACATCTTAGTCTTGTGCATGTTACAACTTTTATTTTGGGGAAAATGTGAGACAAGGTCATTGGAATGCAACATAATTAATTTTTCTGAGAAGTTGCTGAGGTAGTTACTAAATACAGAAATTCTAAAAGATCKTATCAATTTATTTGCAGATTCTTTCAAGCCACCACAGAGATCAGTGGATAAACCATTTAGACTGTGTGTTGCTGATGTTTTTAAAGGTTGGTTGTTTTTGTAGTATTAATACCATCATTTCACCGATATTTAACACAARTGTTGAAAAATGCTGTCAAAATAAGGCTTTAGGTTGGTACTTTATGTGTATCAGTAGTCTTGGATCAGAATAGTAARTTTTTAAGTACTATTTTGTGCTGAGTTTTAAATAGTACTGCTGAAGGCAAAACACACTGGAATAGAAATTGAGGAAGATAATCTGCATGACCAGTTATTTGTCTATGTAATGAGTTCATGGTTCTGTGGGACAGAATGTGGGACTTTACCAAACTGGTTCCGCTGGACTAAATGAATGTTTCTCATACCTTTTATGAATGTGGCTTTGGGCTCTTTTACCTTCCAGTCCTAGATTTTAAACAAGTTTGTTTTGTTCCTTTTATGTTCATTGTTGTAGTTGTAAATAATGATACATTCTGTAATTTTTGTGTAGAAATTTGGGCACGTGGGGTGGAGGAAAATGGTGRTAGCGGTGTGACTTTTACAACCAGCCTAGGATTTAAGGCAGTGAGCTATTCCCTAGCATTAATAGAGATAGGAACAGCAAGAACTATTGCCAGTTCTTAATTTGATTGTCTCGAGAAAATGGACTGCCTTGAGCTTCTAAGATTTTCATGGTAAACTTGATTTTTTCCCCCCTTAAGTCATTTACAATTGCAGGTAGTTTAGAAGAAATAAAGTTTCAAGACCCATCCCATTTGAAACATTCTGTAGGTCCCTTGAGAAATGTTGCAGACTAAATGACAGCATTTAGTTTGACAGCATGATTTGAAATGTTGTAAATATTTGCAATCAAATATGATTATTGAAGTTTATATTTTAAGAATTTTTGCTTTATATTTATGGTGTTTATAGAGGAAGTACAAAAAAAACCAGATCAAAATACTGATTGTAAGTGGAATTACCAGGTTTGTGCAATTTTCATGAGGGCCTTTGAGAAAACACTGGATACTGTGCATGCCCTTAGTTAGCTGATTTAACTGAGGCTGTAATGTTAAGTATTGCTTGCATGGGAATTTACCCTGGTATAATACCACTGTTTTTTTCATCTATGCCCTCACTGTRTTTGATTTTTCTTTTTTAATTTTGTGAACTGTGGGAAAGTGTGTTAGGATTATTGATTGAGATCTTTCAAAGCACTATCACAGTTTTTCAACTGCAATAATAATTTTTGTGTTGAGCAAAGTTTCACAAAAGGAACRATTTTGACTAAATCTGTTTTACTAAAGTATGCAAAAAAATAATGACTTTGGAAGGGACTCAATTTACATACACAGGATTTATCACTAAATGCGGCCTTTTAGGTGTTTTTTAGGCTATTTTTTCTTACCTTATGATCTCAAAACTTAATTAACTTTGATGCCACCAGAGGAAGCAGTTGCAGATACAAGTACATGAAGCAACAGTTGTTCTCAGCTCTGTTCCAGTGCCTGTGCATGCTCAGGAAGAGCTGTCCATAAAAGTGTGTAAAAAGTGAGAGTGCTGACTCTTACATAGTCTGGAAAACCCCTTTCTCGATTCAGGCTGCCCACATATATGATTCACCTGCCTCAGCAGATTTCAGCTGTGGTTCTCCACAGCCCTCCTAATATTCATTCTCTCCAGCAAACAGTCTCCTGATTTAAGAAGTCCCCGTAAATCCCTTTGCTGCTGCATCAGTCTCCACTTACCATATTTATATATAATTCTGTCTAGGGTATGACTGACCTGACCCTAAAAAAGCACTGTCCACCAATCAAATCCTGAGGACAAAAAGAACAGCTCCTGGCAGAACCCAAGTAGCATGATGCACATTTTGTGGGTGATTTTTTATGCCCTGATTCTGTCCCCCACTGTCCATTTTCTACTTGCACTGATTTCAGGGGGAGCTGAATGAACCTGATACTTTTCAGGAAGCAATCAGCATAGGAATGGATGAAGCTTCAAAGATCACATTTGTTTAGCAAGCCAGACTGGTGATGATGTGAACAAAACATAAATGGTTCTCAATTATGTGTAGGAGTGGTTGAGAACCTGGAATCAGTTCATGTTTCTGGTTGCCACAAGTGCTTGCCAAGCCAGCTTCAGGTTCTTTTGTGTACCATATTGATGTGATATCTGTACTGTGACTTGGGGATTCTTTTTCTGTCTTCTTTGCCAGTTTTCTGTTTGACATTTGATATAATCTGTTTATTGACTGTGTTCATCTCATTTGCTGGAATGAATAGAGAAAAATTAGCATKCAGGCATAGTGGTAGTATTTTTCTAGCTGGAAAGATGGAAGCATTCATTACATGAAAGCATGCCTCAGTATCTATGATGAATGCAAAGAGCAAGTTGGTAGTGAGTGACTTCAAGATTTTATATCAACTTGTTCTTTTGAATTCAGCTTTGAATTGAGACACAAAATACTAGGATGCTTGCTTATATCACTGAATTCTCATATTCAGCAAAAGGTTATTTGGTGCTTGTATGGATACTAAAAATGTAATTGTGGAATCAGTTCAGGGAGTTATTTTTAAAYACCCACAAACACATGCTAAGAAGATGAGGTATTTGTTAAGGTGTATGTGCATAAATGTTCATGTGTAGCATATCTATGGAAGGTAACTCGTGTATCATTCAAATGATGAACAGAATATTAGGACATTGAAGAAGAAAACTTTACAGACCTTTTATTCAGAAATACTTAAATCATCTCCAGATATAGTAGTTTCTCATATTAAATAGGACTGAATCAATCTTTTGATTGATTTCCAGGAGTAAAAGTAATATGCAGACACAGTGTGTAGGATTCTGACTCAGTTAAACAGTAAATGGCATAGGAGTTTTCACCTGTGTGCATGAGAATTATTGTAAGAGGTTTGTCATATGCCTTTTATATGTATTTATACTGAGAAAGTGCTGAATTAAATAAYATTACTAGAAATTAAGGGGCTTAGTTTAATACTGAAAAAAAACTAAAAAAAAAAATTCTTCATGTACTTACATTTGTTTAAAGAAGGATATTTCTTCCTTAGTTCTGAAAAATATAAGATCTAGAGGTTTTGAATTTAATGTTTCATTTTCATTATGATGCACAGCTGGCTAACTTGCAAGTACTGAAAACTCTGCTGAGAGGGGAATAAAATCTTCATTATATGAAAAACTTATCTATTCATTGCTGAAGTCTAACTTGTAATAGGAAATTGACTGTATTATGAAGTTTTTTTAAATTGTTGCTGTGTCTGTTACAGACCAAGGATCAGGATTTTGTGTGACTGGTAAAATAGAAGCAGGCTATATTCAAGCTGGAGAACGACTTCTGGCAATGCCTCCCAATGAAACTTGCACTGCAAAAGGTACAGTCTTCAGAAGCATGTTTACTTTCAGGTCAATACTGGGCTAGAAACAGTTACTGAAATGGTAACAGACTGTCAAACTGATACTAACTGTCAAACATAAATTGTGAAAGCTTAAACGAATTTCTTTAGATGTGACTGTGTCTGTATAAATATGTCTGTGAAGAATATGTGAGATCTTGTCTGCTTTTTTTTGAACCATATCAGATAATCCAAATGTTATAGCCTTGTGGCTTTTGACATTGCTTTATGAGGAGCCTGTAAAGGCATTTCAGTTCCAGCAATGTCTATAAAGATATTCAGTACAGGAATCATTAGTAATCAACTTTACTGTGAAGTGTTACTGCTGTTAGGAAGTGTGAAGATTTTGAACAACTTTTAGAAATTAATCTTACAAATTGATTGTGAAAAAACTTGCAAATTGAGTCATTGCTCCTATTTGATGTAAGATTTGTCACTGATCCTTTCATAGCATCAAACTTTCAGGATATAGTTGTCTTGAGTAATTAGAAAAGGGAAGAAAATTGGATTTAAATTTGAATCTATTTGGTTTCGGAAAAGAGGAATAGCTAGACATTAAATGCTTAGCTGTTTCCTGATTAAGCTTGCTGTCTTTGTACTGCAGAGTTGGTTTTGATTCATATGCAAATAGAAAAATAAAATTATGATTTTCCTTCATTGATCAGTGAATAAAGAATTGAATCCTTGAGATTTGAATAGGTTTTTGCAKCTAAGTATTTAGCCTGAATTCAGCAATATGCTGCTTTGGTTGTCTGTTCTGTTCCAAACTCARCTTGTTCAGGGCTAATTTGGGAAGCTCTTCAGTCTGTCAGCTTACAGAGTTCTGTGCACATTATTTGCATGCACAGGAATGATACAATAATGTGGATGAATATGGGTATCAGACCACTGTAGTCACTCCTCTGTTTGGGGAGTGGAGGAAGTATCGTGGAAAATGATGTATATTTTGTCTATCTCCAACAACATGGTTCTTCTTTTGTACTGCCTCTTCTATGACTGAAATGCAAATGAAGGTTGGGGGTATTAGTTCATTAAGCATGCATTATTTATATTTAATGTAAAGAAGCAATAATTTAATTTAGCATACAGTACTTACTAAAGGCAGAGTGCCACATTAGGATTCAAGTTTTTCATTTCAAGAGGCTAGATTTATTCATTCTGTGATAATGATAGATACATGAAATAATTATCAATGCTGCTTAAAAAATGGTATTTAACATGCTTATAATTGAATCATGCTTTCTGGCATGTTTTTGGTAAGTGGTTTTGGGAGCAAATCTGAAAGTCAAGAGGTACAATCTGCAGCAAATAGAATTAGATCCTATAAATATATTCAGTATTTCTAAAAACCAGTTTTTTCCCTTTCCTGCTGTCTACCAGAAACCTCAGAATGTTCAGAGCCAATTAGTCTTGTCCTCAACTACCAGCCAGGTTGTCTTTTAAAGAAATTAAAGTACATAAAAATTAAATTACTTTTAAAGGTGCTTTCTAATAGGCGCGATGTCGCAAACGAAAGGCTTCAGTTAYGCTTTTTTATGAAAGAGTCAGCAAACCCACTTAGGGTAAATGAAAGTTTACACAGTACCATTGAAGTATATGAAAGATGCGGTCTAGGGTGTCCGTGTGCCTCAAAGGATGGGTGGGGCAGATATGGAGATATTAGTACTGCAGCGTTTTCGGGATTGCGTCATCTGTGCTGGTGACAAGGCCAGGTCCCCTCCTCTGGCTTAAATAAGGCCATGTTATGGTGCAGGGTGCGGTGAGAGAGAATAGTGAATCCTCACCRAGGGGAAAAAAAGCTTCCTCAGTCTTCTCAGTTAAAAAGCTTTTACTCTCAACCCATTCATACTGAAAATTGATGAGTAATGGTTGATGAAGCACAAATGGCCCAAACAGGGCTGTTTGTTTGTAGCTCAGAACCTAGGTACTTCACTGTGAGGTTCTGTTCTTACTCATTTCCAGGAATCACACTGCACGATGAACCAGTTGACTGGGCTGCAGCAGGAGATCACGTTAGTCTCACTTTGACCGGCATGGATATCATCAAAATCAAGTGAGCAAAGCTGGGTTTCAGTCTAAGTAACGGTTTGTTTTTAATGAAAAGCTATATAACTATTACACTGGGCTATCAGTGGTTTACTTGAAGAATGATGTGGCTACCAGGATATTTAAAACCAGAATGATGCATATCACCTGGCTTGCATGTACAAACGTTGGAAACATCTGCCACATGTGCAACGGCAGCCTCAAGAATACTGTCAGTTTTCATCCTTTGCCCTAGTGCTGACACCAGTAACATTTAAAGACTTTTTCCTTTAGACTGGTCCTTGGACATTTTAATTGCTGAATAAATTAAACCCATGTTGCTAAATAAACCAGAAAATTTTTAAAGAACTTATCAAGTAATCAATCATTCTAACACACATCCAAACAACTGCCATTTTGTACTAATAGGTAAATCTGTACAAGTGGAATTGATGGTAACTGTTTATTCAACACATTTAGCTGCTTGTAAGATTTGCTTTCCTAAGTGTTTTGCTTGGGGGGTGGTCTGCTAGTGGGACACAGCAAATCTCTTTGTCTTTTCCAGTGAGTAGGTTTCTTGCGAAGCATTAGCCTCAAGCTTTTAGGCATCACTTGTTCAGGCCAGATAATTGGATCCATAGTTTATTCAGCTTTTTTTAAGTTCTGGTTGGATTTCAGACAGCAAACTTTCAAACTACTTTTTGAAACCTCCTTGCATTGATGGTTTTTCAAATTTATGCTCTTATTTAGAGGAAAAGGACAGGTATTCTATATTGCCATTTCATAGTGGGGTGGGATTTTCAGTGGTAAAAGGGTGAAGGAAAAGTCTTGTTCTGTTTGTTGAATGAAGTCTTGAGTCAATTCGTTACCTTGATGTCATTCATCTTTCGGAGATCTGTTAGATTTGTCAAGAAAAGTTATGAATTTTCAAGTCCTCTTGATATTGATAAAATTTGATGTAAATGTTTAATTGTGTTGTTTATTCTCTTCTATCATGTTTTCCTGTGTGGGTTTAATTTTCCTTTCATTTTAGATGGCTAAAACTAGCCCCTGTGATGAAGCTGTGCCTAGTCTACTTACCAACTTGTAACATGCACAGCTTTCTTGTAACTCTGTATAGAATCTTTTGGAAGTGAGTGCTGCTGAGAGCTCAGGTTTTGAGTCCTGATCATGATGTTCCCTTATCCAGAAAATATTTAAGCTACAGGCAGCAGTACTGCAATTTCGGGCACGCTGCAAGATTTTATGCTATCGACCCGAAACACCGAATCTCTGAATGAAAGTAATTCTTAAAAATATCTACACACAGGAAACAATGACATTTTCAGAAACTGATTAGCAATGGACGTAATTGTTCACTGAACTAGACAGAGCCCTTCATGCATACACACAAAATAAGGTAGACATTGTCTAGGAACTCATTTTGTTACAGGCTTTAATACCGTGTTCCTGGATATCCACACACCCACCCACCCCCTACCACCCCAGTTATATTAAAGTGATGTTGCTTTTCCTTTGCTTGTCTTAAGCACTGCAGTGGGAGAAGATGATTTGTATGTCAAGATTTTTTTTTTTTGTTCTCTTTTGTAGTGTGGGCTGTGTATTTTGTGATCCCAAGGAACCCATTAAAGTTTGCACTCGGTTCAGAGCTCGGGTTCTCATCTTCAATATTGAGATTCCAATCACTAAGGGATTTCCTGTAAGTCTCCATGAAAACTGTGTCCCTTGCAGGTTGCTCAGGGCTTTTCCTCTCCATGGTTGACCCCTGAATATGAGACATATTCTGAATCCAGAAGTGGTTCTGTCTCTCCAGAGAAAACAGATTCTTCTGTGATTTGAAGTGRATAGAAGGGWCTACTGTGGCTTTTTRTSYATATTCTTRCTRGCTTYTAATACATAGCTGAGCCAYTTCAGAGAATGTGAGTTTCAYCRCAGCTAGACTGTCCTGTAGAAGCTTACATATTGCAGAAGTACAATGATGCACTTAGGTGTAAGGTACTTTTTAAAAGTAAATAATATATGAGTTCATACGACAGAACTGCACTGAGGTGGCAAAAGCAAAACACTTAAGGAAGAAAAATACTTGGGATGACATAAMACAAGGCCTTTGTGTCATATTGGCAGTGATCACAAAGTTTAWGAACTGGGAACAGTTACTGGATATGAGGCAGACACTCCTGCAAGTTACATGGAATTACAAGCATTTGTTTAAAAAATGAGTCTTAAAACATGCAGATGTTTTCAAGCATTAATGCCTAAGATTGCTGATGATCATAGGTTGCTTAATAACTGCAAAAAATATTTTCAGGTGCTTTTACACTATCAAACAGTAAGTGAACCTGCTACTATTACAAGACTGTTGAGTGTCCTGCACAAAAGCACTGGTGAAGTGACAAAGAAAAAACCTAAGTAAGTGTTTTGAATAGTTAATAATTACTCAAGAAATGGATTGACTTTTAATACACAGTATATCAAACWGGTTCTACTATGAATCAATAGTATGTTTTATGGTTTTAGTTGGTTTCATGTTTGGATTTCAATGTGCTTTACAACTTGAAAAAMCTCCTGCCCACTTGATAAATGCAGAGCACCTGAGAAGTGCAATGACTAAGGTCACTTGCAGAATTGAGAATGAATCTTAGATCAACAGCCCTGCACTTATAGTTTTTTGTTTGTTTTTTTTAAACAGTATGTCTTTTTTTACTGTTACTCCTTGTATAATWCTGATGGATGTTTACTGTTTAAAATACATTTGACTAGACAGTGGATCAGGGTAAAAAATTTAGGGAGTCTTCCCGTAGAAGTAGCATTCCTCCAGTTATTTAAAGCTGCATTTTGCTAGATACATACAATGTTTTCAGAATAATCTTTTTCCATGAATTGTATGGCTGAAACTGTTGCAGACTTGTACAGAGCAGTGAAATGGATCTTTAGTTGTGGGGTTTGAAACAAGACTTTATTTCCACTTGACATGAAAAAACATGTGCTAATGAGATAATTAGGTTCAAAATAATTTGCTAAATGCTGTGGTRAGTGCTCTTCTCTAGAAGTTTTTGAAGAAAACTCAGATGCCTTATTAAAATTTATAGTCCGGGCAAATAAGTTTTCAGTCTCTTAGCTTGGGTTATACTTGAAATCAAACTTTGGGACTTTTAAGATTTTTTTTCCATGTTTTCAGTGTTGTTTTCTTCATTTATCCATGCATGTATTTCTAATAGCTTTTCTGCTTTTTTACCTGCAGGTTTTTGGCTAAAGGACAGAATGCCCTAATAGAACTACAAACTCAAAGACCTGTTGCTCTAGAGTTGTACAAAGATTTTAAAGAGTTGGGGAGATTTATGTTACGCTACAGTGGCTCCACTATTGCTGCAGGAGTTGTTACAGAGGTATGGCATTTTTTATAATAGGCTTTCTATACTGTAGAGGAATGATGTTATGGTTAACACCTATTTTATACCCTCTAATCTGAAAAGTGATTTTTTTTTTCTGTTGAAAAAGAGAGCAAGATGTGAGGAAAACTTGTCAYGGTTCTGTTTCATTTCTTAGGAGTAAAAATTGCTCTATTTAGAATTTCTCTTTTTCCTCTTTGAGTTAAAGACTAACCCTTCCTATTTTAACATTCATCAGTCTTATTGAAATCTGCCTGTACTGGAAGTAGTTTGTAAATAAGAAGTGTTAGCCATTWTTGCTGCATCTAGGTTGGGTCCAATATTTTTTCTATTAAAATGAAGGACAGATRTACCTTTGATTCTGAGTGATGCCTATAAACATTTTCTGACCCTGTGTGAGGGGAAACAAAGACAGGAGGGCTAAATGTAAGCATTTTGTCTTTACTAGAAGCAGAAAATACAAACGTCTCTCTATCAGGCCCTTGAAAAAAAAATCATGCTGTGATTTTTTTTTATGAGAATTTAAGTTGCAATTCTAGTCCTGAAGAAGTGCAATTTAGTCACATTAACCAAGTTCTGGTGCTGAGAACTTAGAGCTGAGTCATTGAATTTCAAAACTTGGAATCAGACTGGTTTCTCCATGTATGTGTAGGAATGATGGGCTAGGTCATTCAGAGGCCTTATGGGTCTGTAAAGCCCTTAACAATCCTTCTGGTCTTAAATAAGATCCAGAACTAGGATGGATTGCACCCATTTTTCATTAAAGTTAAGGTGAGTGGGTTTCTGTTTAGATCTGCAATGTTTAGATCTAGAACAATGTTTGTGGAATTGGGACTAATTAACCTCTTTGATTTGTTCTTTATGAATTGCTATTTTAGTACCTGTCATCTTGTTCCAGAGAATTTAAGCAGAAAAGGAGTGATTTTTTTTCCTCAGCTAACTATATAGTACTGAAAAACACTGTGATGGTTTAACACTTAGTACTTAATTTTTCACTACAGGGTTTTTTTCCATTTGCTTACATTTTTAGATTAAAGAATGACAGTGGTGGCAGAATTTCCATCATCCATGCAAAACTCAATCAGATATCCAAACTTCTGTTTAAGAATTCAATTATTTCAGTTGAAGGAACAAGTGCAATTAACTGGGGAGAAGATGGTGATGACAAAAATTAAATTGTGTGAGACATCTGGGGATCCCTTCATCAGTCTCTCCTGCTGCAGAACAAGATGCCAACTGACAAGGAACTGCAAGTGTTGCACTTCTTGATCTCAAGAATCTCATGTGTTTCTCCGTGTGGAATTTAGCCCTTAGAGAAGTTGATGGAAAAATACTAGGAAGTTGAATTAGAAAAAAAAGATGATGAATTATCATGAAACAAACTCCTTACTTCCAGACATAAATTGTTTACATATTTTCTTTGATTGCTTTTTTGCTGCACATGAATTCAGTAAAGTAATTTTATTGGTCTAATATATTTTTAGGTTTGAGTTGAATGCATATTCAGGGAAGAAAATAACTCTTTACCTTGTTTTCAAGAGAATGGCATGTAGTATTATCATGGGGTTGTTTTCCCTGTTCCAAAATTTATTTAAAAAAAAAGGTTTCTTTTGCTGTGTAGTGGAAGCTGTGCCAACTTTGGCTAGTTTTATTTTTTAAACAGTAAGAATAATAAAACAAATTTGTCTGAGCATTTTAGTCTCSCTCATCTTTTGTTATTTAAATACTCCTAAATTGTGTTAAATCATTCTTCAGTTATCATAACTKAGAAGTTTCAGAATAAACTTATGAGTTAAAATGCGAAACTGGCATCCAACTTGTCTTTCTGAAGAAATAATTTCAGTTTTTCTCATGTTACTCTGTGCAGCCGCTGCACATAAACATCTCTTTTATCCAGACTTGGTTCTCTTTTGAACAAAGGCTGTCAGTTTAATTTTGTGGTGTCTGCTAAAGCCAAATTGTGCTGACTGATGCCTGTAACTCCTTCCTGCTTTTTGGCAATGGGGAGTTGAAATGTCCCAACTGAAAAAGAAGGTCCTTCTGCTGCATTCAGCTCAGGAGAGACACACTTGACTACAACTTGGAAGGTTTTTYCTCAATAGGAATTTTTAGAGGACCTCAGGTATTTCAGGACCTGTCTGTGGGTGCAAAGTGGAGACAATTCACCTTTGCCCAGAGGTAGTAGCAGGAGGCAGAAACTGAAACATGCACTCCAGAGTCAGTTGCTGGGGTTAACCAAAGTAAAGCTGTGTCCAGAATAGTGAAGAATACAAAAATGCTATGGTTGTTACTTAGTTTGCAATCCTGTATGGCCTGTACCTTCTCTTCACATGCTTTTTTTTGTAGATACCATTTTTTTTGCACTTAGGTGCTTTAGCCCCAGTTCAGCAGCTACCTGCACTTGACCACATAGATTAATTGTACTGTTGGCTGCACAGATATTTGTACAAGTATCAGCAGTGCTTTATGCGGAAATTACTTTTCTTGTAAATCTGAATATCTAAAAACTGTTATTGTCAAAACTGAAACTTATAGTTTACCACTATTTGTTGAGCCTTTTCATAGATCAAAAATTGCACTTAAATATTAACGAGTTTCAACATGCCACTGTGAAGGTTTTGATGCCCTTCTTGGATTCCAGAGATTTATGGTGCCAAGCTCCTGCATTGAACCTGTTCCACTTGAGCTTGCCTTCAGACTTTGAAAATGTTTAGGTTGYTCTTAWGTCAGGGGACAGCTACCGTCTTCARTTGTAGGACTTGCATGAATTCCTTATGTTTATGGACAAGGAAGTGTGATACAGGGTGAACCTCTGATAACTTGTGTCGCACATGGTTGCTTTAAATTTTGAGGCTCAGTATTCTGTGATGACAGAAGAGCTACTGCATACTTTCCTGGTCTGCAGCTTGGGAGAAGCAGAGGTATTAYCTAATCCAGTTTCAATGTGACTGCACTACCTTTCAACACAGATTTGAACTCTGCCCGGAGGTGCCACTTTGTTGAAGCATAAATGATCTGTTGTGCAATAGAAGCATATCACCTTTCTTTAATCAAAATACAATCACATGTTGATCCACGTGAAATTTGATGGCTTGGCAGTTGTCTAGGATGCAAAACCTTCCTTAACTGCTGATTGAGACATTCACTATCTCCTGAGATTGTGAGAGCATACTGCTCTCTGGGTACGGTTTTGAATATCTCTGGAGAGCAAGGAAGTGGCATGCAGTCTTAGAGCAATTTGATAATCCTAAGCATTGTCTTGAAGAAAAATCTTTTACACAGCTCTTACCAGGCAGTTTTGGCTCTTGGGCAGTTAATGAAAAAACTAGCCTGTATGTAACAGGCTTCCTGTAGTAAGGTGGCTTCCACTGGARTATCTATGGAAGGGAAAGCATGGAAGCCAGTGTCTTGCTCTTTTGGGGGGTGGGGGGCAGGGGGAAGATGAATTTCTGACAATATGTAACGGAGTGTACCAGGTAGGATTGTGCTTCTCAGGTGTTTGAATTGAGGGGTCGCTCAGCTGTTTGTATTGTTTGATAGTTGGGGCTATTGGTGGAAAAAAGTTTCTTAGTGCTTAAAATCTTCTGGGCAAGTGCATTGATTTTGGAGATACARGGAAAGTATTGATGATGACAAAGCAGTGAACATGAGCTGCAGACATGCTGGTCTTAAGTGTGTTTTCTTGTGTCTGCTGACAGTTAGAAGCAGGTTCCTGGCTAGGTGTTTGAGTGTTGAATTATTTTGTTTAATTATTCAATTCAAACTGTAACTTGAAAAACATACAGGTAGAAATTCCCCTGTTAAACCATTCTTTTTCTCTCTTTTTTTCAGTACTTTATTTCCTATAGGGAGAGAAAAGCTGTTTTCCAGCAACTATGCTGTTCTTGCCTCCTTGCTTCCTCTCCAAAAAAAGAACCAAGCGTCACAGAAATACTAATTTTCCCCCTTTCCTGCTGCTATCGCCAGGAATTTGTTCCCTCTTGTAAGCAAGTGGTGCATTGAAGACAGAGAGGGGGAGGAGTTCGGACTCGCTGTGCAAATACATAGAGACATATTAATCTAAATTGATGCCTTGTAGGAAAAAAAAATCACAGATGAAGCAAGCAGCTAACGATGGCTCACTCAAAGGCTCTCTTAGTTCTGGAAAACTTTATAGGTGGCAGATTTGTTCCTTGTTCCTCCTACATAGATTCCTATAATCCATCTRCCGGAGATGTCTATTGCAGGGTGCCAGACAGTGGCAAAGAAGAGGTGAGTACTATCCACATGTACAAAGAAGTGAAAAACACATAACAATAACCTTTTGTGTGACAGAGGCTGAAGGTGAGARAATAGAAAAATGATCACTTCAATGCTTAAACAAGTAAGTTCTTCATTATATTGCAGTATTGTGTAATCCACTGCTGTGGCAGCAAATGCTGTCATTTTTTWATGTTTTGCTCTTAGAAAGATATGGTCTGTATCCTAAGCTGATGTGAATCAACAAAGTTTCAGTAGCTTACATGGAGCTCCTTCAGCTCACATGGGAGATGCCTTCTGCATAAATTAACARTAACACCCAGACTGGCTGTAAATATAAACAATCTGTAAGTGAGAAGAGGGTTTATTGATCTCTTCTGTAAATAAATTTGGAGGCACCATATGCACCTAAATATGTTCTCCCTTACTGTCCTGGTAATTTGCAGTTTTTATTTTGAAASGATTTTTGGCTTGGTGTCTCTTCTCTGAAGATGGTAAAAAGCTTTCAGACCTTTCTGTGTTTTGATATTAACAGCTGGATATTCATTGGTGGTGATAAAGTGGCTGTGATGAGTGCATTTCCTTATAACATACCCTGTCCTCTGCATCCATAGGGTTTCCTGGTCTTGTGCTCTTTACTGGGGTGAATGTTTCCTGGAACCTTGTGCATATGCAGGTGTGCATGGGCAATGACGTTCATCAGGGTAGCTTCAGTTTCAYTGACGCTATTTTATAGGGGACCTATGATCTGTATCCAAAATAGTGTTTCAGACTTACTGTAGAGGGAAATTTGGACAAGCTTGGATAGCACAGAGGGCTTGGAAAATATTTTCAAGTAGTGGACAGCATTTTCAAAATGTTTTTCAAAACAAACTGCTACTGTGTGTATCTGTTCCCTTCACTTGCATTTCAGCCTTATTGGTGTTCTTTCTCTTTGCTTCTCTCAGCAGAAACCTTTGCACTGTAATTTCAACTTKGTAAATATTTGTTAGATGCTGATGACCAAGGGTTAAAGAGTAACAGGTTGGATTTGTTAGAATACATCTGTGTAAGTTCATTCCAATCCTWATTATGACTGAAAAGATTGCTCTTTGATGTGCAGGTGCACAGAATGGAATCCTGTCCATTCATTTGCAAAATCATTAAAGCCAGAGGCTTTTTCCACTCTGGAGATACAATTCAAACGTGCTAAAAGCAATGGTTTTTCAGCTGAGTTAGTGGTTATGGGTAGCAATGGGAACCCAGTTTAAACACCTGTAAGTTTGGTGTCCTGCCTTTAGACACTTACACAAGAAGGTTGGGCTCTCTAGGGCTGGCATCCACTGGTGGCTGATGGAATATGCTGAAGAAAATGCAATCACATGCTTCTTGATAGTATCTAGAGATACCAAAGTAAGCATCTAAACCCCAGTTCAACAAAGAAAGGACTTAGGATGCTGGTTTTCTAGCAAGGGTTGATATCCAGTTTGATATTTTCTTGGTTAATTTAGTGGGAAGTTAGAAGGTGAAACAAGGGRAGACAGTGAGTCTCTTGCTGACCCTGGAGATTAAGACCAGATCAGCTGCAGTGGCCATTTCAACCACTTTCTGCCAAAAACACCAAAATGTATTTTTTTTCTAGAGGTTATTTTGTTCCCCACCTATATATCTTAAATTCTAAACAGGAGAACCACAGCTGGCTGAATAGTTGCCATGTATCTCCACAACACAGGCTGATGAGGACTAATTAGTGCTGGCAAATACCTACTTTAAAAACACTTCTCTTTAAAGAACCTTGCTCCTGTGCATCACTGCCTGCAAATGCAAACATCATGTCCTGAGGTCAGTTCAGTTTGGGGTATTTTGATAGCAACCTTTTACAATGGGTCTGGATTGTGTTGTTTCTCTGCGTCTGTCTTGTGCAGAAGAGGAAAGCAGAAGGAAGTGTTTCAGACACAGGAGTTCATAGTTGAATTCTTATGCGTGTTTTCTTTGTGGCTTGGCTTTCTTTGCTGCTTTTTGCTAGTCAAACTAAGTAACTGTTTAACCTTTGTATGCTTTCTTACTTCTCTACAAACCTCTCTCTTTCTGCTTACATTTTTTCAKATGAATCTGCTGCCACTTAATTCCTTCCTTTGCTACTTTTCTGCCACCTGTGAAAAAGCAATATTTTTGTCCTAAACCCGTTGAAGGGTTACAAATGCAGACAGCTTGGCTATCTCCTCTCCTGGCAGTACCCAGTGGAAAAGCCCTCAGAGGAGAGGACAGATGAGCAGCAGCACCACAGGATGGGAGGGTGGAAGAACAAGTTAATTAGTGAAGGTGAGATGGTTTCACAGAGGGCAAACCTTTTCAGGGTAGCGTGGCATCTGCACCAGACTCACTGAGGAAGCTGCAGTTCCCCTTTCCYAGGGCTGCTTTGGTCCTGCTTCAGCTGTTCAGTGACTGACAGCCTGCTGCCATYGGCACTTGAGCAGAAGGTTATCAAACTACAGTCGAAAGAGAAGAGCCTGGGTTTCTGAGTTTGGCCTGGGTTTCTGAGTGATTCATGTGACCCCAAGCCTGCTGGTTTATTTAATTTCCCACCTTGCCCTCTGTAGTGGTGGTGTTCTGGCTTTCAAACTCTGRGCCTTATTTTTACAGGGCCCATAAATTCTGATGTGCATGGCAGGGGGAAGAAGAGGTAGATAGATTTTTTTTTTTCCCTGCCTGAACTTTTGTGTCCTTATTAGTAAAATGTCTTTGGAAGGTCTGCAAATTATTTTGTGATCATTTTTATAACACCTGTCCTAATCYGAGAGAACAAATCTGGGACTCAGTTTTGTGGAATTAGTGGAAATAAACCTTCAGTGACTTCATGGGAACCAGCAACATGGCAACATTCAGAGAGGTCATAATGGTCTGATYAATATTACAATAGCATCCTCCTAGTTATTGATTTTGGCAGATTTCCAAAAGCTGAAATAATTTTATGTACAAAAATTTTAGGGAATCAGCTAAGATGGTTTTGACTAAAACCCCACTTTGATGCATGTATGACATTGGGAGTATTGAGTAAGTGATGCATAGGAAGCAAAAGTTGGGAAATAGGGCAGTTAATTAAAATGTGGAAGGATATCTATGACCATCTGTAGTTAATGTGAGACTGGTAGACATGAAGAAGGAACTGCTTATAAAGCAATGCAAGTTACTTACATTTAAGAGTCCAGAGGAAATGATCGGTGGGAGAGAAAGCCTTCTTCTGAATTTTAATCCTTTGAAGACTGCTCTGCTTCAGAAAAGTGCTGGTAATCTACCACTGTTGAGAAATGTCAGGCTGAAGGACCATGCAGCAGTCAGGTACATCTCAAGCAAAATACTGATAAGACCGGTGTGCATCTGTATAAATGCTGATAATGATTCTTACCTGTAGGCTTTGTTAGATGTCTGCTGAAGAGAACAGACTAAACCGCAACAGTTTAGAAAGGAACTTTTTTTCTGTGAGGGCTTTAATGAGTTTTTAGGTGAGATCGGGTTAGATAAAATTTTTCTCAGTGTCCATTGTCTAAATACATTCTTAGTCCTTGCTTGAACCAAATGGTGGAAAGGGAGTGGAAATCAAGAGCCAGCAGGACATTCAGTCCACTTCTTCCCCAGCCCCTAACTTTCGTCATTGCCTGGTGTGGCTGAAGTGTTGCAAGGCTTGTGCATGTTTAGACAGAATGTGAATTTACTCTGGGGAGATTATTGCTCTTTTCTCCACGCAAAAAAAAGATAATTTTTTTTTGGCCAGTGACACTTGCTGGTGCCAGTTTACTAGGCCAGCATTTCTTCCAGGCCTGGAGGGTGGCCCACAAGCTGCTGTAATTTGGAGAAAAACAGAAGTTCCAGTAAAAGTTTCTTTTCTAGGTATTCTGTTTCAATAACACTACTTGAGTTATGGGATAGTGTCTTGATGACAACAGAGAAACTTTAAAGGGATGTCATCTTCCCAGCAATGTGATCTGGATTGTTAGTCTCTGAAATATGAATTTGTCTCCTGCGTGTTTGCTATTTTTTGAGTTTTTCATTAGCATTCACCATCCCTCTTGATTTTTTAGGTGGAAGCTGCTGTCAAAGCTGCCAAAGATGCCTTCCCAATTTGGTCCTCAAAAAGTCCTTCAGAAAGATCTCAGATCCTGAACAAATTGGCAGACCTGATTGAACATGACCTGGAAGAATTTGCACAAGCAGAGTCAAAGGATCAGGGTAAAAATTGGAACTGTTGATTTCAGATACAATGTGCTTTGCTGAATATTGAAATGGATGATTTGGATGGAATTTTTAGTATGGTTGGAACTGCTGGAACAAACTGGAGTTGATGTTCCATGAACTTTGAGGAGGTTTTGCATTTGGGATTCCTGGGGAATTCTTGCTTTTCAGAATTCCTGTCTTGGATTTCAGTTGTCATATATCTGGAATGCATTACTAGAGGGACAACTAGCTGTTATCACTGGCTGTGGTTGCAGTGTGCTGGGGGTTACTTGGGCACCAAGTAACAAAAGACATATCCCAAAACACATACACAAATCAACATTCAGAGCAGACTATAAAGCACTTTTCTGTCCATGATGACAGCAGTGTGTTTGTTCTTGTTTCAGGAAAAACCATTACGTTTGCCAGGACAGTGGACATCCCTCGGGCTGTGCACAACTTCCGATTCTTCGCCTCTTCCATCCTTCACCACGTCACTGAGTGCACCGAGATGCCAGCCATGGGCTGTATGCACTACACCTCGAGGGCACCTGTGGGAGTTGGTATGATGATCCTGACATCCTGACGGTCTGCCTCAGTAGGGGCTCAGCAAAGATTTTTTCCTAAAACATTTATTGCCTCTGAGTCATGTGCTAAACATGGCCTTTTCTGCTAAAGCATCAGCAACTTCATGTAAAATCAGTTATGCTACYTCATGGCAAAAGAAATGGTTGCACACCTAAAAAGATTAATCTGTTGCTCTCACCTGCAAATTCTCTCTCGTGTTGTGTCCATGTGGGAGAGCAATACAGCTGTGGATCAGCGTGCAGAGCACTGAGCTGCTGCTCCTGCAGGGACAGCGGGATCCTCCTCTCCTTTGGGGGAGCAGCAGCAGTTATCAGTGAGGCTGTGACCCTCAAGAGTGAATAAACCACTCTTGCTGGGGAACCACTGAACTCGGCCACTAGATGCTGCTGCTGCTTCAGAAATTAAGTGGCTGTGCTGAGCTGACAAGTAATGGTGGTGTAATGWTTTCATTATTATGTTATATTTATTATATAAATAACATACAGCACTAAATATATATGAATGCTCCAATTTACACTTGAATTATTTAAAACATAAAATCAGCTAACTTAGAGGCCCCTTCTAAAAGTTTTTTTGAGTGGTAGAGAACATGAGTACTTCTGGTAAAATTGTTTTCATAAGGAAAAGTCCCTCACTGCATCTGCTCYATCAAAGAGAAAGAAATCCTGTGGCTTTTGTGAGGACTCATACCTGACAATTACAGATTTTTTTTTTCATAATTTCCTATAAATATATGAAATGAAAATATTCCTAAAGGCAATTAGTGAAAATAATTCTGGACATTCAGCAATTTGTGGGAACAACAGCTTGTAGAGTGATACATTTTGGCACTCACAAGCTAGAYTAAAATTTGTCTGGAAAATATGTACTATATGCTATATGTAGTTTCTTTATATTAAAATTGAAAWATAAAAATAGCTTTAAAGAGCAATAGAAAGCAGCAATTATCTGAGATGGAACATTCAGCCTGGAGAAGAGAAAGCTCTTGGGAAACCCACAAGAGAGAGGGACTTTTTTCATGGACATGTAGTGGCAGGACAAGAGGTAATGGCTTCAAACTGAAGAAGGGTAGGTTTAGATTAGATATTAGGAAGAAATTCTTTACTGTGAGGGTGTGAGGCACAGGCACAGGTTGACCAGAGAAATGGTCAATGCCCCAACCCTGGAAGCGTTTTAAGCCAGGCTGAATGGGGCTTTGAGCAACCTGGTCTAGTGGAAGGTGTCCCTGCCTATGGTAGGGGGTTGAAACCAGATGATCTTTAAAGACCCTCACAACCCAAACCATTCTATAATWACTTACATTTGCTGTTTGCTAACACTAAGTATTACCACAGACCAGTTGTTGTGAATGATTGTTGTAGCTAACCTTGAACTGATGTTCCTAGGAAACACTAAAAAACTTCCTATGAATATAAGATTCTGCCCTGAACAAASAGCAAAACTTATTCAGAGAGTTCAGCTGATCACTTTTAGAATAATTTCTGSAGGTCTTCTAAAAAGTTAYCTCCCTGTGAGAAATGCYGCAAATTAATTGTACAATTRYCTKTAAATAAAAGCCATGGCCAAATTCMCTTCCTAKATCTGAATTGGTGTATAACTGCTTCAGGTCAGAGAAATGAGTTTTGTATCCCAGAAGATTAATCTCCTATCTTTGTGGGATCTTTTTTTTTGTAGCTGGTTTAATCAGTCCTTGGAATTTGCCACTGTATTTGTTGACTTGGAAAATAGCTCCTGCCATTGCATGTGGGAATACTGTGGTAGCCAAGCCAAGTGAGATGACATCTGTCACAGCTTGGATGATGTGCAAGCTCTTGGAGAAAGCAGGTGAGTCCTGTGGTGCGCTAAGGAGGGTGAATGGGGTGGAAATGTTTGTCTGTGCTCCACTTTTTTTTTTCTTGCAGAAACCAGAAGGTGCTCAAAGGCTTTGGGAAAGACTGTCTGCTGCAGCTGAATGTTGCACTGGAGAACAAAAAGCTTTCCCTGTCCTCATACTATCCTATCTCCCCAGCCCAACTGTTGCCCATTTTTTCCACTTCCACTAATGAAAGTTTTTGTGTGCATCCTTTGCCCCTCCTTCACTACACCTTAGTCTGTGGTGCCAAAGAGCATGAAAGAGTGAGAATCAGCTCCTGGTGATTGTGTCACCACTGTATTTGGTTACACTAGTGATTAAAACTGGSAGGACAATTGCTTCTACCCAGAATGCCTGAACACCAGACCTCTGAGGATGCAGGTCACGCAAGTTTGATTGGTTAGTCGAATTGGTTTTATCATTTAGCCCATGATCCCCAGAGCTTTTAAACAACATGGATTTCAGCTGCTACTGTAGTTAAGGGCCAGTACTTGTTACTCTGGAGTTTCTGGTAACTTTCTAACTTCAGGGACGAAACACAATGAAGTGAAAGCCTCTGAGTGATGAGCGACAGGAAGGGTGTGATGACTGTGTGCCTTTGTTCCCATCAGGGGTGCCTCCTGGGGTGGTGAACATAGTGTTTGGAACGGGTGCCAAGGCTGGAGAAGCCCTGGTCTGCCACCCCGACGTGCCTCTCATCTCCTTCACGGGAAGCACGCTGACTGCACAGCGCATCACAGAGAAAAGTGCTCCCCACTGCAAGCGGCTCTCGCTGGAACTGGGAGGCAAAAACCCCGCCATCATCTTCGATGACGCCGACTTGAGCCAGTGCATCCCCACCACTGTGAGGTCCAGCTTTGCCAACCAGGTGCCTCCTCCCTCTATAACACATAAACCCTGTTGGCAGCAGGAGGGGCGCGTCTGAGAGTTTGTATGAGTGTGTGCACTTGGATCTGAATCCCAAATTGTCAGGGTCTGAATGCCAGATTGCTTCAAGACTGTGTTGTGATAAAATCCTAAGTAGTATAACATGAAAAATGTTTCATTTTTGCACAAGGAGGGGAAAAAAGTAATTAAAAGCTCTTCTTCCTGCTCTCCATCAGAGACAACAAGGGGTTACAACTCCTGTCAAAGTAGATACCTTTCTTATCTCTGTAGGAAATGGCTGCTCTAAGTCCCACTGTGCAAGTAAGTGGGAAGCTTGTTGGTTTGCTAGAATTAAATTAGGGGACTTCCCACAAAATTTTACTAACATTGTTCTTCCCTCATCACCACCCTCAGGAGAGAGCACCCAAGCCAGGAAATGTATTTGGGCAAATGCTCWAAAAACTAGCTTGGTATCAGAGAGAGATTATCAGGAAATGACAAGAGAGATCATTCAGACTTGGAAATCACATTTCCTGTAAAAAATGTTGGAGAAGGAAACATATAATCAATAAAAAATCAAGTTTACTTATGGTAGTGAGTGCATGACCCTGATACTCTTTTGTCTTTTCCTTTTCTTTTTTATCTAGAAAAAAAAACAAACAAAAAAACCACTTTGCAATGCTGGTTAATGTAATTTGCATTCCTGAGGCTGCAGTGACACAAGTGTTTTGGGATGTGAGTCCAAGTACATGTCAATAGTGCAGAGTAATATGAACCAATATGGCTGATTTMTTGTTTGTTTCTTTCTTTTTGGWAGGGTGAGATCTGTCTCTGCACCTCCAGGATCTTTGTTCAGAGGGGAATATACAATGAGTTTTTGAAGAGGTTTGTGACAGAGGCCAAGAAGTGGAAKACTGGAAATCCCTCAGATCCTACAGTCAACGTGGGAGCACTAATAAGTAAAGAACATCTGGAAAAGGTGATGCTACATGGAGTTTATGTGATTTCATCTTATCCTTTAGAGGGCTACAAAAGGTGATTACAGGAGTATGCAGAAAGGATCAAGAAATCTCCAAGATTAGCTCTGAGGGATGATAACTCAAAGCCATTTATTTATAAGGTATCTTTTTAATGAGGTTTCTGTTGCCTGTGGCCTCAGATTATATGATTACTCTGAAAAAATCAAACTCCCTGGGGAAGAGAATCTAAAATGACAGAAGAGTATTTGCTCCYGTTTGAATGAAATAATTCTAATGGTTTCTAAGTTATGAATGTATACTCACCAATCTTAGAGCTCAGCAACATTTTAATGGATTTTAATARCGTGTTTGCTAGGATCACTAATTTGCCTATTAAGTTAATTGACAAGGTAAAAGCAATATTTTTATATCACTCTGGAAAATTCTGTCTTGCACAGAACACAGAACTGCTTGCAGTAATTGGAATGGTCTGTGTGTGGGGAGCAGCTGAGATGGTGCACAGTTAGACACAGTCTGCTCTAGTGGCTTGTATGAAATGAACGTTGTGGTGTCAGAGTTCAGGTGGAGCAGATGCTCATATCCCAGAACTCTCTGACGCAAGAAGCAGACCGAAAAACCACAGAGTGAGAGCCAGATCTTTGATATGCTTCCTGATGCCTCAGCAGGTCGTCCAGGTTCTCCTGTTCTGAGGCAGGGTGGTAGAAACACCCACTTCCTGAGGTCCTTGGTCTGTAGCACCRCAGAGAACTTCCAAGCTTAACCTACCAAGGTGGCTAAAAGAAGAAAAAGATAAAGAAGCCCTGTGGTATCTCTGTGGTCTTTCTATAAGGAGAGAAAGCAGGCAATGGTTGCAGAACAGCAGAAGCAGTCAATAACTTGTCCTGTGTGTTTGARGTTATAAGCATATGGTAGCAGCATGGAAACATGTTTAATTATTTATGAATGAGATTTTCTGCAGCATTCATGGCTTCATCATCCTAGTGGCATGTAAACATTGAAAATCTTGCCTGTGAGGCAGGGAAATGCTACTGATCCCTTGGAGTAAATGAGTGAACATGGGATGGGATGCATGGCAAACTGCCCGGACTTGTGGAAGAAGGAAGGGAGGGTCTGTGGGCACTTTTTCACTGTACTCTGTGTTTTCACCAAGGGTCCTACCTTTTCCACAATGCTTAGCAGGAAGGGCCAGCAGTGTTCYCTGCTAGGCTAGTAAGTGTTAGGAAAGGGGAAACAATTGTTTYCTCCAGCAAGAAATGCACAGCTTTGCCCATAAAGAAACATTGCAACAAAAGCTGGGGAATGCTGCCCTCTGTTGTAAGAGGGCAGCAATTCCAGTTGGAGGCATTCAGGGGCTCCTGCTGATGAGTGAACCTGCAGGATTTGGTGTCCTTTAGCAATGATGTTTTTCTGCTGCTTCCCCAGGTAAGGAAYTATGTGAAGAAAGCCCAGGCTGAAGGAGCCAGAGTCCTCTGCGGAGAGGGAGTGGATCCTTTGCCTCTCCCACCCGGCAACCAGAAAGGCTATTTCATGTCACCCACAGTTATTACTGAAGTCAAAGATGACTCTTGCTGCATGCAAGAAGAGATCTTTGGTCCCGTGACGTGTGTGGTAGCATTTGATACGGAAGAAGAGGTGATCAAAAGAGCCAATGGTGTGAAATATGGCCTGGCAGCCACGGTCTGGTCCAGCAATGTGGGGCGCGTTCACCGGGTGGCACACAGGCTGCAGGCTGGGCTGGTGTGGACCAACTGCTGGCTCGTGAGAGACCTGAACTTGCCATTTGGTGGGATGAAAGCCTCAGGCATAGGAAGGGAGGGAGCAAAGGATTCCTACGAGTTCTTCACTGAGGTTAAAACCATCACAATAAAGCACTGACATGTCAGCCAGAAGTATTTTAGAGTGAAATAAATGACAGCAGTCTAAGTTACCAAAAATGGCTCTTTAGAACACAAATGGCAGCTATTGTGGCCATCTTTTTCTTGAAGAAAAAGATTACTTTGGTCAAGTAATGTCAATGACAGCTGAAAACAGTCATCCCAAACGCTGCTGTTAAAGGCAGCTTTTCATTTTGGATAAGAAGATCAGTGTGGACTCCACAGTCAGCTCATACTAAGCCAGATGACTTGCCTGTCTTACAGATCCTACAGCTTTTTGAGTATTCCTGTCTCAAAAATCTGTCCCTTTGGGGCAGATTGGAAAAAAAGTAATATATGATGGTACCTCTGGTTGGTAAAGTACCCAGAGGGACAAAGTGGCAAGCACATGGTGGGGCTGATATTGTAAAGGGGAATCAGCCATTTTCACTCTAAACAGTATGGTCCATGTATCCATCCATACTTCACTTCACTGATRTCAGACAGAGACTGATACTGTACCACACCAAGAGCCTGAGCAATGACCTTTAACCTACTAAACTGGTTTTAAACCATGGAGTCATGACATTCTCATGATATTAACAGAGACAATAAATGTTTTAATGATAACCTTCTTTATGGCATGCAGCTGAATTATCCTAATACCTCTTCTCTAACTATTTTGAAATTAAAGCCTTTTGTCAGTTCTAGACCTGAGTGATGGTGGTTTTTACATCYCTGTACAAAAATATGGCTGCATCACAGACAGCCTCACTCTTCCTTAATAAAACCTTGGATTTACTCMTAAGAGAACCAACTGTTGGAAATGTTTGCCACCAAAATGCAAAACCACTTCCATCTCTTCCTCATGTGTTTGCAGAGATTTTATTAAAATCAGGTATCTTTCAAACTTGTTTATTTTCAACAAAAAGAGAAACAGAGTTGGATACACCTTGACATCTCTGGATCCCACCCAGTTTCAGAGCAGACCTCCCAGCCAGGCTGGGACTGTGGACATCTGATGGATTTGGTAAAAGGACTCCCAGGTGAAGGCAAGTTAAGGAAATACATAAAAATAATAAGCATAGTAAATTGATGTATTCTGAAGAAGCATAAACATTTTATTTTATAACTGTCTCGTTCTGTTCATGACCATGTGGTGGCAGCAGAACACCTGCTTTGGTGTTTTTAAACCCCCGTCACTGAGATGGGAGGGGAATAAACAGCCATATCAGTACACGTTTCATTCTGCCAATTCTTTTTTCTATTTACACACTCTGTTTGGAAGAGCAAAAGGACCCAAAARCTGTGAAACACTTCATTAGTTGGARGACGAGGGGGGATGTGGGGGGCAGACATTTACAGCAACAGCAGATGGGATATTGCATAATTAGCAGAAATGCATGGATACCTTCCCCCACCTGGACCTGGCTGAGGTTCAATTTCAATGAGACGAATTTGCTTTCAGGAGTT
The DNA here is from genome assembly GCF_030028575.1 of Malurus melanocephalus. Lineage (NCBI taxonomy): Eukaryota > Metazoa > Chordata > Aves > Passeriformes > Maluridae > Malurus > Malurus melanocephalus. Next base: position 2,429,515 of record NW_026623270.1, on the reverse strand, counting down.
GATTTTATCTTTGCATTAGATGGGATGGGAGATTTCTATGTGCATTACACATATTGGAGACAAAGGCCTGTGTGTCATCTGCAGGATTGTGGCCCAGGGCATCAGAGGTGGAGTAGTAGGTGGCTGGGAACAGAGCTCTGGAGGAGTCCCAGGTGTGGGGAATGGAGGTGGCGGCTCCATGTCCAACATGGCTCTGAAGGTTTCTCAGGGGTGAACTTCTGGGAAGCCCCATTCCATCATTGCTGTGTCCAGCACCTCTGAGARGTAAAAGAAGGTCTGCTGGTCCTAATGACGCTATTTACTTTTGGTCAGGAGGAGGAGCCCACGTGTAGAAACAAAACATTGTTCCTTTCTGCATTTTCCATCTCTGATGGATGGATTCCTGTCCTTCCTTCTCCGCTTACTGTGCAGTTCAAGTGTGTTGCTTATTGTGCTGTATCTCTCCCTTTTAGATGAATAGAGATTCACACATGTGCATGCACAGATATGAGGGAGATACCCAGGGGGGAGAGTTCTTTTCCTCTCTGTAGCAATGGGCAATTCTTGCATTTCCCTTGCCCATCTGCTGCCTCAGGTCCCAGCCCCAAATGTATTGCTGGTGCTTGTGGCAGGTGCCATGGGAGAGGTTTACCTGCTTGTACCAGGAGCTCTCTGTGGGCACACAGAATTCACCTATTTGCCAAGAGCCGTGAGCTTTCCCACGCTTTTTATTCATTCTGACTTCCAGGGTASCAATGAGCATGAATAACCATCATCTGACAGATGGAGCAGTCCAAGAGCTTCTTCCTGCAGATGATCAAGGTGTCTGCTGCAGCTGCTTTATTTCTGGGTTTTCTGCTCTCACCCTGAGTGGACAGTGAAAAGGATATCCTGGAGGATGAGGCAGGCTGATCCAAGTCACGAGGCTCATGGCTCTTACAGAGTTCTTCAGGCTACGCATTCTGGAATTTTCCAACACGACAGCAAAGCTTTTTTTTTTTTTTTTTTTTTCTTTGTAGGCTGCCCTCGCTTGTGCATGAAATCATGGGACCATTGTGAGGATTTGTTTAATTACTGTTATGTAAATCTCAAAGAGTTGCTCCATCTGTTAATTCCTAGTGATGGAGTGAGTTCAGTTCTGTTTAACACTAGAGGATTATCTCACTGGTGTGAGATTATTACTTTACATGGGGAAGTATTAATGTATTTTCCATCCTTTACAGCTCCCAATTAGCATAGGGTTATTTTTGTTCTATATCAGATCTTTTCTCAGCCTGTTTATGTCTGTATCCAGTTATTGTATAATGCTTGAAAGCAGTTTTGCTTAGGGAGCCTCTGGATGTGGTTTGGAGGGGGGACACATCAGCTCTAATATTTGTATTCAAATCAAGCCATGTCCATGTTTTCCACTTTCCAAGTGTTTGTAACTTAGGCAAAGCAAGACATATTTGTAAAACTCTCAGGGAGGAAATAGACTTTACTTTTTGGGTCAAAGAAAGTTTCATGCCTAACTTAAATGTGCAGAATTAGAATGTAAACTAGACTAGCTTTAAAATCTTAGCTCTGAACTGACAAACTTCAGAAAGCTATACATTAAGATTCAACTTCATAGGTAGAGTCAGATGTTTAAGATTATCCTCTTAATAACAACAACAAAAGAAGGAAAAAGAGGAAAAGACAGTGGGATCCTGGGGGATTTGTGAGGAGTTTCTTGTCAGGCTTGTCTTCAGGGCYGAGTTTTAATTTTTGCTCAGCCTTGAAGCATATTTGCTCACCACCTGTCTCAGCTCTAGAAGGGATGCTGTCTGAAGTGTCCAATACCTTTCCTCAAGCTTCTTACTAAATTCGTGGATTTTCTGTGCAGTGAGCAAGTGAGAAATGAAAGCAGAATGAAATTTTCTAAGTCTTAGAGTAAGATCAGGCTCTTGCTTTCCACCCTAGYAGGTAATTAAATATGCTATAGAAAGCACAATATAATGAATTAAGGAGGTACCAGTAACAGTTGCAGGAAATCCTGCAATGATTGGGACATTTTTTTAATTGAATTCTGTTCTCCTTTCCAAGTATTTGAATTTGCACTTGGAGAGTGATGTTTGTACTTAAGGATTAACAATGCACAAGGTTTTTCTTTGAGAATAYATCAAATCCCTGTTGGTAACACTTGCACTTTAGGTGAAGATCAGGGTATGACGAGAAAAAGGGGAAAGCCCTGCAGTATTAGAACTGGTTAAACTGGATGCATTTTAATGCAGCTGAGGGCTAGTTATGCAGCCAGAAGCCATGTGTGKGGTGCTGCCTCCTGAAAAGGAGCAGCTGAGAAGGATTTGGAGATTATGAGGGAAAGCACAATCAKTGTGAGAATACCAGTTCAGCCAAAGCAGCTCAGCAGTGTAGAGCCCTGCATGAGCTCTGCTACATCACTGCAATTAACAGGRGAGCCAGCACGATCCTGGAGAGAATCAGCAGAAGTGTGCTGAATCTGCAAGTAATCTTTACCTTTGCATGTAATATCACTGTAATGTGCATCTGTTCCTGTTCTCTTTAACAGAGAGATGTGGAGGGAGGAAAATTATTCCAAATTCTGAAAAAAGTCCTAGTGTGGGGCTTGAACGATGTGTGGCAACACCTTTGGCTTCAAAAACACCTGTTTTGCCAAGGCATCTTTTTTTTAGTGTGCGTGTTCATATGCAGGGATGGAATTGTAGGGGTCAGTGATGAGTCTAGAGGGGCAGATGCACATTCCTGCTGTGCCAAAGAGCAGGTTTTGCCTCCTGAAACACAGGAGATGGTGGAGCACACCTGACTGGTGCCTTCTCTGGTGGGTGATGAGTTAACCATGGCACAGCCTGCCTTGTGGTTCTCCCCTCTGGCACCAGCTGTCCTTAATAATATCCCAGAAAATGCAGATACTCCCTCAGAAGGGAGAACAAGAGTCCTGAATGGGCAGGTGTTTGAGATGGAAAGGGGAGGATGGGAAATCGTGACCTGTCAGGTGGATCAGGCCAAGGTTTCTCACCTGGCTGAGACCACTCCCTCTTTGTGCTGTGCTTTGGGAAGATGGGCTGCACCTTGCAGCTTGGCTCAAGTGAAGGCAGGAACGCCTGGTCCAAGGAGCCCACTGGGACAYGGGGAGGTGACAAACAGATGCTGAGCTTCATGGAGGCTGAGGCAAAAGCACCCACAGGCATGTGGGGCCTTTGTGCAGTTAGGTGCGAGGTGAAATAAGAGCATCTTCCTGTGTGTAAGAGCCTCAGTGGGGTGCCCAGATAGGATAATGATGTGGTTTGTATAATTACCCAAACCCACAAAAGGCTTCTTCCAGGGTACTGTTAATGAGAGCTATCTCTTGGTTTCAGAGAAAAGGAAGTAATTATAGACTATTTATTGTGAAGTGAGGACACACATTCATTCACRGGGTGCTAAACTTGTCCAATTAACTCTGAGCTCATGAAATAATAATGAAAAGATTATGCTCTCATTTTTGTAATTGGATTTTCTCCCCCTTGGGGAACAGTGCACATTCAAGGAAGGGTCTGTCCTTGGTTATGGGGAGGTTTCATGTTTTTCAAGTTTGGCTGACCCAAGAAAAAAGTCAGGCAAAAGTCACATTTTCTGCAGCTGTAAAATGGCATTTTCAAGGGTTGACTTTAACAAAAAAAAAAAAAAAAAAAAAACAAAAAAAAACAAAAACAAAAAAGAAACATTTCCTAATCTTGCCTTAAATTTTTAAACTGTTTTGTTTACACTTACTTGGCTACAGTGAATTGACTGTGTTTAACTGCTGAAAATACAAGCTTTTGTCCTCAGGATGAATGCCAAAATGTTTGTTGGTGGAAACAGCAGARTGTCTGTCTGGGATTCTCTTTGGGATTCATATGGTGATATATCCATGTTTTCACATGAATRCTTGGTAGCTGAAAGTAGGCAATTTCAGTCCTGCTGAAGGGCTGAGTTTTTGTCACCCTTTCCCAAGGAGACAYTGGAGCCAGTTTTCCAAGTAGAGGACATTGAGTAGGTATGATAAGATAGCCTTAGGAGTTTGATTAGGAAATTACCTCTTTCCTGTGCTGGTTTGCTTCCAGAGCTGCACTAGGCTTTTTGAGGATGGAAAGGATACTTTTRTAACCCATAATTATATTCCTACAGTTAATAATTTTTGTTCTAGAGTTGACAGTTTTGCCAATTCAAATGAACAGTGTGGAGGGATTTTTTATGGTTGTCAAATGTGTTTCTGGCCTTTGTGGCTTTGAGTCATATGGGACAGGGGTGAAAACCAACATCCTGCAAGATCCACACGCACCAGGGTTTGCTGGTGATTCGAAGAGAAATTTGCTGTTACAGCGCTGTGAGATTCTTCTAATCAGCTGACCCCTGGAAGGAGCTTTGGGCTGCTTCCTCTCTGGGTGATATGTTTTTAAATCTTGGCTTTATTTTTAARAAATAAGCACGTGTATGTGCATGACTGTTCAGATATGTAGTTTCCATAGTGTCATGTTTCAGCAAGGAAGGCAAGCTGAGCTATTGATCCAAGGGCTTCCAAAGAGGATCTCACTCTGGTCTGAGACTTTCCTGCTCAGTTTCTTTCCATGAACAGTCTGAAAGAAAAGAAGTTTTTCAGATTCTTGAGCTCTTTATAGCACAACCTCCTATCTATTTCTAGTGCTTAATACCAGCCACTCATCTAAATAATAAAACTACCTTATTTTGAGAACAAGGGTTCAGGGGAGGTCACATTCTTCTCAGCTGATACAAATCARTGTCTGCTTTTGATTCTAAGCCGATGGTTTGGTTTTGCTGTCATCCTGCCTAGGACTCACTTTTCTTCCCAAGATCTGACCAATACCTCTTTTYCCCAATGGAATTAGAACATTGTTTACCAAAGTGAATTGTGCTTCTTTGCCTGAGAGATGTAGCTTTTCACCACTGGGGGAGGAAAGTAATCCCTCCCATCGTTCTTCCTGAGGTTTGGCTAAGTTATTGCAGCCCATGAACTTTGGATGTAAGGGTGATAGTGTTCTGTCCAAGGACAAAATACAGCAAGAGGTACATTTCAGTTTCATTTTTAAATGTGCTCATTTTTTCTTTCCTTCCTGATTAATATTTAGAAATGTGCTTTCATGTACTCAGATTCACTTGTTGTTTTGCTCCTACATACCCCTTCTCACTGGTGTTAGTCAGTGACATGAATTATTTAATGAGTGTACTGTGCTGCAGAAACAGCATTTTTAGCTGTGGTGTTATGTACTTGGACACACACAAAATATCAATTTTTGAGGAATCTGTCAAAAATCTGCTTTTTAAACATCAAAACTGTGAGCCCTGAATGTTGAAGAAAATGTCATCATGTTCCTGCAATATTTACTCTAATGTCCCATATGGGTTACCTGTCAAAAATAGGCAGTGAAATCACAGCTCTGACTGAGATACAGACAGGAAATACCAGTTTCTAAGGAACCCCTTAGGCTCCAAGTAAAACTTTGATGAATAATCCTACGATCGGACAATTTCTCTGTTGTACATTTTCTGTGCGGCATCGATCTACTTTTTATGAGCTGGGAAAAGATGGATTCTGATTATCTGTTCCTAACACTTCCTTTAGAGGTCTTTCCACCTTCAAAGCAGTATGTGAACTTGAGTTAATTAACCTTCTTTGCACATCTTACATCTGGAAGTGAAGCATTTTTTCATCTTGCTGCTGAGGCAATTTTAGGACAGACYATACTGTAATGCCTGCAAGACATTTCTTCAAAGTGAGCTGAGGGTAGTTTTTTTTCCTTCGTACAATCATGTTCTGAAAGGTTTGACTAATCTCACCAGAGAAGAAAGTTGCTTTGTAAGGCAGAGGCAGAATGTTTCTGGCCAAAATTTTTTTCTTATTCCTTTCTTTGGTTGTAATATGATTTATGTTATCTTCAGGCATCCTGGAAAATTAACTTCTGGAACTCAAGGAAAAAGGTATCAGCTGGTATGTGCCCTGGCTGCTGGGTATCTGGTACGCATGAGTTAGAGCAGAGCTGAGGTAGGAAGAATGAAAGATTTAACTCAGGAAGGCTGGTTATTTATTTTTTCATTATAGATGAATCTTGTAAATCAATTTATATACCTCTAAATAATAAAGATACYTAAAGTAACAGCAGGTCTAAAGAAGCAGAATATAAATGAGGATTAGACTTGGGTGAAGCTCAGATAAAGAAACCAAATAACTTCTACAGGAGGTGTTGTCTTTTGCCTTTGAGATTATTCAAATCATGTAAACAGAGAAAAAGCAATTGCTGACAGATCTATGTGGAGGAAAATGATAAATCTATGGCAATATTCTGAACAATACAAAAATCTGTTTTGGATTTCATTGCCATGAAGTAGTATAGGAACWTATTTTGGTTTTAGGTAACAGCCATTTAGGGCTGGAGTTTCACTCCATGGAGTTGCCACTGGGATGCTGTCAGATTTTGACAGCTCTTGAAAGAGCTCAGTTCCTTGAAGCTAACTCAGGTAATTTTTATGATTAATTCACAGCACTATTTCTCTTCCCACAGATGGCTACTTAGCTATCTTCTAAGTTAAATTTAAGGAATGGTAACACTCAAAGCAGTGATCACACACTGGCTAAGCCCTGCATGATCAGAGCAGCAGGTGCATGAGGCATGCCAAAACAGGGTTGTCTTAACTATGCTGGAATGTATGTGGGGTTTCACAAACCTCATGTGAAATCTGGGTCGAGKTTTTTTCTCTGTGGCCCTGAACAATTTGCCCTGCCTTGAACAGGTATGATTTCTAGTCCTGTAATATCTGTGTAGAACGCTTGGTATCTGAGACATCAGGAATGGTAATAACTCTTCATTCTCTTCAGCAGAGACTGATACATACTTTGTAATGGAAAAAGGTGAATGAGGAAAGGCTCTCTAGTCCTAGGGAAGATGCTGAATGCAGCATTTTGTTCTTCYACCATCAATGGATGCCTTTTTACCATCAAGGGCTGTTTTGCTCTGGATGGATGAGCATGGGGATGAGCTCAGACCAGCCCCGCAGAGCAGGGTGGACTCAGCCCATTCTCATTACTGGGCTTCTGATCATCACAATAGAAGTCTGGGCAAGCACAGCTCCAGCTCTTAACTTTCCACTTAGAGCTGCAATTCTCCCTGGAGTGGGATGGAATAAAGGTAACAGACAGTCATTAGACTGTGTGATCATTGTTTCAAGGTGACTGTATATTCCAGTTCAGGGGCTGTGTCATTTTCCCCCTTTTCCTCAGCAGGTAAGTACAGTTCATGGTCTCAGGCAGCCACACAGAGTGGCACTGCACCCTTTCCTCAGGATGCATCCCACRCAGTCCAGTCTTTGTAAAGACCACATCCTGAACTGAGAGGTGAGGGTCACATTGCCACACCTGGAAATAAGAAACTCACAATTCTTGTAAACGCCAAGACTGAGTGATGAGCTCTGGGAAAAGGTGAGGGGAATCTCCCCACCCTATCCATGGACCTTTTGGCACCACACTGTGTGTTGTGAAACCCTGGGTGATAAAAGGAGTGCTGCTATTTCTGTCTTTTGGCACTGCTGACTCCCCTCTGCAGGTTCACTGTGATGAACTGGCTGTGAGCTGCTTGTATGGAACAGTGGCAGCTGTGATTTGTCCCTTGGTGGCGGGAATGAGGAGTGGCTCGGGTTGGAAACAGCGATTTGTGACACATCCCCACCTATTTGGGAGCGTAAATATGGGCAGGGTCACACRCTCTTTCCTCAACACCCTCTTTACCTTGAAATGACACTTTCCAAAGGGGCACTGCTCTTGCCCTGTGTAATTTAAAATTATGGCTCAGTGCCATTCTTAGGGTGGTGCTTTCTCTCTACTGTAAAATGTTTGCATTGTGGTTATTTAGAGCTGTTTCCTCCACCACCCCTAATTCTGAGAAAACCATAGGTAATTTACAGAGAAATGCTGGTGGAATTCACAGCCCAAGAGACCGACATCCACTCCTCCCCAGATGGAGGCAGATCACGGGATATCTTCTGCAGCTGTGCCTCAGCTCTGCCCTGCTGGGACTGAGAAGGAGAAACCCATTCTGTGTGCCCAGAAACTGCCAACRAAGGTGCTGGCAGCCACATTAATGCCAAGGCTGGGATCGATCTCCTTCCTCAAAGAGGCATTAGGCAGCACAGGCTTTTGGGCTACAKCACTAACTTGATTCAGGACTGCAGTGATAGCCCAGCTGGCAAAAAACTCTGCAATTTACAGCTCCTTTAACATTCAAGGCCAGGTTGGAAGGGGTTCTGAGCAACCTGATCTAGTTGCAGGTATCTCTGCTCATAATAGGGGGGTTGGACTAGGTGACCTTTAAAGGTCCCTTCCAATCCAAACTACTCTATGATTCTTTGATTCTGTGACCTGGGAAAGTGAATAAAAATATTGCTGCTGTGAGGAGAAGGAGGTGTGTGTACACACTGACCACCCCTTTCCTCATCCTGCACAGCAGGATTGCACCAGGGCCTTGTAGTCTCCCTTCTGATTATGAATCTGTTTTAACCATTGAAGTAGCAGCACAGCAGCATATCTTTTGCTTGATACAGTGGTTAATTGCTGAGGGRTGTAAATAAACATGTTTACTCTTCCATAAATCCCATTATCTGGCAATTCTTCACAGTAGCTGTGGCCTCGTTTCATGCTGCTTTTGCTCCTATTAGAGGTCAGAGAGAGGACTGAGCATGTAAATAAACTCCCCAGCAATTTTCTGCCCCACTGTGGACCACCCTGAGAGCAGAATCGTGCCATATGAGCACTCTTTTGTTGTAAGACAGCTGGAAAGCAGTAAACATCCCRGTCCCCTCCCTATAATCCCATCATAGATTTTTACCCTTCTGTCCCTGTACGCCTCCAGCCAAACGTGTCTGCAAGTACTTGTGAAACTGAGTAAACTCACAGAGCCAGATCCTCCAAAGGCTTTGGATGGACGAGGCAAGACATTGAGTAACTTGCACTGCAATTTCCCGGGCCCCTGCTTAGCCCCCATATAAACTTGCCATCCTCTGTGCATTCAATATCTGAATGTTCCAGGCTCCTCAGTTCTTTCACACTTTCACATGAGAAGCATTATGACTTCTGCCTCATGCCAACCTTATTTGCAGCTGGCAGGGAGGGGGCATGAAAGTCCCTGATAAAGATTYATTTTTCAGACATTCTATAAAGGTAAATTGTGTCTCAGGGGGAGAGCTCCCAGGACAGTATGTCCAGCTTATTTAATGGAACATAAAACCAGTTTTTAATAGAAGTGCCTGTAGTTGGTGGAGTAGGAACCGGGAATGGCTCTTCCCTGGAGCTGTTTGTATTCACCTTTTCTGGTCTAGTATTTGTATCCGGTGGTGTAAATAAAAAATACWATGGATTTTCTTTTGCATCTAAAAATTTGGAGTTGCTATGTCTATATTGCATGAGGCTGTGGGTTTTCACGTGGCTTCTTGGAAGTTTTTAAAAGGTTAAGGCTGAGGGAAGAAAACGGTGTCACTATCAAGTGAAAGGAAGGTCACACTTTTCCTATCACTCTGTATCTGATTGCCTGCTCTCTCCTTCCTCTGCCCTTCCCAGACTATGAATAGGGAGCTCGGGGGTGTTTCCTGCAGTCCAGCTGTGGTAGTGCTGCTGGAAAGCCTCAGTTACAAGTGAAGAGCACGGGCTGGATGAGGAGTGATGAGTTATGGGTGGCTGATCTCAGCTGATGGGGAATAAATGACTCCTCGCTGAACTAGGCTAGTTCCCAAAAAAYGAATCCATCACTTTGTAAAAGAGATTAATGGAGTACATCCAGCAGCTCTGCTGGCCCCTGGACAGCGGTTTGTGCTGAAGCCACCGGATGAGGCGTTTCGTTGTGTCATCGTGCGATTATTTATATCTTCCGTTGACTAGCACATTTGTTTCCCCAAAGCAGAGTGGGTGTATGATTTGCTATTTTTTTATTCTTTATTAAGTTCTAAATATAAACCAGCCCTGAAGGGTGTGTAGAGCTGTCCTGCTGATTGATTTGGATGGGATGGGAGGAGGCTGTGGAACTACCCCTGCCCGCAGAGGTCTACTCCCCTTCTCAGCATTCACAAACTTCTGAGCCAAGAAAGGAATTTTCCTTTCTGCCTAGTGGCTCTTTGCTTAAGGAATGGTTTGACTTAGCCTGCAGGATTAAGATGGTTTTACATCTCTTACCTCAAGCACAACAAAAATTTTACCCATAAAATAATTGGTGGGGAGCGATGGTGGTGTGTGTGTTTTCACAATTTTTGCTAGAGCAAGACTAAATTCTGACAGTTCTAAGCTTCTTTGGCAATACATGGCAAGGAGGACTAAGTTTAGGAGCATTTTAGTAGCACTGAACTGCAAATGAAATCTTCTTGAAGCAAATTTGTTGACAACTATGGAAAACTTATCTGACTGATCATGTAGGTTAGGAGAGGAAAGTATTTTCAGTTCTTTCCCTCTTTCTTTTGTTAGGCTTTTTTTCCCCCAGTATTGTATGAAATGACATTTCAGACTTCTGGTAATTTAAGTTTTAGAAGTGCAAAGTGATTTTTTATGTATTTACATATCTAATATTTATATAAATGAAAGAGAGAATGGATGAAACAGTTCTGCTATTTCTGCAAAAGGTGATTAATGTTTAAACACAAAGAACATCAAGTTCTCATACTGGGTCACATATACTCATTTAAAACTGTGGAAGGTTTATGGCTGGAGGGCCTCCCTACTTTTGAGTAGGAAGCTCAGGATTTGTGACAAACGTTTCCACAGGGCTTTCCTATGYGCCTCTCACAGATGATGTCCCAGCAAGTGGTTCTCAGGCATTTTTCTGGACAAGGAGAAGATATTGGTTTCCATCTCAGAATTTATTTATCTTATCTTTGGGGTCTRTGACCAGTGTTAAAGAAAGACTTGAAAAAATGTTTTAAAATYGTAAATAAGAATTTAAAAAGCAGTAGTTACTGAAGCTCACCARCTTCTAGAAATGAAATTTAGTTCTTATTATTTAAAAAGCCCCTTTGTTCTCATCTTTTAACCATGATGTTTTTCTTGCCTACTTTATCTTTGTCTCTGAAAGTTTCAAGTACAAAACAGTGAAAGGACAAAGCACTAAAAAGGTAGCAGGAAAGTTGTTCCTGTGAGGAACCCTTGTGCCTYAGGTTTCTGATTCAGGTACTAGACCAGATTCAGATGTGATATACTTTGAAATATCAAATCTTTGGATATTTGCCTAAAATTGATGTCAGCCTGTGCCTGTCAAAATGTTCAGACACTTCTAGTGGCAGACTCTGTTTTTTCAGCTTCCACTTTCTATGCTGAGACTTTCACTACTGTCTTTTTTAAATGGAAGGGTGTAGGACATGTACAGTTGTGTAAGACCGGACTCTAACACTGTGGAATGGACCATAGACATCAGGCTTTATAAAACAGGGTTTGATTGAGGTAAGGCAAGCTCAGTTACTGTACCTGAAAAAGCATAACAGTAWGAAAGTATGTAGGGAAAAGCAACAAGCATTTTATCAGCTGAAAACTGGAAAAATCCAGGTGGTATGTTTTCAACAGTCCAAAACAAAAAAAAAAATTTCCACTGGAGTGCTCCTATTTCAGAGCCAGCTGATTAAGCAGAGATAAAGGAGCTGTTCAGACCCACTGTGAAGTACCTCTTAATAATACTGTTTGGTCTTTTTATTTATTTGCTTTCTTGTAGTAATGCACGACCCTTCTTTTACATGAAAACTGTCAGAATTAATACAGATTCCTTAGGAAGATGCTATGGAAAGTACCTACCTTTTTATTATTTTTTTTTAAAGTTATAATCTTGAAGGCTTAGTGTGTGTTTCTTACTACCAGAGAAGTATTTTCATTGAATTTTAGGGATGCTGTCTGTGCTTTACTGTTGGAACAGAGCATCAGAGCTCACTTAACCCCAGGACACCCYTGGGACCTCAGTGTTTGTGACAACCACAAAGATATTGTCTTYTGTAGCAGCTTGTATTCAGATTGTATATGAAGGCCATATGCCTTTGTGGCAGGTGACAGCAAGACCCTGAGTCCTTGATTATCCTAGAGTGATGTCAGGAAAAGATATCTGACATTTTTATACTGGGCACGGTCACTGAATGGGTGGAGGGAATAGCTGGAAGCTGCGAAAGCCTGACTGTGTTTCAACTGAGCAATGAAGACACTTTCGGAGAATTGAGTTTTCCTCCCAAAAAGTAGCCTTGGGAGCATCTTCTAAAAGCAGGTAGTTTAAGAGGTGTCAGGTGTTTCAATAGAGAATATAATTTCAGAAATTTGTAGGAAAATGCCTGTGACCTTAAAGCTAAACAGAACTTCTGTCTTCCTATTCYTTCTGCTTTGATACTTTTGCATTTATTCTTTCCCACATATCTGTTTTTCCTTCTGATTAGTTGGGGATATTTTTCTGTTCTTGCTGGGCAAGTTGGTACTATATTTGTTCTTTGCTCTCTGAATCTCTGATAAAAATTGAATGCATGCTGTGCACACCAAGAAGACTACAGATTTATGATCATGGATTGGATATCCCTTCTTATAACTGCTTTGATCCCGATTAGCATTTGCATAATAAAGTCYGCCAGGTGTTATTTATAGAGGAAGTGAATGAAAAGATTTCCTTACCGAGGCAAAGATAGTTTCCTTGTAGATTAGACACCTGYTCTACAGTGTCATCTTTGGGGTGTTTGTTTGTACAGGGAGTCAATGCCTCGTCAATTCTGCAGTGCCCAGTGGCCTTTCAGAGCATGCTGGGCAGTTGTTTTGGTGCTGTTTATCAGAGCTCATAAAGACTCACTGCAGTCTGTTGAGCCAGCAGGAGGATCAGTAGCAGCTAGTAAAAGAACTTAATTCTGAAGGTGTGAATCTTCACATGACAATCAAAACTTTCTGCCTTTCACCACAAGTKCCATGCTACTGATTATTGCCATAGCAACTATATTGTACTGAGCAAAAAAAAAAAAAAAAGTCTSTGTGGTGAGTTAACTACAGATTAACTTTTAAACAGAATTCTGACTGACATCAGAGGATAACTTGCATGCTTGAATTTAGGCATATGTTTAAATACTTACTAGASCTGAGAGCTCTCAGGGATATTATTACGCCTGAAGACAACACCTTAAATTTAGCTGGGTGGAGGTGCCTCTTTAATAGTCTGTTGTGGCAATACACCATGGAAATCATAATCTGTATAATTCAAAGTTAATAATGCAAAGTTACGGCTTGCTTATTTCAGAWTTATATTTGGAATCAGTGGAAAATAAGGAGCTTTGCTAGAGCAAAACTGTAGGAGACAATTATCAAATAATATGAGAAATAGTGAAGTTATTGCAGTCCTGGAGCAAGAACCCTGCTGCAGTGTTGAGTGGAAGCTGTCCTTGCTTGGTACCTTCTCAGCTATGGGGAAGTGAACAGCGTCACCCAGGACAAATCAAACTGTCTGAGGTCAAAGGCATTGAGAGTTGAAAGTGAGGACACTTTGTCCCAGATACCCTTGGCCAGTTAGTGGCCATTGCATCACACTTCCAATTATCTGCTTCCTAGTTGCAGCCTCATGTGTGGTCAAATGTTTTAAAGTAATTTCTTCATACCTGGGACCTGGGCTTTTGATAACCACGGCTTCAAGTGTGCTTGCTTTGTGCTGAGTCTGATTTACTTTGCTCTATCAGCTTCTGGCACATGAGTGTCTTCTTCTTGCTTAGTTTACTCATATTCAACATTTATCTTCAGAAGTGGATTAAACATGAAAATGCACTTGTCACTCCTAGGAAGAGAATATCCACACATGGACWGTTCAATGCAATCACAACTGCAAGGGATGATGTTGTTCAGGCAGCCAGGCAGACTGTGCATCCCCTTTACCCCAAAAGGAACTTCCACCCAACAACAGGGAATATTAAGCTGATCCTTGCCAATAAGTAAATTACCTCCAAATCAAAGTTGTACTGACTACTTGCCCTTCAAGYTGAATAGAAGGGACATTTAAACACTTCTGCATGCAATGAAAGCTGCCTACCTATGTAAAAAGGGGCAGCCCAACTATTTGGGAGGTGATAATAAGGGAGATCCACTGTGAGAGGATCCTCAGAAGCAGAGGTATCTCTTAAAGGGTGCTCATTGTGTCAGTAAGGTCTCAGGCATCCTGGAGACAAAGTGGGAAAGCATGAGCTGATCCTGTTCCCACTGAGGCTGCTGGGAGATTTGTACCCTGGGCTAAGCATGGGCAGTCAYACTGGCTGACAGTGTATCTGTTGGAAGGAAAACCACAGATCTTCCAGGCATTTTCTGAATCCTGTCAGAAGTCCAGCAAAGGGAAATTAATTTCTAGTATGGTGCTTAGAGTAGCTGCTGCGGTCTATTTCAATAACTTGGGAATATGCAAATGACCCTACAAATCTTAATGAATCATACAGCAAATGTCTGGGGTGAAAAAACTACAATCTCTGTGTTACAGATGGGAAACTGGRGCACAGAGAAAATCAAAGATTTAGCTAGGCCCTTTGGTTTAATTTTTAATTAACACTTACCCTGTACTAAATTAGCCAGTTAAAAAAAGAAAGTTGTGTGAACTCTTAGCTACAGAAGGCATTGAAACTGTTTTACTAAATAGAGTTTAATATAAAGGATGTATTAATCTCCATTCTTTTATTGGTGGGTTYAAAATATAGTGCAGGGGCATCAAATCAACTTATTTTTCTCCTGGTTAATATTTTTTCCACCTGTTATGAAACTTAGATACCAGGGCCATGAGGTGATGATATCATTATTGCTATAAAACCCATAATAGAACATAACAAAGAAACTAGTATGGGTACTAAAAAATATCTCAAAATTGCCTTTTGTTACATTAAACCACTAATTTAATGGCCCAAAGGCTCTCTTTTCGGGCTTCACAGCAGTGTAATAATTCCACTGCCCCTAGTTTAGTATTTCCTGCTTCACACCAGTATGTGTGAAATTGGGCTGTACTTGTGTTTTCACTCTCYATTGGCAGTTGGAAGGAAGCTCATTTACTTCCAGGCTAGAATTTTAATATCAGAGGTTCATGGAGAAGGAGGGCTTGAAGAACCTCATCAACTTGTCTAGGCATTGCTTCTGGCCAGAGTAATCACACCARTATTTTTGTTAAATTAGTCAATAAGGATCTCTGGCAGAAAGGAGTCCACAGCCTCCATTCTGTCTCTACCTCTATTTATAAAGTGCTTTTTTGCTGGCCCACAACTTGAATTCTCCTAACTTCAGATGAAGGTCATTCCATCTTTCTCCTATCCTTGAAGGGCAGGAAKATCTTACCACTTCTCTTTTCAGTAGCTTTTAATAAAGTTTTGGGTGAGATTACCTCATTTGAGTCTCCCTTGCATCCCTTTCTGCATTTCTCGTTGTTCACTGCTTCCACTGGATTTCCTCACCCACGTCATGAAGGTGACACCAAATCCTGGCTATGGTATCCAAGTGAGAGCTTGCCAGGATGGAATAGAGCAAAAAGACTACTTCCTACATTTAATGTGAGTTGAAAATTACTTGTTAGCTGTGAACATAGATCAGCTTGGAACTATTAAAGTTCTCAGGGTCTGCTCCTATACTATTCTAGAAGCTCACTTTTATTTTTTAACACACCATCACATACTCTGTATTTTCATGGTGTTGTTATGGACCAATATGCAAACARCAGTTTTCAGGAAAGTATTTTGAGTTGAAGGAAAAAAAAAAATACTAGCTTTGGGAAAAAAGTAGATGCTGCACCAGTGCACAAAAACTTCCACAATCAAAAATGTGCAGAAGTTTCAGTTTGGTTTTACATTAGGAATTGCTCTTTCTCACTGAAAGAATATGGAAAAAWCTCATCCGTGGCAAGCTGTGAGCTATATGTGGCACTCCTAAATCCCAGGCTTGTTTTCTGGTTTTCCTCTCACTCATGTYGGGAATGAAGAAGATAAAACTTAGATTTGCTGGTGAGGGAAAGGCAGCAGTCCCATGCAGCACCTGCTAGCAGCGGACACACGTGGTGGTCACATACCAAGGTCAAGACTATGCAGCTGCATCCCATCCCTTAAATTTATGTGCAGTCTGCAGCTGTCTCCCAGGCAAGGGCAGCTACACAGCAATACAAAAGGATGGGTTTATTCAGGCCAAATGGGAGCAGAAATGAAATATGTGCAATTTCCCGGCATGTAGTCCAGCACTTAGCTCATGGGAATGTGTGGCTTCTGGAAGGCACCTACACCTGAACCTCAACTCACAGGACAAGGATAAATCAGATTTAGAATAACTGTCAGCATCCGGAGATCGCTGTATGTCATTACGAGGGGTAATTTAGGTTGGTTTTGTTGTTTGGGTTTTTTTCTTTAATATGAAGACCGAATTTAGTGTGGTTTTCCTTTTTTTTTTTTTTTTTTTTTCCCCTAAAGAAAGGAATCACTAGATGGCACTGCATCACCGCGGGACATCACCTCCCTCCGCCTCTAAGATGGATGAAAGGCACTGCCTACCTCTGAGTTTTCAGCTGTCTGCTTTAATCTGTACCGGGGGAAAAAAAAAGAAAAAATACCAACCCCAAACCCCCACAAACCCACAGCCTCGGTCTGTGTCACTCAAACGTGCTTTAGCACGGTTTCCCCTTTCCTACCTTCAGGGTTGCTAGCCCTGAATYATTTCCCTGTGGGACTTTCTGGTTGGAATAACAGGCTTTATATATACTCGATTTTTGTAGTCTATTCTTTTAGCTTGTTTTTTTTTTTCCCCCCTACTATCAGTATATATCAGTATATTAAATACTTAGAAGGCTCAGTGAAAAAAGTGGGATCGGATCTCTGGTTTAAGACTAAGCTCCCCCAAATGTGGGTGATGTTTGGAAATGCTGGTCCCCAGCTAGGCTCCTAAGGTCTTAAACAAATGAAAATAAAAAATAATGAATGTATTTAGCTATCTGGACATAAATAGGTAATTAAGGGCCATCCACTGACATGTGAATATAGATAGCATTGTTCACCGAGCCATAGTTTCAATAAATTATTGCTATTAGGTGATGCAAATATCCTTAATCTGAGGCTTGACCAAAATTACCTTCAGCCACAAAGCCTGCAAAATTGAGCTGTCTCATGACTGCAGAGTTGCTTGCAACAGTTTAACACATTTTTATCCATCATTCCAATTCATAAATTCACAGTTGAGCAGAAGAAGAGAATAAACTAATGAAAAAAATCATTAAAATGTATCAAATATTTACTTTGGACTGAAGCATAAATGGAAAGGTTTTGGTCWTTCCCTATCAACTCAATGAACCTTAATATACTAGTGTTTCTTCTTTAWGAAACCTTGCTGAATAGCAGCACTTTGAAGGAGCTCTTCTTTGCAATCTCAGAGATTCAGCCTCACTGTCCTGTTCTCTTTAGTAGCTGCTGTAGCTGCAAGACAATTACAGAGGGAAGAAACTTAATTGCTGGGAGGGGGACAAACCTATTATGGATTTGCAAGAAATTGCATTGCACATGAAAATGTCATTCCTGGCTTAATGCTGCTTTAATCCATTTTTGTGTTGCAAGACCATTAAGATGAAAAGTATCTGAGTTTTGAATGGGAAAGTCTTGAAAGGAACGGTGCCACGACTGTGCCCAATTTCCTCTCTTTTCTTGTCAAGAGGGTTGGTTAGGCTAGAGCTGCAGCCTGCTGATAACAAAGGGTGATAGATTAGCTTTGTCAAATAATGCATGTTTGCCAGCAGTCACTGGACATAGATTTTCATAATTATTTTATTGTGTTTCCCCTTTAAATTCACAAATAGATATTTATTTCCATGAGATGTCATTGCAGTTGGAGGAGTGATMATTCTATATGCTTCATTCTCTCCATGGCAACTGTAAATGGGTCAMACACGGGCGCAGCCTGGCACGCAGCAGCTGTGGGAAGGCAGCTGCAGCAGTCTGCCCTCACAATGCCCTGTGTTATCCTCACCTGGAGTTCCCATGGATGATACTTCCAGGGCTACAGCCCAGAGTTATAATGAAGAGGCTTTTTTTTCAGTGACAATAAACCTTGAGCATCCCCTGGCTCTGCTGCAGGCTGTGTTGGARAYCTGTKCTTGGACACCTGGTGTTGCAGAGCYYTGTGCYCYRTGTCCSTGKRATTGCTGCAGGTGACTGTGGTGCTTTCCCATTCCTGTGCAGAGCCCTGTCCAAATGGTGTCCTGGACTAAGGCTGTCTGAGGGATGTGCTTGGTGGAAATAATGGTCAGACTGTTGTGTTGAGCACAAGAAAGGAGGGAGAGCTATGGGTGCAAGGAATGCAGGCTTTGCTCAGATGTGAAGTATAGCTGCATTCAGAACATTGGGATGCAGGGAGAACTCAGGATGGAGACAGAGAAGCAGCAGCAAGGAGGGCTGTCCCAGCACTTTGGTGCAGGGGTACCTTGGATTAGGCAACCCTGCCCGGATCTTACATTATATGATTTCTGCCTACCTTCCATGTGGATAACCAGTTACATGGTCTAAAGGTGGCATGATTCAGTGCAGCAATTAAAATGCAACAGAAAAAAACAAGAATCAGAAATGACCCAACTTTGGAATACTGTGAGTGTAATTCCAAGCTGATTGTTGAGGGAGAAAACCCAGACTTGTTTGGCCATAAAATTACAGTAGTGCTAGACAGATGAAATAGAGACATTGATTAGAGTTTTGTAACAGGATCGTTGAGAAATATTCCCAAGGCTGAAATGCAACCTACATTTCTGAACATCTGTCTGAAAACTGAGATGAGTAACTCAAACCTGGTCTCTGGTACCTGCAAGTTTTGATGTGGTGTCTTTTAATTCTCTCAACATTCTTGATCATTCAGTGGTTTGAGGTGTCTGGAGGACAAGTCATCTATTTAGCTTCTTATTGTCCCCTTTACAGACTGGAGTAAATTTGGTGCATGGGTGGATGGAGAAKATCTTTTGCATGGGTTTCTTCCTCAGATAATCTAGTTTAAATATGCTAAAATCACTCTGCAAATCTAACTGACAGACAGTAAATTGGGACGGTCAAGGTTTCACTTCAACACTGAACCAGAAGGGCACTATGGGCACAACCTAGTGAACACAGCAACAGCRGGTTGTGGGGGTCAAATGCTTCTGGTGTCTAAATGGAGATGCTTTTGTTCTCAAGTCATTAAAAACTCAGCAGGGCAGTGGTTCCTTTGTCTGCAAATGTCTGAATGATCACTTAGCTCACCATGGCAGTTAATCTTTTTTTCTTTCTAAAATACATGTCATGACACAATTGTTAGATCATTTGCCCTCAGGATGTTCTTCATGCTGTTTTTCTAACCTGTTAATTCAAAGCCCCTTCTCTTCTGAGTCTCAAAACACGTGCATGAACTTATCTGAGTCATACATACTCTCGTTTTTCAGCAGCATGCAGTGGTTTGAATTATTCATTGATTTAAGGACAGCTAATGACCGTTATTTCAAATGCTTACATTCCCTTCAGGTGCAGAACCTGAAACATGTGGAGTTGATTCTGGAAGGGAGTGGAGCAGTAGCAATTGCATCTACACCAGTGCATGCAGTGTGGGTAACAAACAGGAGGAACTGGAGGCCGTTGTGCAGCAGGAAAGCCATGAAGCAGTCATCCTCAGGGAAAGGTGGTGGGGTGGCTGGAGCGCTGCAGTGGGTGGCTACAAGCTCTTCAGAGGGACAGGCGAGGAAGGAGAGGCTGTAGGGTGTCTCTGTACCTCAGGGAGTGTTTTGACTGCACTGAGCATGAGGATGATGATGCTAAGGTTGAATGCCTAGGAGTGAGAACCAGGGAAGGCGGGTAAGCCAGATATCCTGGTGGGAATCTGTTACAGAGCACCCAACCGAGAGGCAGATGGAATATCCTGTAAGCAGCTGGCTGATGTTTCACAATCCCCAGCCCTTGTTCTTGTGGGAGACTTTACCCTGCCAGATATCTGCTGGAAACTCAACACAGTGGAAAGGAGGCAGTCTAGGAGGTTCCTGGAGCATTTGGAAGATAACTTCCTGACACAGCTGGTGAGGGAGCCTACAGGGACAGTGTCCTGCTCGACCTGCTCTTTATGAACAGAGAAGGGCTGGTTGGAGATGTGGTGGTTGAGGCTGCCTTGGGCAGAGCGATCACAATGTGATAGAATTTTTTGTTTCTTGGTGAATTAAGGAAGTAGTCAACAAAACCTCTACCTTGCACTTATGGAAGGTGGACTTTGGCCTGCTCAGGACACTGGTCCAGAGTCACTTGGGAAACAGTTCTTAATAATGAAGGGGTCCAGGAAGGCCGGACGTACTTTAAGAAGGAAATCTTAAAGATGCAGGTGCAGCCTGTTCCTATGTGCCAAAAGACAAGGTAACAGGGAGTAGCAGCCTGGTTGTACACGGAGTTTTCACAGGAACTTGGGGATAAAAAAGGGAGTCTGTGGCCTTTAGAAGAAAGGGCAGRCAACTCAGGAAGAGTAAAAAAGTGTTGTTGGATCACAGAGAGAGAAAATGAGAAAGGCAAAAGCTCAGCTAGAACACAGTCTGCCCACTCTATGAAAGACAATTTAAAATGTTTTTATAAATACATTAGTAAAAAAAGGAGGGCCAAGGAAAATTTCCATTCTTTACTGAATGCAGTGAGAGGACATTGTCACCAAGGATGAAGAGCAGGCTGGGGTACTTAATGCCTTCYTTGCCTCASTCTTTRACAGAAAGACCMGTTATTGTMGGGGCAACCAGCTCCTGAGGGCRYAGACAGAGTTGGTGAGCAGAATGGACCCCCTGTAACCCATGAGGAGGTAGGTAGTGATTGGCTGAGCCACTTACACACTCAAAAGTCTACGGGGCTGGATGGGATCCACCGGACGGTATTGAGGAAAGTGGTGGAAGAGCTTGCCAAGCCACTTTCTATCATTTATCATYAGTCCTGGCTAGCCAGGCAGGTCCCAAATGACTGGAACCTGGCCAGTGTGACACCCGAATGGAATATGGAATATGACGCTCCACATCAGACCTGTGGAATATGGTTCAGCTGATAAGCTGTAGGGAGTTCCTCTATTTTTTTTCTTTGCCCACTATTATGAGTAGTAATATTATATAAAACAAAAAAAAAATAACACTGAATCTTAACTTCCTAGTTCTTACCTCAGGATTATTGTTGAGAAGGAGTATAGTTTTCATCTAGAAGGAGTTTGCAATGTAGAATGTGTATGGTTTGGGAGTGTATGAGAACACGCAACCTTTCTGTAGCTTTCTTACACTTACATCCATTCCACATAAAAAGSTTTGAAACAGATATCAAGAAAACATAGTATCTATTGTCTGCTTGGGAAAATTTAACATAAAAACATCTGTACAAAGGAAATTACATAAAAATGGGATGGCAGAAGTAATGGAGATTTAGATGAGAAGAAAACATTATGAGATAAGAAGATTGCTTATCTGGCTGTGCATTAAAAAAGAGTTCATCTACGAGATYTCTGTTGGAATCTAGATAATGAAATGAACATCATTTTCTTGCCTTTGGAGCTGGTAATTTCTACCCTTAATGAGTGTATTGCTCATGTGTTTCCAAAYATTACACATATCACAAATAATACAAATATGGAATTCAGCAAGCATGATTGATGTAAACATAAAGAAAATCAAAGTACATTTAAATCAGTTTAATGAATCACATCTTGACAAAACAAGAAAGCAGATTATCAGGACAACTGGGGATCAGAAAAGAAAATCTTCAACAATATTTTGTGGAAATTATCTATTTTGAGATGCTCAACTTAYCAGCTACATAGATTGGATATACTACAGTACAGCCTTAAATATGATTCTTTGGCAGTGCTGTGAACTGCACTGGAAAAAGCTGACTATGAGGGGACAGTGTCTGATCCTGCCTATGCTTGTGGATGGGTTTAACTTTAGTCATTGATTTCTATTTAAGTTAGGGCTAAGAGTTGCCTGCTTAACTAGGCCAATTTACATTTAGGTGTTAGTGGGACAGCTTTTCTTCAGTGACATCAAATCTCTGTAGTTTCCATTAGTGGTCAATGAAAAAATGAAAAAAATTATAACTGCAATTCCCTGGCATTATTTCCAGGGTACACATGTTGTCGGTTTGGTTTGKTTGKTTGKTTTTTTTWMYKKTTTTTTTAAACTGCARTTTATAGCTCCACATTTATAGACCCAGAGTGCTCTCTCAGTAGTCCAGTCTCAAAGTRAAAACATCATGTCAATAGGCAACATACCTGAGAGGGAATATGGGATGCACACATATGGGATACACACCCTGTTCTTGGAGCTGTTCCAGCTCCCTCTACTTTGGTGGGTGCCCTTTGGGGTGCTGGTTCTGACACTAGTGGGACTGGGAGTGGAGTGAAGGGAGGAATGGGAAGGGGGTGGTCTACCATAAACCCTTTGTTCTGAAATCCGTGGTTTGGGAAGCACTACTCAAGGCAGCAGCAGTTGCTAGCTTTCAGGACAAGTTGCATGTCCCTGCTTGCTTTCCAAACCAGGACTTCACTCTCATCCATCTTCCCTTCCTGATTTTAAGCTCCTTGCTTCCTTCTACATACCCTTGGGCGACAGTTCACTCCCATGCTTCTTTCTTCCCTTTTTTTCCWGTCTACCTATCCTTCTTCCTTCTTGATTGCTCTTCTTCTTTCACTTCAGAGGTAAATATTGTCTAGTCTTCCTTCCATCCTAATCCAAAGATCCCTGCCCCAGTCTGCCAAGTACTTGGCATTTACGTTGTCATTAAAGGCATGGTTGTGTTGGTTGCTGATTGTTTCAACTCCCCCAGTTGCTCTGTGAGAACCATGAGGGATTTATCCAGAAGCTCCTGTGGAAACATCCATGCAGCCACTCCCAACAACTGTTGCTGCCACGTTGCTGCCAAGGGGGAGCTTACAATATTGCTTGTAGCATGCAGACCACAGATTGGAAAACTCAAATCTTGACATCTGTTTTATGGGAGCGCCAAGAAACTGGAGGATGGGGGCTTTAGGGGTGACAGGTACATTCTGTGGAGGGTCTGCATAACCTGAAAAAGAATACATGCTTGATTAGAGAGAAGGGGAGGAGGGTTTGTACACAAGTTGCAGGAATGTAAACTGGGCACCCACAGCATTGTAGTTGTGCCTCACAATTTCCAGCTTTATACTAACTTTATCTATGAAGCACAATTCTCCATTTAAAAYTGTCTGGGAGCACAAAAGACCTCATCACTAAAACCATTGTAACCTTTCATAGGTGCATGAATCAGCAGCTCAAAAGGATTGCTTTCAGCATCAAGCTTTACAATAGCTACCCTCCAAGCTTCACAATGCACTTGTTTTTTTCCTTTCTGAAATATTTGAAGAAGAGCAGTGTTTCCAAAGGATACCAAGTAGCTGGCTCCCCATTTCAGTGGCAATTRCAGGTTTAACTTAGGCTGCTTTGAGACACACACTGGAGAGAAACASCCCCAAGAAGGAAGTGTTGATATATATTTAGTAGAGTCTCATTCACATCTGAAAAAGTCAATGTGCTTTGTGTTTAGGCTATGCTTAGAACAGCTGGAGTAAACAATTARAGGACATTTACATAATCAGTTCATGGGTTGTGCTGTCCCTGTTGACTCTGTTCYGTTTGTCTGCTCTTTATAGCCATTGCCTATGCCCACATGGAATTTTGCTGCTAATGTGCTTCTCTGGCTCAGGAGGCACATTTGTCTTATCAGTCAAGTTTTTATAAAGAAAACAGTGTGTGTTATGTAGTAACCTGATTGAAACCTGTGGCCTGTTGTGCTGTGAGATTCAATGCAAAAGCTTTCAGATGTGATAGTAAAGCATGTCCGAACAGCAGGGAAACGTGTTTTTTTAGATCAATCTTTGTAAAACCTCCATCAGTATGTGTTCACAGAGCTATTMATGAAAACGATGTGTCTGTGACTTGAATGCTTTATAGCTGTATTTGAGAGGTAAGCAATATAATTTTTAACAGCTTTGAAAGAAAGATGGTTTGAGAGAGGCTCTCTGTTCAAACTGGGTGATCCAGGCACTGGGGTCAGTGTCCAAGGCGTGGAATTAGGTGCAAGTTATTTGAAGCTCATCTCYTGTCTGTGCCATTGTTCTCTTGAAAGCAGGGAGAGACTCTTCCTACTCTTGGCTCTGGATGATCAACCAGCTCTAGATGACCCTGTTTGAGCAGGGGGTTTGGACAAGATGASCTCCAGAGTTCCCATTCAACCTTGGCCATCCTGTGGTTCTGTGAAATAAAACAGAAATCAGAGAATAGGATGCAGAAGGGGGAAATAAAATCTGTAAYATTGTGGTAGGATAGACAGAAGCCTTTGCTGCTTTCTCACAAAGTGTTGGCTTCAATGTAAATGCAAAAACCTGTGGGGTTTATGCTGACTAAGCTGTGAAATATGGCAGAGTAGCAAATGGGAACCCCCCATTTTGCCTTTGAATGTAAAAGATGCAGGCAGCTATTTGGGCTTTTAATATATTTGGCCTAATGTATATTGGTTCAGAARTGGAATCTCTTCATCTCTGCCATTCTCTTGCCCTTTATTTATGCCCTTTGTGAGCCTGACACTAAATTCAGACATTATTTTACTCTAGAAATATGTGTCCTAAAGGGAGGTGAACGTGAAAACAGAGCTTTTTGTAATTTTTAGTCTCTGTATTAATGTAGTCTGAGAATTGACAGTACATGACCATCATCATATAGAACAATTTCCACTCCTTTGGACTAACCTAGCCAGTTAATTTCCTTACTCAATTTTCATGCCTTGCTAATTATTTAATGCTTACAGCCACCTCCATTTTAGAAGGTGTTTGGCCAAGTTAACCACATTTAATGATTTTGTTCTTTCTGTATAATCAGACTCACATAGCTGTATACTCTGATATCATTTGGAGAAGGTGAAGGAAGATTATGTCATGGATTAACATTCCCACCCCATGTGTGTTCATCTTCTTGACAGATGGTCAAGAGAAGAGATTTTTAATGTATTCCTGGATAAAAACAGTCCTGGTGGGTCAGGGCAGGAATGCTTTTTATCCCCTTTCAAAAATCTCTATGGCCAACAGTGAGCATAGTCCAGGGGCCGGAACACCAGAATTTATAGGCAAATTCAGGAGCATTTAAATTTATATCCTGCTTCATCTTCAACCACCTTTTTCCTATTACTGTTGGCAGAACACTCAAACTGCCTGTACTCAGGTTTTCTGCTCAGTCTGCAAGACCTGACTCCTTCAGGGCTGCTCCAAACAGAGTTGAAAGTGCAGGTTTCCTATGCTGTGTGCCAGGAGAAGCAGCCTCCTGWGGAGAGGCAACCACAAACAAAACACTCAGGAAGGTTTTTGGCACCAGCATAGAGGGCCTTGTCAGAGATGGACACTTACTTTACAGAATTTGTACTTGTTTGCACTTTTTCCTGAAATGGTCTCATTGCTCAAATATGGTGTCAAATATGCATGAGTAGGTGCTGGATGGACTACTGTGGAAATATCCAAGATGGTACAAAGAGAAGAATTCAGATTTTTGCGTAATTGGGAGCAAAGACTCCGGGTCTTCCTCATCTGGTGATGTACCACAGCCATGGATAAAGTCTCCTGCCACTTTGCTGGAAGGATATTCCATTGCCCTGGGACTTTGGTCTGCTCATGGAGAGCGCACAAGGGACAGGCTTCCCTTCATCAGCTCACCTGGCAGATGGGCATAACAGTGCTTTGGTGTCTCTCAGGGTGCCATAAGGATAAACAGATTAAAAKATTTTGTAGTGCTCAGAGATGTGTRATGGGGGCTCTGGAARARGTTAAGATCAGTGAACTGGCAGCAGAACAATGAAAGGTTTCCTTCTGTTTAAAAGCAGCAATATTGATGCTATCTTGAAAAGAGTACCTACCTTTTCCCAAAATAAATCATCAAAATTTCCATTTTTGGAAAAGAAGCATTTCTGTCCAGATGAAACTGCTTTAAAAAAAATAAATTAATAGCAAACTTCTATTCAAAGGCTGGGATTTTGAAACTTTAATTTCGCTCTTTTTGGGGACATACACACACACACACACACACACACACACACACACACACACACACAAAGAGAGGTCTGAACTGGCCAGTATTTGAAAAAAAAAGTTCCAATGTTGAGTTTTTCTACACTGATACTTCTTTAAAGTATGGGGAATTTAT
Organism: Malurus melanocephalus; assembly: GCF_030028575.1. Lineage (NCBI taxonomy): Eukaryota > Metazoa > Chordata > Aves > Passeriformes > Maluridae > Malurus > Malurus melanocephalus. The sequence goes on along the minus strand of NW_026623270.1, from coordinate 2,403,374 downwards.
TTAAAGTGTTGATTGTTTATTTGATGCCACTTGACAAATTAGTAGGAGCCAACTTAAGAGCTTTGGCTTGTGTCTTTCAGCTTCACATCTTGACAATTTATGTGAGGAGAACTACAGTCCTCAGAATATTTACCAAGAGGCTTCTAGTCACTGTTTTATACAGGGATGCTATTAATAAGCAATTGACTTTCACGGTGTCAAAATTTTATGTGTAGTGAAGTGTAGTAACAGTCAAATTCTTTCTAGACTCCAGGATGATAACTTTGAATTCCTAATCTTCTCTTTCAGTTTTGTATCAATACTCGGGAACAGGAATTATATCAATAACAAAATAATAATAAWAATAGTGCAAAGTACTATTATAGTTGGGTAAAGTTGTAAATTTTTTCTTACTATCAAAATCTGGACTCTCTTTTTCCCTGTTGTAATCTAAATTCTTGTTTCTCCACTTGTACCCTTGATTTTTTAGTTCTCAGGGCATCAAACACCTGTRTTTGACCTCTGTCACTTACTGGTAKGGGATRGATTGGAATCTGTAGGCTTTCTCTTCTTGAGAACAAAATGTTTTCTTCCCTGAAGTTGTCAAGCTCATGAAAATATTGATTTATTCTAATATCATATGTTGAAGAAGATGAATGATGAGCATCACTTCTCTCTTTTCAGATTAATGATCAATTACACAGACATAATTAATGTGCTCTACATTTGTTCTGTTTCTCCTGTGGTGCCCAAGTATAGTGTGATTTTCATTTCCTGGCTCCCTGCTGCTAGGGCTCCAGGTAGTGCTCTTTCCATGGTACAAGTCAAAGTCAATTCATCTTGTTCYTTTTAGCCCCAGGGGAACATCTTCAAACACTTCTAATYCTCCTTCTGGTTCTTYYACCAGCATGCCTAACAAGCAGAGCTCATTTGCCTTAAGAGTGCTTAACATGGCTGTGTGGTTTTATTTTGGCCCATCATATTTAAATGCTCATCTTGAGAAGAAGAAATTGTCTCCTCAGGTATTTGCAACAAAGATTACACTGGAATAAGGCAAAATGAGAAGTGTACTCAATTTTTGTCCTGCAGTGTCTTGGGAGGTAACTTGCTCACAAGTAGAAAGCTCCTTGCTTTATACATGTTGTAGTGTCTCTGATATTTTAGCAGCATAGGCTGTTCCTAAAACTAAAATGGAGACCTGAAAATGTGAAATGCAATGTAAAATAAGTATAACTGATCATCTGGGATAGCTTTGTRTAGGACTATGCCAGGGAAAGGGACAGAGAAAGAAAAATTGATAGAAATCTGGTAGTTGAGGCTCTTGCTTACAATCCAAAATCAAGTCAAGAAGTCTGGAAGCCTGAGATCTGCTGGGTGAGCTAGTGCTGGTTATGGCAAAATGCTCAAGAAGCTGAGATGCTGTAACCTTTGATAACATTAGATGCCCCAAAAGAAAAGTGGCAGGACAAATTCTGGACAAGCTCTGGTCTTTCACKACAATTTGCCTAAAATTTCTTGGTTTTGACTGGCCAATAGTCTTCAACAAAAATTTATTTTGTTGGGAAATTCCCCAGCAAGCATAATAATACCCGGTGAATTATTGACATCATAGCATAAGAAGGAGTGAACATTTGAGCTCATTGCTCAAGTGGATAAAAGGACTGAGAACTCTTTTGTGATCCAGAAAAGGCTACACAGAACTTTGCAATTYACTGGACACATGGCCTGAAGAGTGTTAATGTTGTTATTAAAGACTTGCTGATTCCATCAAATGCAGTCCTGTTGAACGATTTTCCCAGTCTTTCCTGCTGTTTTCTGTTTCTTTTTATTTACAGAGATTTTACATGAAGACARAATAGGTTTTGCCCATGAATTCATCTGCTTCTCTGCTTGGCTGCTGGCTGAACTTATCTCCTGTGACAGCATTGTCTGATGCCACATGCTGGGATTAGATAATCCTCTATTTGTTCTCTCTACATCACACAGGTGGAAGAGCACTTCAGTCCCCTTGCAGAGACTGATTTCTAACTGATGTGACACTTTATCTCCTGACTAGCTCTGGAGCCCACGGAAATAAATCCCAGCTGGGGTGCCAGTCACAGCAGTAGCTGTAATCATTGTTACAAATTCTTTTAGTAAATAACGTGAGGGGCTAAACAAATCTCACCTGTCTGTGCATAAACATCCTTCACAATATGGTGAACCAGGTSGGGACAAACCAGGCAATAAGCAGCCAGGACTAACCCTGAAACAAATGCCTTGATTATTACGGCAGCAGGGGTGTAAAGCCAGGGGGTGGGGAATCCTCAGGATCAGGAATGGAAGGACAAGATATGTTTTTTTTTCTGACAAAGTTGAAAAGAATTTCACGTGCTTGAAATGGTCTTGACTTGCATGCYCCTATATATAGATATGATATATATAATATGGATATTTGGGTAGGAGAGGTTCCTGTTCAAACATTACAGGTACTTTTTAACAGTGAGACTCCACTGTTAAAAAGGGGGACACTCAAAGGATTTAATACGTAGATTATTTGTTTCTAGTTTCTTCCTTCCCTGATAGGCAAGAAATAAGAAGTGTTGTTTTAAGGAATATTAGAAAGATAATATAAGCTGTCTTTCTCATAATATCTTAATTTTTGCAGTAAAGCCCCTGGAACTTGCAGAGTCCTGTAAGACGTGCCAAGAAGCTCGTTAGCTCCTGCATGGCAGAGACACGGAGCTGCCTAAGGAACTCTCCAGCAAGMTGGCTGTGTACAAAACCTCAGAGAAGAATATAATACAGGGTAAGTTGTCTTATTGCAGCTTTTCTTTTTTTTTACCCCTTCTGATGTATCCTCTGGGTCCATAAGAGTTTGACAAAGAAACATGAACAGAAACCCTGACTGATTCTAAATCTTTCCAAGGAGCATCTGGACACAGCTTTGCCTCCTTGTTCCTTTTCACCACGTGGAGTTTGGGTCTTGGGAAATGTTTGGGGATGCTGTAGTTTAGAGCACAAGACTCTGTTATTTCAGACCTMTAATGTGATTTTCAGTTGTGTAACTCTGAAAGAGGAGAGATTTTAGGGTATTTCCAAGAGACAGATCACGAGGCAGGAAGTGTGTTACCACATCTATAGAACAATGGGTGATTTGGAAATCACTRGTATGAAAGAACCTAGAGTTTTTAAAACTCACCTCTTAAATCATGCAACATATGGTACTCAGAAGACCTTAAGAGGTTAAGAGCTGCCCAAATCAAATATTCACTGCTCAGTAGCCCTAGAGGATGTTATCTGTAAATACTTTGGGGTTTATAGGCATGCCAAGGAGGCAAAGGGGATGAAATGTACTTCTGCCTTCGGAAGGGGAATTCATGTAATAGCATTCATTCCTTTTACAGATAATACTGCTATTTAGGAAGTTCTAAAGTACATGATGTCTTTGCTGATTAAATTTCCTGTGTAAGCAAAATGTCCATAAAATTACATAACTGCATTTTTCTTACCTCCTTGCTGGTAGCAGCTGTCTGGGTTTCTGTAGTGCTGTGACCCTTCCTTTGCCTCCCTTTCTTGGTGAGAAAAGAGTGGAGGTAGAGTAAGGAAACTGAGAAAGAGTGATTCTTTTGAACTAAATCCTTCTTTCTGTCTGTCACTCAAATCCTTTATTCCATCTGTGTAACTCATAAACACTTCCCACATCCTTCAGATGGTCTAGRCTCCCTGTGGCCTGATGCTGCCCAYCTGAGGCTGTTAAATGCAATCTTGATGAACTAAGGGGCTGAAGTAATTTCCCTTTTTATCCCTGGTGAGCTGAAAAACCAAAGACCACCCCTCCTGGTGGCCTTGAGCCTGCGGGGGAGCTCTTTCCCTCCCACTTATGCCACAAAGTCYCTTTTTCCATACTGTGGGGCTGCTTTCCCCTGACATAACTTTCAGTGTATTGATGAGTGAAGCGTCAGGTTGGGAGGCAGATGTTTGCCAGAGGGTGTTGGACAGGCATCCTCTGCATCATCTTCTGAATGCAGCTCAACAGAAACAATTGCGGTGTAGAGCACTGTGGGCAGACCCTCTAAGAAAAAATTACAAAGGATAGTTTTGCTGCCTCTGGACTGGCTTGTCTGATTTTTGTATGCCTTTGTTGTAGAGCAGGYTCTTGCCCTGAGTTTTCAGCCAATTTAAAGAGTGAGTTAAGGCAAAAGGAGTCTATTTCAAAGTTTCCATATTAATTACTATGAGTCAAAGTAAAATGAATTTAAGATTAGTAGCTTTGCCTAAGTAATGATGTCCGGTGTGATCAGTAGGTACCCTCTTGCTGACCTTCTAAAGGCAAAACTTCTTCAAGGAAAGGACCAAAAAATGTACCAAAGCATTTCTGCTCTTCTAATGTTTTTTAAATTGTAATTCTTCTCCAGTTTCCTTTGCTGCCAAAAGCCTTCGAATGAAAAGGAGCAAACTGTGAGTTAAATTAAAGAAAAAAAAAAAAAAAAAAGATTTTTAAAGAATGGGGGGAGCTCAGCAGTGGAGTGCTGAACACTCCACTGATACAAAATCAAAGTTTTGTTGTGTATGGTTTTGCAATACAATTCCCTCTTAGCAGATGGATCATTGCCCTGCTGTTTATAGAGAGTCAATGTCCTCAGGGCTGAACCCCTTAAGGGATGTAGTGCACTTMGATAGGAGAGTTTGAAACATCCTGTGCAGGGTTTAAAAAGTCAAGACCAAAAGCTGTTAGCTCCAGAGAGCATTCAATCTGGAAATTAAGAAAGGGAAAAAAAAGATATATGTGGAGAGCAGACACTTAAAAAATTCTAAAACCCCCTTGGTTTTGTTTTTTTTTTTTTTTTTTTTTTTTTTTTTTTTTTTTTTTTTTTTCAGTATTCTGTGACTATCATATTGCTTTTTTGAGTCACATAACTGGGGGTAAGGTGAATCTGCTGCATGACCCGAGGCGCAGCCAGGAGTGACAAGCTCAGCACATTCTGGCCTTTTATTCTGAGTKAAGGGCAGAGATACAAACTGTGCTGCAAGCCCTGTGGCTCAAGAATCAGGAAAACCTATTCTTTTGTTCTGCCTCTTCACAAACCAGCAGCAGCCATTTTTCAGACAGTGCATGATGGAAGGGTCAATCACCTCCTCTTCAGTCTAAGCTTTTCTCTGTAGTGCCATTTGTCTCATTTTTGAAGCAATCAGCAGTTTTGCTCAGTGTACGGGGGACATTGCTGCAGACAATTTACAAACATCAGGGGAAAGAAGGGAGTTGGTGCTGTTTTTGAATTCTCACAAGTTCTTCATTTTTTGTTGTTTATAATGAATAGCTGAAAAACAAAATGGGTGTTTTRTTTCCTGATGTGTACAAATATTTGTTCAAAATAACTTAAATTGTTTACTGAAGTTATTCCATTYGAACATTTCTTTTTTAGGCATCATGTGAAAGCTCTTATTTCTTCCATGATGGATATTTGTCATCAACTCATGTGAATGTTTTGGCAAATCAAAGGATGGATTGTTCTGTTTTGCTTCCTTGGATTGTGAAATAGAAATATCCATAACATGACAGGGCAAGAAAGAGCCTGAAATGAATTAAGGCTGTACTTCAATGAATGGACTTTTAATTTAGTGGATTCCTTAGGAACAAGTGTGGTAAATCCACTTTCAGTAAACTCAAAGGATGGTTGACACATACATTTTGCATGGGTGGGTACTGGCAGACAAGAGCTGATGATTCACCGTTCCAGATGGACCCTTTTTCAGCAGATGAGTGTTCTAGCTATCATATTTCAATTGGGAGAAATGCTCTGATGCARAGCCCATAAAATATGATTATCTCAGCTCAAAACCTGAACAGATGAGAACATTCTCAAGCTGGATRCTTGAAATCATCCAACCAACATGGATCTCTCAGCCTTCACTGTAAAGTGGGCAGGTTTCTACCTGCTAAATGTTTTGCTCAGCTGGGCTGAAGGTGACTGAGACAGTGGATATTCCTTGATGAGCATGGAAGAACTGAGCAGGCATACACAGGTGAAACGTGATAATACTCCGTGTTAATTCAGAATGGAGAGCCCCTCGAGGCAAATGTTGCACCTGACTGTTTTAAAAATTCAAACCATTAAAAAAGATGACACCTACCATGCATTCTTAAGAGAAAATTGGGGAGATCTGTATCCAAATGTGTGCATGATGAAAAGTTTTGTGACTGTGCATCTGTACTAAGTATTTAAAAACACTGAATTTTGCCAAGGCAACTGTGCCAAAAAATGTGGTTCATTAGAAAGCAAGATCCGTAAGGGAGCACAGGAAATAAGTTGGATCATTTTGCTTTCCTGGAAGAAAGTACAGGATAAACATACTGTTTGTTCCATGAGGGTTTAGTAACCCTCTAACTGAACCTGATGTACCTCTAGGTATCTAATACCTCATTATGATGCAGGCTTGCATAATTTTTGCTTTCAGATGCCTCTCAAAGAGTACCACCATGTCTGAACTCTAGGAAGAGTTCAAGGCAACTGACATTCTTTGTGTGCTCCCATTCACTTCCGAGAACACTGGAGCTGAGCCCTATAATCACAACCCCAAATAAACATCTGGGATTCCTGATTGCCARCAGGTTCCTCAGAAAGCCATCCAGTGGTGAAATGTTTTTGTGAGATACATGACAATAACACTCCTAAGGTTATTTGTGCCCTTTTCCTGCAGCCACTTTTTGCTGTTGAAAGTGCTGGCGTGATTTTTAGTCCTCGGTGATCCCTTTGCATTAGATTTTGTATTAACCTGCTGTTAGGCATCAAGTTCCAGCTACAGACACTGACTCATCACTGTGGCAAGTCTTCCTATGGCTCAGTGAGGCAATGGACTGAGGACAAACTTACCGTCATCAATCAGAATTATTTCACAACCTTGTTCCTGGCTTTTGTTGACCCTATGTTTTCAGAGCTGAGAATGCAAAATGCAAACTGTAGCTMAGGACTGAAAGTTTGGAGATGAGAYRCTGTTCCTTTTCACKCAAGGATAGAATATAATTGCAACCAGGCTGCTGGCATGAGTACTTAGGGAGATAGAAATGTAAAACCCTTGCATATATAAGCATAAACTCCACCTCTGGAGATGTTTAAACTTAATTAAACAGGTGGTTGAACGCTTCCAGTGAGAGTGCATGAGAAGGTGTGAACACAACAGTAGACAACTCTTTGTTAAGAGGAGCCCAGATTTTTCACTCTAACATTTACACAGCATAATAACAGCATATATAATAACAGCACTATCTCATGCCACTGTAGGTTTATCATGCATTTAAAGACACCAGCCAGGGCATCACATACATGTGCATGAGTGTCAGTGACTCAGTGACACAAGTAGTATGCAGTAAACAAATTAGTGTGYAGTAAACAAAYGYCTGGAACTGGTAACTCTGTCTTGTYAAGTCTGACTATTTCCGTATTTAATARCACATCATCACGATAGATAAGGGATGGAGGACACAGAACTCAGCAAGAGGTTAACATGGAAATTAGATGCCAGAGTAGATATGRTAAAGCACTTTACCACATTCAGCAAGACTGTCCATTCTAGTCTGACTGTGATGTAGACTGGCACCAAACTGGAGGTTATTGACCTGACCTTCTTTGCATGTGACGTTGCTGCTTTTGAAAGCAGATGAGATCTGGTGCTATGGCCTCATAGGGTTGCCAGTTTCCCAGCAGATTAGCACTGGCTGACCTTCTTTTTTGGACTAGCTTGTGCAAACTCTCCCCTAATGATTCCCRTAGATCACGTGAGTGGGATGAAATGGACTGATAGAGGTAGTGAATATTGAAAGCTGGCACTTGTCCCTCTGTTTGAGCAGGATGTGATGAGTACTTCAGCAGRCAAGTGGCTGCTCTGACTCAGTCTGAGAGAGTGGAAGTGTTGTGTGGCACAGTGCATTGAGAAACACACATCTGACTCCCTGTTAACTTTAAATTTTAGATGCCTGGATATTACCAAGCAGTCTTTCCCTCCAAACAATGCAGTAATGCTAAGAACCATGCAAAGACAATTTGCTCTGTAACCACATGTGGCTCTTCCAGTTCTCCTCCTGTCATGTGTCTGGGACTGCTGCAGCGAGAGGCAGGCATGGAAGAGGAAAATACAGCTCCTTTCTACAGCCACTGTCAACCCATTGCATTCTGAGCTGAGCAGTCCTGGAAGCATGAACTGCAATGATCTTGAAATATAAGATTTCTGCTGAGAAACAGCCAATTGAGCTTTAATTTTTCTAAGACTTTGATCTGCTTTGCATCTGATGTAATAGGGGTAACCTTACATAAGCAAGGCATCACTAATTGTAATTGGAAGRCAAACAATCATGAGGCTGAAAATGGCCTCTTGTAGTCCTGTGATAATCTGGGGTAGTTTACTAGAGGTCACTGTGGATTGGCTACTTTGGTTAAATGGATGGGTGATCCTAATCAAACCCAAAACTTTCTGAAGTACTATAATTCTCCTGAATCTACAAATATTTTTCTGAACTGTTTGGGAAGTGCTACATGTGTCTGTTCTCATGTACTTTGTCTTTCTCTCTTCTTTACTTTTTTCCCCTACYCCACCCTCTTCTTTCTTTCCTCTCAAAACAATGATAACTCATGTTTTGCAAAATGGTCAAAATTTTAGTAAAATTTAATATGGTAAAATTTTTTTACAGTCTCTAAATGTGTGCTTTCCTACACTTCCTAGTTCAGGGGTAAAGAGTACCTTTACCTCTTTTCTCCCCTCTCCCTCTTGCCCATAAACTATTAATACAAGACAACATATTCCTGACAGTTAAAACGCCTCTTCCTTTTTCAGTTGTCCAAGCAGTGTCCTTTCCTCGCCCTCCATCCTTCCCCTGTACCAAAACAAAGCAAAGGCCGGGGGACAGGAGTGTACGAATTCCACTGGCTCCTTCCTCAGCCACTCAGCCCCTTCCCTCCCGCAGGGAGGTGAACACCATCCACACATCACTTGACACAAGAACAATAWAACACAATCTGTTTTCAAATTTTCTGAATATTTCCCAGCTTCCATTGCAGGCTGCTGTCTCCGCACTGTAAATTCTTGCCAAGAACTCCCCAACAGCATTCTCCTCTGCCTTCCCAAATCACTTGGAGAGCAAACAAGCCTTTCCCTGAGTCATTGATTTTTGCAAGAAAGCTTTTTTTATTTATTAAAAATGAAGGGAGAATGGCTAGAATGCACAATTCACAGCTCACAGCTCTTCAGTGAAAGCTATAAGAAGGTCTTTGACAGCTTTGACAGAGATGCTTTCTCTTCTGTGTATTTCCACCTGTGAGCAGGATTTCTTCCTGCCCAGAGCAGTCAGGATTCTGCTGTGCTGGGGAAGAAACAACTTCTGGCAGTTTTTTACCTGTTCCAAGCCCATAAGGCCCTGGGACCTATTATTCCATCTATAACTGGTTTTTACTGCCTGAATGAAAAGCTTTTGAGGTAATAAGTAGTGTACACAGTGTGGTTTCAAAGGATAATATGATGATCTGTATTGCAGTGAGTAATACTGAATAGTTCAACCTGCTGGGAATGTGTTAAATTAGTACTGGAAGAATTTAGTGGGCACTAGAATTAATTAGAAGAATTTTCTTCTTTACCTAGAATAAAAAAAAATGTAAGCTATCTAGCACCTAATAATCAAGTTAGAAWTTGCCATAGAAATTTTCTGTGCACATCATCAGAAGTACTTAAAATGATTTCAGTATGGGCTAATACTTGTCTGTGAGGTCCTATACTCATGAGGTTTTATCCTTGTGATAGAAGCAAAAGTGCATAATCCTTGATTGCTTTCATTTATTTCCCTACTGTTCTAGCAATGTAGCACATTTGTATTTCTACTTTTTCCTCTGGCTCAAATCACCATCATTTTCTACTTTTTTTAAGCGCTGTTGGAGATGTCCTACCATTTGGTGTTTGTGTTTGAGCTCTCCTGCTTTTCACTGAGCTGTTCCAATACAGAAAGAGAGATCCAGTGGCTAAATCAAAGAAAAAAAAGCTTAATAGGCAGTGGTTCTGTTTCTCAATAGGACATCAGTAGCTGTCATGTAAAATAAGCAAACACCTTTTTCAGTTCCTTGAGAACAATACTCTGCACTGGGATGTGACTCAGTCTGCAGGTGCTCAGCATCAGAGAAAAATTGAGTGAGTTTCCTTTCATTCCATTCAATAGCTTGTGTACCTGGAATATTGTCTGATCTTTTGATCCTAGCTGTATCACCTGATTTAAAACATAAAGAGGTCCATGTACTTTCTGAGGTGTGGAGTTTGTATTTTCCACAGTCTGAAATCAAATTGCCACCACCAGATGCCTGAAATCTGAAAATCCATGTCAATGTGTCCTAAATTTGGCACCCATATTGTRAGATGTCCAAGTGGACCAACTCACAGAATTATCAGATACCATTTCACCACAAAAATGTGTCAGGGTGCCTGTATGTAGTTGCTGTATTGATATGAAACACCATGCCTATTGCTGTGGAATAGCTGTTTTGCAGAATTGTCTATTACAAAATTAAGTCACTGAGCTTTGCGTGTTTGTTTGTTGGCTGGTTGGTTGCTTGATCCAGCTAGAAGCAGAATAGCATTTCTGCCTGCTTTGGACAGATCTTGGGAAAAAGGTTGATGGAGCCTGAATCTGAGTCTGCATTGACAAGATCTGGTTTGAGCTGAAGATGCTTCTTCATCCTGACCTTCTCTGTCACTGCTCATGGAATGTGTTTCACTCCAAAGGGGCTGACTTCTAAAGTTCATGAACAAGAAAATTTCAGTGACTAACTGCAAAGGCGTGTGAAGAGTGATAGAAAATGCTGTTATTTTACCTCAGGGTAAAATAGAAGACCACCAAGCAGGTAAGTTAGATAAGACATGTCAGAAGAAGCAGAACATGCATATCATAACTTCTGGGTGTGTGACCGAGGKCTGGATCCATTCACCACCTCTGCACAGCTCGAAATCCATCCTAGACTATGAAGATCCAGAGTATCAAGTACACTGAAGGTATAAGGCAGACCCGAGTCTGTGTGTTTGGGCAGTCTGGATGGATCAGACACAGGCCCGAGATTCACCACAGAGCTTCCAGAAGGCATGGAAATAATTTCCAGATGTAATTTGCTTTCTTGGACTCAGGAAATGCTGCTTTCTCTTAAACATTTGAACTCAGGCTGTGAGTTGAAGGTGARTGACTTGGGAAGGTTTGGGTCAAACAAGGCCTGAAATGAGGACGAAAAGTCTGTACTTGAATCTGCTCCCATTTCCACTTAGCCCGTGTGTTGGTCTTTTAGCAGCATTCACCTCAGGTTTGTCCCTCAATATAAGGTTAAACAGGCCTATTGGCTCCCTGGGCCATGAAGGCAATTCCTTTTGAGGCACTCTACTGCTAAACATGCTCAACAGCTCTCAAGGGAAGTGTAAAGACTGTTTTTACAGCTGAATATGGTGCATGTGTTGAAATGCGGGCCTTTCATCTTAGAGGTTCCCCACCACATGTTTTTGTTATGAAGAACAAGGTCAAGTCTTCCAAAGTTTAGTGCTACATAGCTAAAAGTTTGCATAGGGCTTTAGAAAAACAAAAGTATCTACATTATTATAAAACCAGAACTCTTTCTTTTATATAATGAGGTAAATACATTGCAGTTTAACAGCTGATTTGGAAAGTCCTTTCCACTGTTTCCATAGYCTCAAAGCCCAAAGCCCAGGAGTATGAAGACTTTTTGAAGAAACTGAATGATTCTAACCGTGGTGGAAAATTTCATGCAGGTGATGAACTGACTATTCAGAACAGCTCCTGTGTTGCAGGAGTATTTGCTTCTGTTTTCTGTCTCCTTCAAGGAAACTGCCTGTGTGGAGCTGGGACAGTCCTGTCAGGGAGTGATCAATATTCTGCCACATACCATCTGCAATTCTGGAATTTGCTTCTCCCACCCACACYACGGTGGTTTCACAATGTGCTTTCTTGTATTGTAGCAGACACAGCCTCCTCAGGACATGTTTTTCTTAGTCACATGGATTTGTCAGCCTTTTTTCCCAATCAAATGGGCTTTTCATTGTGTAGTCAGCATTGAATGAGCACAAGGGCTTGCAGATGACTCTTTCAGGAGACTTTTAGGATGTTTAATTTACTGCTCTTGATTTCTTTCCTGGAAGCATACCTCACTTCCCCTCTTAGACTGAGCAGTGGTTCCCTGGCACCTGTCCTGGGTAAAAATGACAGTGTGATCCTTTATCAGCAGTGAGCGGTATTTCATGTGGATGTTTGTGCTGTAAAACCGTGCTGCCAAAGGACTGTGCAGGGGTGGATAGGTTGGGAAAATCTGTGGGACAGAATGAGGAATTAGCCTGTGGGCAGTGTGGCCCACTTATTAGTCACAGAGACCTGACAGSAGCTGGTCCAGCTCAGAGCCTGAGCTCGCAGGGGCAGCAGAGCTCTGCTGTATTCAGTGCCACTACAGCAATTCATGAATAATGACTTGTTTTTCTTTTTTAGTATTACGCTCCCTGGTGACCACCCTGACTCGCCAATCCTTTTCCTGAGGGTGCATTTCCTAGCTGTTAAACATCAAATTATCCAGATTAGTAAAACCTGCCAGTAAGGCTTTGGTTTGCACTGCTGTTGGWAGTTAATGAGCAATGGTATGTGGCTGTATCATCCTCAGGGGTTTAATCTCCTCGTCATCTCAATGGTTAGTTATGTCACAGAGACCCACTGGATGGAGACTATTCCCTCTTGCAAAGTTCCTCTGCCCTCTAAAACAGAGGGTCTGTCTGAGAAGAGAGGCATCTTGTTAGGCTGGTTTAATTCTTCAAAAGATGTTGAATTTTGAGAGGACTACAACACAGCACACATTGTTAGTGTCATGCGGGGACAATCCCCATGTCCTGGACACTGCCAGGCTTGTGGCATCACTGTGGACAGTTCAGTCMGTGAGCTCCCATCTTGCTGCTGGTGTTGTGACCCACTGCTGGTGAGCCTKACCTCTCCAGAGGGTGGGAGCATGAAGGGCAGCACAGGCTGCTGGTTGGGCTGCCTGAGGAAGCTTGTTCAAAGTTGGAGGCATTCACTGCTACGCTGCGCTGCGCTCTGTCGTCTGGACATGTGCTAAATAGCTGGAATAGCTAGAAGGATACTCAGAAGAGGGAASCCGAGGTAACAAGAAGACAATACTGGTCAGACACTTTGTTTTTACCCAGTTTCAGCCAGTTTTTCCCACTTCTTCACTAAAATTCTGTTTGGGAAAAGAAACCCAAACCCAACTCCTTTTTTTAGTTCTCCTTCTGTTTTTGTGTTTGTGAATAAAATGCATATATGYGGCCCTCTTGAATACCATTTTCTTCATAGCTCTATTGAATTGGGTTCTTCCAAACACAACAAAGTCTTYTCAGAGGTATTGTTTTCTACTAATGTTTCCCATCAGACTGCAGCAGGCATTTGAAAAGTGAGTGTGTACATTAAGGAGAGAAATGAMAATGCCAAACAATGCTGGATTGCTGGAGGCCACAGGTTAAAAAGAGAAGGGTTTTGACAGCTAATTGAAATCCAAGTGGTATCTTTCTGGTATGCTTCTTCCCCATTTGTTCTCTCTTCAGTTGTATTTAACAGGCCTTTGTTGATTTTTGTGGCAGATTTGTACTGCAAATGGAATCTGAAGGTTATTTTTTGTCCCACAATCACTGGTTATATATAATTTCATATCTATCTATATTACAATTTCACAAATCAATACCTGGAAAAATCATGTCCTGGTATAGCTGTCTGTAAAGGCAAAATAGCATCAGTTATTTTTTAAATAATAATAATTCTCAACATTGGAGTAAATTCTTCACCAAGATATAAAGAAACTGTCTGTTACTGCTGCATGAACAGCATATTTGAATCGAGAGATGAACTCAGTTCCCTCTGATGATGAACCAGTTCCCTCTGAGCCTGCAGTCAGGTCTGCTGTCTCTGCCCTTCTAAAGTGGGAGTATTTCAAGCCTTATCTGTGAAAAGTCTCTTTTAGATCCAGCTGGCAGCTGCAGATCTCCTCTGACTTGGGTTTTTCAGATTCCCGTCTTCAGGGAGCACTGTAAGGTCCCATGCATCCTCTGGCTTCCCTGTCCCAATCCCACATGTGGCTATTTCCCTCTGGGTTTTGGACACTTGTGCRTTGAAAAGCTCATTTCCCAACTGTGCACACACCTCTAAGACTTTTGCTTATTAGCCAAGATTTTTAGTCAAAAGGGGAGGTTAGTGAACCTGATAGAATCTGACAATGTGTGTATCTTCCACACAGTTCATTTCTTATCAACCACAGTTCATTTCTTATCAACCAAACCATTCCTATAAATAACTGTTAATATGCAACTTTCAACATATTTCCCTCCTCCTTTTTCCTTTTTATGCTGTTGCCAGAGCTTATTGTGCCAATCTGAACTTTGGCAGCAAAGTCCATTTCCACACTCCATTATACTCTTAATTTTATAACCATGTGAAATATCACATCCTTGCCATGATGAGTGGTAGGCTGCCATTCTGGTCCTCAGTCTCCAAACTGAATTTTCAACCCAGTTCCATGGAGCATATAAAACCAGATCATGGTACATTCCCTCTCTGACAGCCGTGCTGTTGCCTGTGGGGCTGGAGGACTACAGGTGCATTTCCTTCATCACAGGTTTCTACTGCTACTTTTCTTGATTTTGCCAGAATTTTGTACACCAGTACTGGTAACTTTATCAAAGTGAAATCTCACCAGAATGTGCGATCAGACTTGTTTTCCTGTGGCACTCCAATCTTGTTAGTCATAAACTCCTGGCCAAGTTTGCCATAATTCTGCCTGAAACTGATGTCAGCTATAGTTAAATGAATTACCTYGCATTTTGATTTAGTAAAAAATAAAACACTGACGTGTTTCTGAAATTTTCAGAAGCATGAAAATTTCTCAACAACTAACACCTCATCCATCACTTTTTTCACTGCTTGGTATGAATTATCTTGATCTACTCATCCATTTCTCTCCAGTTAAAATTCCATAATGTTTTTCTTACTTGGTTGCAAATGAACTGGAAGTATTTAATCATCATCAGTCAGCTTGTTCTTGATTTTCCTCAGATTAGCTGTTTGAAAACAGAAGTGTGAACACTACTGAGTGGGACTTTCTCTGATTTAATTTAATTCGGTCATGATTCCTGCTTGTGAAGCAAGGCTAAGTGGTGCAGGGGGAGATGACCTGTGCATCCATGTGGTGTTCCCAGGAAATTGTTACTCTCTGGATTCAGTACTCATTAGAACCATATTGCTATGATAAGGTCAATCGTAGTCTGTGTTCAGGATAGAAAGTTGTCATCTCAGGTTTTAGAAAAAYAGAGTCATATTTCACTAATGGCTGCTACTCAATATGCTACTCAATAACAATAACATACTCTGAAATCTCAGATTCATTTCATTATAGACAGACACATAAAGAGGGACTTCTCCTTTTGGCCTGTCTTAGCACACTGAACCCTGCCTGAACCCTGTACATCAGGATGTTGTTCAACATTAATAACTCATGGCTTCAGACCCGCCTGAAATGGATCTGGGTGTGTTTTAGAGCACCAGGAACAACCAGTAAAGGTAAAAGTAAGGAATATGGTACCACATGAGGTGATGTTTCTCAGCTGATATTATTCAAAYCTTCATTTTGCCCCTCATCTCCCAATGTCTTTTTTTCCCAGACTCTCAGCCTCCCTTATACACAACCCCTCTGCTTTTTTCTCCTCCTTCAGTCTCATACAGTGCTGGGCATTGTGGAGTGGGCTGATGGAKCTCACCTCTGCTGGGAGTGCCCTGAACCCTTAGGAAACTCTGCACTGCCCAGCAGCACACAGGGTCACAGGTAGGCTGCAGTGGGCAACCTGGACACTTAACACTGGGGCATCAAATGATATGTGCAAGTGGGAAATGTAAAACATATCGGTGTTCATTCCTTAGCTATWAATAATTWAAAAAAATCCTTCAAAAAATGAGTRTATCCTCTCTGTCATTGTTCTTTTTTTCCGCTGCAAATAACTTGCAACAATAAAAATGAAGGGATGCCAAATTTGTGTGACTCTTCAAAGTAAATTCTTCACTTGAAATGAAGTTCAGCTGAAAAGCCTGACCCTCCTTTCCAGTATTTTTTCAGGCCAGATGGGTTACTGCTGTCCTTCAACATGGAGCCATCCTTGGGGTSCGATGCTCCTCTTTCCTCATGAATCTGAAAGAAAGGGATGAGAAACTTTATGTCTCCCTTCTGCATTGCAGAAACTTTCCCTGCTCTCTCCTCTGGGTGGAGTCCCTTAAGGCCATACACATAATGATCTGTTCACTGTTGTTGGCTAATATCCTACTCTCCAGAGCCATTTAGACATTGCTGACTCTCCTTACTGTTCTGTCCTCAGGTTCCTCAGATTTTTCTTCCTTTCTCACTAACAAGCGTTCATTATTTCTCCCTTAGGCTTCACAGTATCCCACGGCGGATTTTTGCAACTTTTAATTTCCCAGGAGGGATATGAAAGGTCTACAAGTAAAACGCWTTGCTTGCTCTTATCTGGGAGATTACAGAGGGGAATCGGATAAAAGCAGGGGTTGAATACTCAATGCTTTGCCATTGTCAGCAGCAATGCACTTGTGGTAGAAAATGCCATTATCCTTATGCAGTAGGGTTTAAAAAACTTTTAAAAGGCATAAAAAATTGAGGAATCAAATTCTTTGGGCATTACTCTCTGCTGCCCTGAAGTTCCTTTTCATTGCACTGGAGGCAGAGGAAGGAAATAGAGTGACTGGATCCCTCCACTGCCATAAAATATTCAACAAAGAGAGACCGTCCTTATGGCATACCTGCTTCCCCCACACGGTGTGAGYGGGAGGGGGATGTGGAGGACATGACTGCCTCTCAGCAGCATCATGAGATGAACAGGCTGGCTTGGGCTGCTGCTGTTCCCATGCTGTGCAGCAGGAAGCTGGCATTCACACTGACGTTTCAGCTCCTCTGGCCTTTTTAAAACTGATGGTTATGAACATCATCCACACTAATTATTTTTGAGAAGTTGCAATGAGCATCCTGATAAGGATGTTGGACTGTGTTCACAATTACGGATTGTCTAGAGGGTGAAGATGGCTTTTTTTTTTTGACAACACTGATTAAACTCTGATATAACATATTTTTCCTTGTTTCTCTTGATGCACCCTTATGCTATGAGATGAATAAATTACACAGTGGGAAGTAAATGAGAAGATTTCATACTGATAACCATGACTGTGCTTTAGTTTTCCTTGTTGTTTTGCTTCACTGTATCCCCTTTCTCTAAATGAGTTACACACCTCTGTTCTCTCATTGTATAAAATGGCCCTTCTTTCCCAGACTAAATTTTCTTGTCCCATGAAGCTGATCTTCATTCTTCTTTTTGGATGAATTTCACTAAGAATTTCACTGCCAGCCCTTTTACATACTCTCACCCTTTCCTCTATTAAATGTCATTGACTGCAGGTTGCATTTCATAATAACCGTTATGTCAGGGGCTGAACTGGGTGACTGTGGAAACCAGCTCTGTGGTAACAGCTGATACCAAGAATGTCCTTAAATTGCCGTGAGGATGCTTCACATCCTCCTCATGAGCAGCGAGGAGGACAGGCTGTGCTCAGTAATGGACTGACCCTGTGCCTGGTGTGCTCCTGCTGCCACCAGACAGCCAAACTGGGCTTCACTGTTTCCAGTGGTGAGGGAAAGAGAAGCCARACCACTTTGGACGGCCCAAACAAAGGAGAGTACTGCCATTTGAGAGACTGGTATATTAGTGTAGGGTGTAATCTTGTGGCATTTTTAATTTTATTTCTGTTCATGTTATGTGGGAAGACTCGGAACCTCTGCATGTAGCATCCATGCCAAAGACTCTGGTTACCCTGGTTCTGTTTCTAGACTGATAAGGAATCTCCCTGCTGKTCTTGCAAGATCCTGTTATCCCTCAGTGCAGGTGCACAGAGCAGCACGTGGTGTCGTCAGCAGTGAAGTGGGACTAAGGACTGCAGGAGTATGGCAAAGCTTCACTCACTCGTATTTGCAAATGGCTTTGATTATTTCTCAAGGACGAAGTAATGACATAAAGCTAAATACTATTAATAGTCAAAATAGGCTCTCACCTTTGTAACTCAATTAAACAAATGTTTTAGTTTAATTGATCTGTACTGCATGTTAGAGGCATATATGTCTTACTGATGGTTTAATCGCATTTCCCCCCAAACAACCTTCTGTTAATTGCATAAAAACTTAAAATTTGCAAAATCAGCTTTTGGGATTAAAAGACAAAACTGTCAGTCATGTCTCTGAGGACTCCTTTTTTTTCTGTAACTGTGGCTTGAAGGATTTCAAAAGCTTCTTTTCTTGCTTAGCTTGACTGGTAAACCTAACGGTCATTTTGATTTTTTGTCTTATGCTTGATTGTTTCTAAACTCCCGGACAGTTCCAGAAAAACAAGTTTCCTTGAAACAACGCACCTCAGTAACAATATTTTATCATAGAAAACTGTAGAAAGCTTGTGGATTTGAAGCAGAACTGATTTTCTTCCCAGTCCTCTTACAGCCAAACATTTCACATAAAAAATAAATCCATGAAATTTTGATTGTTCCTGTGGGACTGGAATTTTAACTGAGGAAAAAACGTTTCTATAATACCTGCTCCATCATAACACAGTTCAGTGACCCACTTATGATCAGGTTAGCTATCCTTATGCTTCCTTATCTCTTTCAAGGACAATCTTGAATGAAAGTCAGTGCTGCACTGGAAGCTGGCAGCTCTTGTGCCCCCAGGGAGGGTGAACCAGGCTCTGACAGYCACTGCCAGCAGCACAGCATCCCAGATGGCATCACCTACAGAAATGCGGATTCACACGCACATATACATATGTATGTACATAAATATATGCATATGTATGTCACAGGATTCCTTTTGTAAAGCTCCTGCTCTGAGGCTGTGCCTTTGATAGAAATTCAGCTCCTCTCAGTCTGATTGCAAGTGTGACCAGAGTGTTGCTGTGGGTGACATCACCATGTGAACATCATTTTGCTTTCTCCAGCCCTCCAGCATGCCTCTGATGTGATACACTCATCAGGCAGGGAAGGTGCAATGCCCTGCAAGATCCCTGCAATCACAAACCTGATATATGGAGGCCTCCCACAGACAAACTGAAATATCTGTTACCTCATTGCTGGGGATTGCACTTACAATGATAATGCAAAATGACAATCAGAAGAAGCCCAGAGAGTGGATTTCTCCTCACAGGGTGTGCTCAGGAAGAGGCAGGGTAGAGAAATGTTGCAGTGTTAACACTTTATTGTGTACCTTTGTTTTACAGGCTCACTAAGAGAGCTATTCCATGGCATAGTTTTAAAGACTTTCTGTTGTCTGCTTTAATCACAGATTTGCTGCTTATATCAGTAGGTACATGAAAATACCATAATTTTTCATAGCTGACATTGGCCATACAATGATGTAGAGCCATAAGAAAACCAGCATCTGGACTTAGATCTCTTCCCCTCTGATGAGGCACATGTCCATTTTTAAGGGTCTCTGCCACAGTGTTGGTGGATCATGCCTTCTCAAAGGCTGGACATTTGATCACTCCTAGGGCAAAGGCTGGGCACTGAGAGCTGCAGAGCTTTTCTGATGCCAGATGCGTTTATGAGAAGCTGTGGAGAGGTGGCAGCTCCCAGAAAATGACCCAGGTGTTTCACAATTGTACTTTCAACACAGGTGTGTTTTGACAGATAAAGAAGCTCTGAATATGCTMTGGCTCCCTTCTGCCATGCAGAGGGACTCTGAGGTGTAATGGAGAGGGGTCACAACCATGRAGCATTGAGCTAGGACATAACTCATCCCACACATTTTATATAGATTGGCCCTAAAAACCTTCCTCTGAGTTATATAATTTACTTCCATGTTCATGGTGAGTTATACCTAGAGGATATTCTGACATGGTTTATGCGGCAATGTGCTCAAACATGCTGCCATTCATTCACTGCTCTGGCTGACAGACCTGTGTGAGCAGAAATAAAGGAGCCTCCGTTGCAACTTAGACAAAGCCAGCAGTAGCCAAGACGAATCTATGTGCAGTTAAATGCTGTGGCAGAAGGCTGCGTTGTAGATGTGGTTTTAGTAAGGTTATCTGGAGTCTTGTGAACGCTGCTAGCAGTTGCAGTCAAAGGAGTTAKGAACCAAAATTGAATTCTGCCCACTGAGTTTGGGAAATTCGCAGAAGATTTCAACATCTGATTTGCATTTTGGTAAACCAGCTATTTCTGGATATGTCTCTTCTCACTTGAAATTATGTGGATCAAGTCTTTTTCGTTATTGGGAGTACTCTTCCCTCAAAACCATTTCATAATTTTCTGGTAGCTTTGGGGTCTGCCAATGTGGTGGGAAAAACAATAGTCATGATGGTTATGATGTTCTTCAGAGAATCTTCTTAGGCATGGATTACTGGATGGGTGGTAAGACACTCTCTGCCACTCTATTTGGTGGATTCATGTCACTCTCATACTCTCAGGAGCATATAGGGAGGCTCAGCAGGGTCCTCAGAGGACAGCTGCTGTGAAAATTGCTRGTGTGTGAAACTAGAGTCAATTGGACTCTGAACCCTGCCTCACTCTGCCCTGTGTCTGGCAGATTGTCTAAGTACATGAAAGGCTTTTTGYCCATCTGTAACTGCTGTCATTAACCAAGGGATGGGCAATTACGGTTAGCAACATCATAATCTTAAATTCCAAAGATGATTGCATAGGACACTAGAGAAACAGTGGATTATCCAGTGTTTGCCTAGCAGAAAACAGTCCACTGAGGAATCAGGTAACAGTGAAACACAAAAAGAAGCCTTTCTGGAAAGCCACCTGTGATGTTTCATGCAAACAGTGACCCTCTTACCTATGTTTCTCATAGCTGCTGTTGGCTTCATATATTCCACTGGAATTGATGGCTTCCCTTAGGCATACGTGCCTGCTTTCCGTCATTAAAACCTCTTTGTTTTTAAAAGAAGAGAGCAGAAGATGTTCTGATTTTTCCTTTGAATTAACACTCTTTCATGGTAACTGCTTTATACTAGCCCAGATATCAAGTTAGAAGAGGATCCTTCTGCAAAGTGTTTTTATAAAATGCTTACACCAGTGCAGCTCTCTGCTAGGAAGGCAGACTTCCAAGGAGAGCTTCAACATGGGAGGATCAGAGCAAAGAACTGTGATGTAAATGTTTCTTAACTGAATTCACTTTCTCGAGGCACTGCAATCATTTGTTATTTAGGAAAGGATGAAATGCACTTCCATGCTATTTGCATACACATTTGGSCATCCTTCCTTCTAGGATAGGAGGATATATATAATCTCTCTCCTTTATTAAGGGGTGACATCTGCTGCAATGTCACCTAGAGCCTCTAAGCAGGCTCAAAGCTGGCATCAGGGAATGACAGTGCTGACAGCAACTGCTGAGCGTGAGGGTAAGATGTGGAGCTGGCTCAGAATGTAGAGGTTGTGACGAGTGAGAGGGGGGTCACAGGACTCGAGCAAGGGAACATCTGGACCTGGATTAAAGGAGCATCACAATTACTCAGCATAATTTAAACAAACGATTGAAAGCCAGCACTGAAATAAAAGGTAAAAGTGCTCTGTGGAGAAATTAAGCTTTTGTGCTACCACTCTGGTTGGTCTCCAGCAGTGCTGCTTAGCTCATTGGAGTAGTTTGTCAGGCAGGGTTGTGCTGCCTGTCAGCCCAGTGAGGTGGCTTAYGGGGCTGCCGGGGAATGGGGCAGGTGAGGCAGCACAGAGCTCTCTAACCTGCTGTTTGAGAAGCGAGGTTAGTGACTGCTGTGTAGGCTTACCCTTGTTTGGATTGGCAAAGGTGGGCGGTGTTCCCAAATGCTCTGCAAAACCTCGGATCAACTTTGGCATAGTTCACTATATACTTCAGTGAAAATCTTGCCTCCTTAATTTAAAATTTGAATGTTCCTGCACCAAATCGCCAAAGTAGGTATTTTCCATCTGTAAGATATGGGTCATCAGAGAAATTTTAGGGCAAGTGAATGTTATGCCAGCTGAAGTAATCTTGCTTTTGAGGGCTGAATCTCAGCAGGATGAATAATAGAATGAATCTCTTGGCTTGCTACCAGTCAGAACAGTGGAATTTCATAATCTATCACTATTTTGGAAGGTGAATGACAGCACCAGATGTACAACACTGGTGACTCAGATCTTAGGAAAGTAATTAATAGTGTTAGCTGAACAACTTAAAACCTGGTGTTAAGAGATGCTCAAAAGACAACAGCACAATTCCTCACAATAGAGGCTCAAAGAACTGCAAGAGCTATTGACAGATGAACTCTGCTCCRGGAAAATCTCTAACAAATGGTGGGCCCCATAGCAAAACTTTAGGAAATAYAAGACTATGTTAGACAGATAACATTGTCCAAGACTTTGGCTCAATTACAAGTACTGGAGCATTGCAAAGAATATCCAGAGGTCAGAATAATTCCTTTTTTTCATTAAATGTGTAGCACAGGAAGTTCAGTGAAACTAAACAGTTCTATAGAGAGACCTGACAGAATGGAACCTATGGTTATTGTGAACTTGCTTCTTTGGTGCTGAAAAGCACTGGCTATTGATCAGTTAACACTACCATATATTTACCCCTTGAAATGACCCTCTAGCTACTTCCCTGAACTATGAATATCAGCTTTGTAGTGCCAGAAGATAATTACTGGGCTGTAGATTCAGAAGTGAAGAGAGCAGACAACCTGGAAATTCAGTTTGTAAAGAAGTGCCATCCTATGCCACTACATAGACAGAGCTTAAAAAGTTTGTGCCCGGCTTCAGAAGGGGTGCCTACAACTTCCTGCTTCTAAGTGAGTCCTCAAAGTCAGTGGCATTGGCCATCAGGGCCAGAGGATGCACTTAGAGAGCTGACACCTCAGCTGAGACAGCWRATTCTGTCAGCTTCAAAGGTAGGTACAAATTATGTCAGAAACCTTCCCAGTGAAGACATCAGARTTCAGATACAGCTGAAATTAAAATKKGTAATTAAATCTCTGCAARTTAAAGTTTCTRGTAACTTCTCAGCTTTGGATCTCTAGGAAAAAGAAGCCAGCTTTGGTATTAGGGAGCTGATTATTTGAAAGGACTTCCAATTGAATGAATCCTTTATGGACTGGGCTCGTCTTTGTAGCCAGGAGCAGAACTGGATATGCAGAGCTGTATCCCCAGAGCAGAGTTGAGACTGAGCACAGATAAAGGACTGATGTAATTCCTCAGATGATAAAATGCATGTAGAACTTTCTGAATTTAAAAGAAGAAAAAAAGAAAAAAGAAAAAAGAAAAAAAAAAAGAAAAAAGAAAAAAGAAACATTGGGTCAATGAAAAGAAGGATGCCTTTTTTTTCCTTAACCCAAAAAGGAGAAGGGATAAGCGCAGGGAATTCTATAGGCTGGGGAAGTTATGCCCGTGTGACCCAATCATGTATGACAAACTCTGCAGCTGTTGTAACTKGAAATGAGCTATCAGTGTGACAAATTCCATGAGCAAGTGAGGAAGAGAGGTTTCTGAAAAAGTTTTTTCAGCAACAATTTGTACAGGTTGTTTTGCTGGCTGTAATTTTTGATGTGTCCATTTGCAGTTTCTAAATTCACCCCTCCCTTGCATTTAGGATTTCAGCAAGAGTCTGAAGGCACTGGCAGCCACTGTCCCCACACTGTTAAGCARGTATTGAAAGGTGGTGGCATGTGAAACATGCAACACAAAGGTGAACGGAGACAAAACCTTAGTAAATTGCCCTAAAATGCAGTTAGAAAAAGAACTGTGAGAACCAGCATTATGTGGAAAAGTACAGCATATATAAAACAATATCCAATATCCTTAAAATATCCTTCCACTTCTGTACTGCTTATCTATCACATGTTCTCTTGCTTGAAAAGATATTCATAGTGCCATTTAATGCATTTGATGGGTGGTCCCATGGCCTATATTTGTCTCCTGAGAGAAAGTAACTGCACGGGTTTCATAATAGTAGTTTAAGGTAAAACCAAAGTAGTTTTGTGATTTGGTTTTTCGTTCTGTCTTCTTTTTTTTTTTTGGGGGGGGGGAGGGGGATAAAGGAGGTGTGAGGTGGGTGTAATCTAATGAGTAATCTAGTGAGTGTCTAATATATAATATGTAATAATTTCTGCTGTACTGCCCTATGGTCTGAAATGGTGTTAATGTGCTGTGAGCACTGATTGCTATGAATAACTTCTAAGTTAATAACTAACTAAGAAACACTTCAGTGTTTCTGTCCACAAATAGTATTTATCACTAAGTTCAATACAATAGCAAGTATATAAGAAAAACCATGGCAAAATCACAAAAGATTTAGAAATACTGCACCCTTTGAGAACATATTACTGCCCTCTGGAAGTTATGCCTTTGGCAGTTATTGTACATACTTACAAGGCCTTGTCAGCAGACAATCAGAACATACCCTACCTGGTTTATCTTAGGAGCAAATATAATTTTCCTCAGCAGGAGTTATCGTTTGTTAGAATGTCCTTGCTGTTATACCTGTTTGTCAAAGCTCAGCAGGCATAAGGTAATGCCTCTGAAACAAACTGTGTAAATTCCTTAACCGCTTCTGGAGAGCACTCAAAGGAATGTCTTTATTTCTTTACATTAACCTTGTTTTTGCCAGATACCTTCYGGCAGGGAAATGAATCAGATTTCCTAATGCAAACTGTACATATATATTCTAAATAAGCATACAGAGTGATATATAAGAGCATTGCCTTATGTACCTAAGGTGGGAATTAACTAGAACTAAGSTGAAAAAATAGTTTAAGCAATCCTGCCCTCCGACTCAACCCTGAATTTAATAAGCATCTTTCTTTAGAAGRGCACAGCTTCCTGAGCCCAGACATGTGGGGACTAATGTTCTGATCTGGGAAGCCTTTTTGTGCTCACCTCAATATTCCCTGCCACACTTGAGGCAGGGAAATGCCAACATTCCAAAATGCCCAGCTGAAAAACGAGGCCAGGAGCAGAGGAGAAGGTTTGGTTAAGGCAACCTAAGTTATGCAGGATAACTGGCCTGGAAGGGCATGCCCACCATGTGCTGGCCTGGAGCACACTGACAGACAGSATCAACATTCACACCAAAACCCTTTGCTGGAGCAGACCCTCAAACACTTACACAGCAAGTCTTTCACTCATCTTGAGTGTGTGCTAAAGAAAGTTGTGTCCAAAGCCAACAGGAACTTCTCCATTTCCCTCTGGGACATCTGGGAAAGGGCCAAGGGTAGGCCTTTCTTCTTGCTCCACAGTCCCAGTGGAGATGTATACATCCCACAGAAACACCCTGGATGTTATGTGGAAGGGAGAGCTGTGTTAGTGTCAGGCTAAAAGTTACAGGAAAAGCATTACTGAAAGAGCTCGAGCCCTGCTGCCTCCTTTCTCAGACTGTCATTTCTGTGTTCTGAATATATCCAGTGGTACCAATTAAATGCCTACAGATCATTAATTAATGAAGCAGCCTGTGAGGATTTGTGCTGCAAGGCTCCCTCAGCACTAAGATGGCTGTTCCAGACACTCTGCCTCCTCCGAGGTTTTCTTTCAAAAAAATCCTTCATGTATATTCTGAGATGGGTTAGCATTTGTTATATAGTTCAAAATAGCAGTGATAAATAAATGAAAATATTTTAAGAACTGGATAGCTGCAGAATAGACATTTTCAGGAGCGTGGAAAAGCCAGGTGGAATTCTGGTGCTGAGGGAGAGCCACCCTCACGTGTCAGGGGTGTTTTCCACAGGCTCAGCCAAGCGCTCCTGCCTCACGTGTGTGGCCACAGGAGCAGCCAGGCTTCCATGTGACTGAGGAGGAATGTTGAGCACAGCTTTCAGTGTGCCTTAATGCGTGCCTGCAAAGTAAATTTCTACAGCTGGTGTRTAGTCAAGTGCATTTCTTTTTATGAAATGCTTGTAAGATGTCACTTAACAGGGTTGATACTGAAAAACAGCTCATGTTYTGTCTCTTCTCTTACGTAAGCAGGGGTTTTGAAGCAGGTACATTTTTGCAGGGTACAGCTTGTGGGTTTTTTAAGGGTCATTTCCTAACCAGCTCTTGAGTGCCTTTATCTTTTAAGAGGTCTAGAGTCCTGGAAAGTCCAGGCTCCTTCAGAAGTTGGCATTTCCATATTTTCATCAAAGGAATGTAGGAAAAAAGTTGAAATTTTCTAGACAGAAAGTATCCTGAGTGTGCRCATTTGTCTGACTGCTCCTTGTCACCAGCTGACTTTATCTTCAACTGAACTCTGAGAAATGCTGGAGTTTGCAAGAGGAAGCAACAGGTTCCACTGCACAGTCTAGACATGTAAGGGTTTGAGTTTCATTCCAAAGTGACCTCTTCAGAAGCAAATTTTCTAGTAATTTAATCTTTATTTTAAAAACACGCAAAAAAGCAGCCTGCCAGAAGAAATGACAAAGTGATTTGAAATTGAATTTAGAGAAACATTTACAGTCGTGATCAGAAGTTTCCTTTACAGTTCCTTTAYGTAGATGTGGGATTTAATGTTACACTTGGCAGTGCAAAGCTATTGTCCTAGAATAATTACATTATTGACTCTTACAGTGAAAACTTTGCAAAGGGACTGACAGAGGACATCYCAGCAGCAGAMATCGGGGGTGGTGCCTGACAGCCARCTTGGGGTGGGTGTGTGGGGTGACAGATTCACAGCACGGGGYGGGTGAGCTCTCCTTTTGACTGGGACAGGAGCAGGTCAGCTCTCCCATCTCCAGCTCAGGGTTTCTCCAAATCAAGGCAAAGCTGTTGCTTTCCTAAACTCCTTTCTGAGTTGGAGGTGTAGAAGGTGGATTTCAGGCAGGAGAAGAGAGAAGATGCCCCTGAAGAACAGGACTTAGCATCTGTTGCTGAAGTACAATGGAATGGAGAGYGGGAACATCGGTCCTGACCCTCTTTGCATGTCAATAGAAGAAACTCCTGATTTTCTTGGGCCCTGGTATAAGRAAACTAGAATACAATTTCTTGCCCTGGCATAACAGTGAATGGGATAGCTACTTAGGTCTATGGAAGTCTGGAATTTTCTGAAGCTCACCCATGTGACAATTCCAGCATTTTGCATGATTAGCAAGCATCACACGTCTAACAAGAGTTTCTTTTGCATGTCCTTTTTATCCTTTTGTCTTTGGAGACTTCCAGTGCAGCAAACAAACCAACAAACCTTTCCTGGTGTGCAAGTGCACTCTCTGTTGAGGCTTTTAGCTGCAGGAAACAGGACTGAAACCACTGCCCTGCTTTGCACATGATATGAAAACACTAGCTAAAAGAGATTAGTCATTATTATCTTGAGGCTGGTGTTTAATTAGTGACCTAGCAGCAAAACATTCCTACCTGACCATTCCAGCAACTCTGAGAGTTGTCCTAGAGACTTATTCCAGGCACACTTTTCTGTGTGAGATCTATTGGCATGCAGACAGTGTGCACACCAACTGGGAAAAATGAAGTGGTGTCAAGAATGCTTTGACTATATTAACTCTGAGTATATCCTTGCTGCTCTGAGATTTGGGGTTTAAACACAATATTGTTTGAAAGTACTTTGTAGTTTTGAATATCATATTCCAGTAAGAGGAAAGGTTCATAATATGCTGACAACCCATGGTTGCTCTTTGGAAGAAGGTTGTCAAAGATGTATTATGCCTGTTTGGTTTGCAGACATAATTCAAGAAAATTTGAATTTGATTCTTGAATCCTGAAGATCATTCCAAAAGTCTTTATAAATGCACYGACTGATTTATTAGCAAATAAAATCAACTTGTTGCCAAGTATCAAGGTTTTTGCCGTGTTTTCATATTGATTCATCTGGTGAAGATCAGAGATGCAGCAAAGAGCACAGTCCATTCCAGCTGCTGAGTTTGTCTGACCCTGACATGGACTGAGTTCTTCATCTCTGCATTTTAGAACAATGCTCTTTTTCCCTGCTAAAAGTTTCAATGTTTCTCCCCGCTGATGCCCAGAAGTAGATGGTTTGGGAATGTATCATTCAGGCTACCAAGCTGGTTTGGCTTGTGTGTGGTCTTTGTTGTAGGACTGACCTGTCATCAGAGCAACAAATTTGGCACTATTTTATTTGACAGAGAGCTAGGTACCTTGCTTCAGAAATGGAGCTGAAGTCTTCTGAATAGCACTCTCCACAGAGAAAATATCTTTAGATTGAAAACGTGTTCATTCGTTCCTAGATGGACCACACGAAACCTTTGTGCAATAAGAGGAGAAATATTTAATTGAAAGGCCTTTCATTTACCTGCTGCTCCTTAGTTGTTTGCATTTGTACATACCTGTTTTTTTCCACATTCAAATTAGAAAAGAGATTTTTGGACAAAAATTCTTCAGCTTTAGGAAGGTTCTATTTATATTCCAAATGACAAAGCTGTCTTCGATAAATATGACTTATAATAACAATTGCATGCTCTGATTCTAAAATCAGGACATTGCTAGTCCAATTAAACACTGGTCTTTTGATGACTAAGATGATTATTCCAGCTTCCACATCTTAAGAAACCTCAAGAGARCTGCTTGCCTTGAGCTCTCAGTTGTGTCTTCATTTCTCCTGAGTAAGGAATTGTGTGAATCTGACTGGAAAGAGGTTTTCCACTTGTTTTGTCAATTCCATTAGGAGTATTATCCCCCTAGAGGGTATCTTTGCTCAAATTAACTGAAGATTTATGAATCCCCAAAGGGATAACTTGAGACTGTATCATGGTCCAGTGGAWTTTGATTTTCACTGAGAAAAATTTGCTCCTCTAAATTTCATACTTCATTTTCTTTTTAACAAAATATAAAAAAGTCAAAATGGTTTTCATCTTTTTGCAAAAGGTCTGTCTGTGCTGCCCTTGTTCTCCCCTGCCCCTAACTTCCTGCAAGGAGTGTAAAGAAAATTAAAAAAAAAATAGATTATTTTATTTCAAAATCTGCATTAAAAGGGTGAGTGATGCTCCCTAGTATCTGGTATAAAGCCAGCAAACATCCCACTGGTATCAAGCATGAGTCTAATGAGTAGGACAGGTTCTCATCTGGTGTAAAACAGTGCTACCCTATCGAGGTAGGCTAAGCTCAGCAGAGCCATATTTTTTGCACTAATTAATCCAGCCTACTTCATCTCAGTGCATTTAAAGAAGGCTGAGGAGTGATCATGTAACATCCAGGCCCAKGAGTCCTGGAATGATTCAGCCTTCTGCCATCCCCATCCTCTGGCCAGCTCCTCAATCCTCTCTTATTTTAATTTCTGTTTCCTTTTAAGAGCATGTTAATCCTGCTGTTATTGCTGCCTTTCTGTCCCTGCTGCTTTTCCATTCTTTGGGGAGGTTCTTGAGGACACAGTACTTTCATTAACTTTTCTTCATACAATGAACTCCCACAGAAGCTTTTGTTTATCAATTTTTTTTGGTATTTATTTACCTAATATGATTTTGATCACAAGGAATTTATTTAGCATTTGATGAGAGTTCCRCAGCTAATTACTATCACATGTTATAATTCATTCTCCAGTGAATGTAGTGAATGAGCCTTTCAAATAAAGCAATGCAGAAATAACYGATGGGACCCTGCTGTGACTACTTTGTTTGGCAAAGCTGGAATTCAAAGACTTGGGAATCGGAAAATACTTTCCAGCCAATTCAAACTGTACAAAAGACACTGACTCTTCTTGCAAGAGGCTGTTAGGACGAGGTGCTCTGCAGGATGACTGTTCCAGAAACAGGAAGCAAGGAGTGGTAAAGCATTGAGGTCTTGTTGTCCTGTGCACTGCTGCCAGTTTTGAGTCTGGAAAAACCTCCCTGAAAACTTAAGACTGATAATTGTGATTAACTGGACAGAACTGATGACTATGGTAGTTATTACTGTTATYAATGAGGCGTTTTGCTGGTAGTTATGAAATGATCGACTTAGAAACCTGCTGGCACACACACCATATTCAAAGAAAGGAGAGGATTGAACACTTGCTGCTTCTGCTCTGTGCTCTGCTGACCCCAGTCTCACCCCCAAGAACATCTGTTCTCTATAACTTATTTGGCCMATCAGCAGTTTTCTTAGGGGAAGAGCTCTGGTTTAGAGACACCTTCAGAGAAGTGCATGTTCAGAGAGTGAAGACAGTGTGCCCGTTGGGAAAAATGTTAGCAGAAATTACATACAGAGAATTAAAAAACACAGGACAAAAKTATTGGGAAAAACACAGCAAAGCAGTTTGTTGGGATATATGAGCGGGGAGAAGGAGGCATAATAAATTAATGCAGGGGACGTGAGGAGGACTGTGAAGGTGAGCAGAAAGAAATATGCAAAGAAAGGAGCCAGATGAAGGACATAGAGAGATCAAGGGAAGAAAATTGTCAAGGACTCCTTCATTTATAGGGTGTTACTATCAGTATGCAAAACACGTTGAAGCTTTGAATCTGAAAATCCCAGCTGAATAGGAGTTGGCAAACCGATTACCGAAGAAATAATCAGAATTTTGATATGTTGCTGCTTATCATGGGACCATTGTAGAATATCAGTATGCGGGGAGCTGTGAGAGCTTTATTTTTAGAGATGTATGAAAACCCGTTGAGCCTGCATTGGCATCTGACAAACTTGGATGTAACTTGCTTTTTAAAATGTTATGACAGTACTGTTGGAAGCTTTGAGAAATTTTTGGTAATAGTGTGGAAATGAGCACACCAAAAACGAACAGGAAATGCGCAACCAGAGCAGAGATTTAAATGGTCTTGTATTTTCCTGTTATGCTGTTGTAGTTACAGCTGCTTGGTTCTTTCAGCTGAAAAGGAGGAAAACAATGGCACATTGTAATTTTCTTTTTAACTGCTGGATGCGAGTACAGGGCATATGTTTCCTAAAAGATTTACATGTTGACCTTGATTCCTCCTAACCATATCTGGGCAAATAATCAAGGCTGCCCACTCACCTGCAGCTCCATCCACAGTGAAGGGAGATGGATACCTCCCGAGTCCAATTCAGATCTCACTGCAGGGACGTGCTAGATAAAAGCTGTTAGTATGCTTTAATTATAATGCTAAGAGTAAGTTGAATGGGGATTTGGTCAGCTAATGAACTGTTGCTGTTTAGGAGGCCATTAATTTCTGCTTTCGTAAGGAAGAGTTTGTGAAAGTTTGCAGCTCAGGAAAACTCACTGAAGGCTTAAGCTTCCTTAAAAGCTGTGCAAATTTACTTCTAATCCAGAGGAATAAACAGGTGGACTTTTTTCTGCTTGTAGGCATTATGACTTTATCTCTGGTAAGTCTATCAGTCTATCTATCTGCAATTCACATCCCACGGTGGGAGAACACCACGAAAGCTTTTTCATGGAGCAAATGTATCTGACACAGGCAACTTATTACCAGGAAGGTTAGAGACTCCTCATCCTTGGAGATTTTAAAAACAGCTTGGGAAGACCTTGAGTAGACTGACTCTTGCTTTGAGTGAGAGATTGGGCCAGATGACCTCTAGAGATTTGCTCCAAMCCAATTTTTCCTATGCTTTTAGTAAAAATCTATTTGCTGAATRCTGCCAGTAACTTCCATGCCTATTTCTGATTTTGAAAGAAACCTGCAGGGAAATAGCTA
The DNA here is from genome assembly GCF_030028575.1 of Malurus melanocephalus. Lineage (NCBI taxonomy): Eukaryota > Metazoa > Chordata > Aves > Passeriformes > Maluridae > Malurus > Malurus melanocephalus. Next base: position 2,371,769 of record NW_026623270.1, on the reverse strand, counting down.
AAGCTTTTAATTAAAATTGATTTAATGTCATTTAGTCTAAATTCCCTGGGATAAAATTGTGCTGATTAAAAAAAAAAAAAAAAAAAAAAAAAAAAAAAAGAAACATCTGTGATTAAAACCAAAGCAAAATGGAAAAAATTAATCAACTTTTTGTGGTTTGATTCAACACAGAATGCTTTGATTTGATTTAAAATGAAATGCATTTTTTCTTGCTTTCATTTGAAGGAAATTGGAAAAAGTTTTGCAGAATTTTAAATATTTTAAAAAAATTATTCTCAATCAAAAAATTCTGCTTTTTTTTGAGCAGAAAAAATCTTGCAGGAGGCTTCCTGTAAATGCCTCTAGACATAAGATTTCTTGAACTGTTCCCATTCCCAAACCCAGAAAGCTCATGTGGGCTCTGASTAAGGCAGCAGACTGTTGTTAGTCATCAGAGCTTGTCTCAACAAGGTTCTGAACCTACCAGACACAAGTGATTTTTCTTAAAAATAAATCAGAAGTGTGCTGTGAGGGATAACTGGCCGAGCGACACATTTTTTTATTGGTTGCATCATCTGCTTGAAAAGAGTGGGGACTCTGAAGACCCTTCCCCCTTTACAGTGTGTGTCCTAAAGCAGCACCTTTTGGCAGCAGCTCTCCAGGCATCCACCCTGGTTCTGCACCAGGTGAATGGGCAGATGTGACACAAATACAGCTCCTGTCACAAGGAGGATGACACTGGTGTGATTCTGTTTGCCTTCTTCACGCCCTCAGCACTTCACTCAGGTAGGAATGCTCAGTGTTCAAGACTGATTCTTTGAATGTTGTCCTTGCTGTGTTGTCCCCGCTCTCATTGCAGTCACTGGATTACTTCCTGCAAGCCAGCATGGAATCACAGAACCGTTTAGGCTGGAAAAGGCTTTAGGATCATTGAGTCTCACTGTAAACACAGCACTGCCAGACCCACCTGTAAATCATGCCCCAAGCACCACATGTGCACATCTTAAACACCTTCAGGGATAGTGAATGCACCCCTTGTCTGGGCAACCTTTTCCAAGGCTTGACAACTCTTGTGAAGACATTTTTCCTAATACCCAATCTAAATCTCCCCAACAACTTGAGGTTATTTACTCTTGTCCTTTCCTCTGTTACTTGGGAAAAGAGACCAGCTTCCACCTGGTTACAGMCTCCTTTCAGGTAGTTGTAGARTGTGATMAGATCTCCCCTTGAGCTCCTTTTCTTCCTTGCATTGCTATGATTATTTTTCCTGTGCCATATAARCTGCYGAGCTAGTCTTATTTGTGTAAACCTCAGATGATTCTTCTTCTTTTGACCTTCAAATTCTCACTACAAAAGTTTAAAAGCATAGAAATATTGAATTGAWTCATATGTCAGTAGGGACTCTGTTCAGGAGTGTAGGTAATATTTCTTAATACTTAGCACAAATAGTATTTCTGGTAATTGAGTCATGAGGAGAGGCGTCTTTTCGTAATAATAGTTGATATTACTAGTCACTGAAGTAGAGGCAGGAAAGTGGCTGCTTCCATAGAAATGGATTGCCAAAGCAATTATAAGTTTCAAATTGCAAGTTTTGTGTTGAGTCATTTGTACTTGATAATACAAAACTGTGAACCTTTTGCCTTGGCAGCCTGGCTGTGAGTGAAACTGCTGCTGGAWTCCCTGGATTCCCTCTTCACTGCTCAGCACTGACTGAGTCTGACCTACATAAGTCAATCCAACATCCAAATTAACACAATCCTGGGCTGGTTGTGAGGTACCTGATGCTTGCTTTCGGGTGTGTCTCCTCTCTTGATTTTGGGGTGCTGAGCCTAGGTCTGTTAAAGCCAGCGTGATCTAGGAGGGCACAATAATTGGTGCTCTCCTCTCTGAACTGCTTCCCTGGCCGCTCTCACTGCCACAGTGCATAATTTTATAAAAAAGCAATGCTGAAATTTCAAACAAAAACAGAAGAAATCATCCTCAGGGAGAGGTACAGCATAATTAGGATCTCATTACACTCTCTGCACAACACCTTGAACAGTTTGTCAGTAACTTTCTCTCCTTCCTCTATAAATTAGAGTGTCTGAGCAAAACAATAAAAATGGTAATTTACAGAAACTCAGGACAGTAAGATCAGACAGAGTTATTGCTTTGAAGCACAATATATGAATTATGACCTCACMTAGGTAAGTTTTATGGCAGAAAGGTCATTAGCAAGTTTGTTGTCTATGCTTTTTCCAACAGAGTGTGTGAAGCTATGAGGAAATATGTACAAATCGTTTTCAAAAGATGCTCATTGTCTTCCTCTTATTGCTACAATTTTCTCAGATTCTCATGGGGTGTGAGTCAGTCTTTTCCCTTTTGGAGGAAAAGCCACTGGTTGGGATGTTAAGGTAGCTTGCCTTCTCATTGTTGTCAGAAATCACAGAGTGTGTGTTCCTTAATAACTGGCCTCAGCTTACTTTGTTAACATTAAGSCTTATTCCAGTCACATCTGCCTAAAATAAAAATTTCTCAGGAATGCTGTCATGTGCAGCAATACCTTTGAATGACCCAGACTGAGTGCGTGACAAAGGAGTCCCAAATCAGGTTTTCTCAACTTTTTTGTAAGAACCTTCGAAAATCTGTCCACATCAAYTGTTGCTTTGCATTGCACAGTGATGCTGTTATGCTCTTCAGGGAACCAGGATTAAAGGCTCCTTTCTCCTCATTCTCTATATCCCATTTTCTTTGGTTCTTTTCCTTCATWGTTTTGGACCTTCTGTAGACTGAGCTCAGAGCTGGGCAGAGGTGAGCCTTGTGTAGCATCACCTGGATTTGAAATCTGCCTTGAAGAAAGGCAGGACACGTCTCTCAGGAGCAGACTTCTGGATTCTCTTTTCTTCATGATGCTTTGTAGGAACATGACTGATTGGCTTTGTGGATCTGRTTGCTGAGAGTGATGGTTTATTTCATATGAACCATTGAACTCCATTCATCTGGAAACGACTTTGATTGTTGTTGACCTTAAGCTGAGTCAGTGAGTGAGAACGAAATGTTCTGGTTCTCCTTCTCACCTTAGGACCCTTGCATTCCTCTCTTTGTGTAATGTGAAGCTATGCACAGGGGCAAGCACTTTTACAAATAATATTTGCCCACCAAATGCCGGTGAAAACAGGCCTGTTTAATATATGAAACACATTTGATAGCATATAATTAAAATGCTATATCAATATTATTTCAGTATGAGTGCTCAAGGAATTTTAATTTTCATTGGAGTTTCTTATACAGTCTCTTGTCTCCCCAGAGAAGTTTATCTTCAGGGGTTTTATGGTATTTGAGGGGGATTCTCTTAGTCTTGTACAAATGTCTTGGATTTCATTAACGTAGAGCAGGGTCCAGTGGCAAATTAACCAGAGCTGTGATGGATCTATCCATAGAGAGGAATGTTTTTTTGGTTAACTGGGCCCTGGAATCTAACACAGTACATGGTGTGGGAACATGGCAGAAAATCCTGGGTACACAGAATAGAAAGTAGCATAGGACATGAGTGAATTGCTGTTCACAAGTCTCTGACTTCTTTGCTTCTATCCACTAACCCTTCTCCCTTGCAGAGTATTCTCATTAAAGACTATCACATACTTGAAAGGAAAGCAAAGGAAGCTCAATCTACAGGAGAAGCATCACCCTGCTGCCTCCCAGTGTGCCATGCCTCTTCTCTCTGAAGGGCATAAACTCTTGACCTGAGGACAGATGATGAGCAGCAACCTAAAAATAATTTGCTTCTGCTGGCTACTCAGCATCTGGCACCAATGAGGGGCAGCTGAAATGCTTTTGTTAATATCTCTTCCACATGTTTCCTGAGCATTTTCCCAAAGCAGCTTAGCTCTGCGCAGTGAAGCCTCATTTCCTAATGCCAGACTGAAAGTGTATACCAGGGGATAATTGCAAAGCCATGTTACTTCATCCAGTCACATCATCTGTGCCCACTCCCTGTAAATCCTGGAGAATGACTGATGTGAAATGGTGACACAGGAGCATTGCATGATTCATAATGCATGTTAAATAAAACACAGGGTTGCAGGGGAAGCAGGCAATCTTTCTTTTAAAACAAGACTTAGCTTTTTAGATAGTGAGTTTACACAAGGCTGTGGTCAGACTAGGCGTTTTCAGAAAGCTGAATAAAAGAACAGATTGTAATAATGCCAGCTGACCCCTTCAGCTTTAATTTAGCAACTGTGGGTAATGTTGAAAATTACTGGATGGATAAAAAGTGACTTAATCTCCTGAATCTCTGGCACACTGTACAACTCCAAAATTCCTGTTGTCATATCTTAAGGGCTACTGTTCTCTGTGAATGAGGGCTTGGAGCTACTGGAATGATGCCTGCCTGTACTCCTAATGCACCTTTATTTGCTTTACAGGCGTGATTGTGACTGTTTCTCAGGCACTGAGAGATAGGTCAGGGATCTGTGTTCTCGATTTACAAAGCACCTGCTTTGGGGAAGAGCTTCTGGGCAGAGCTATAACAACACAATTCTGGTTGGAGCCGAGACATAAACGGCAAAGTCGCATCCGTGCAGCCACTTTGGGGTGTGAAATCTCATTTCTCTACTTTCTCCCCTTTTAACATTGAAGACATTTTGCATTCTGACTTCCCCAAACTGTCTTTGCCYGAAGTCTGCAAAAATGAAAGTACAGAAAATACATTACATCTTTAGGAGAGGAGTAAAAAAAAGAACCAACAGAGTCTGTTCTCAGACGAGTCTTGTGCTAGCTCTGCTGGAAGGGCTTCTCCTTGGACCACTGCACTGGTTATTTATGAACAATGAAGAGAAAAATAGACAAGGGGTCACTGTTGCACCTGGCCTTGCTTTTAACTTATCTCTCTATCTCCTAAATGTCAAATCTTTATGCTTGGGATATGGAGCTTGTTCATCCTGGTGGGAGAGAAAGAGAGAGGGCWGGGAGGAATTCATCATCCTTTTTTAATAGTCCATTTCCTGATAATGAAGGCAGGGCCAAACATCAAACAGAATAAAGACATTTGTTTCATGATTAATGCACTGTTTTTTTTCCAAAAGTTTAAAAAACTATTGTTACAACTGGGTTTGTTTCTGAGTCAAAATTTCTCAAGTATTTGAGGTGAATAGAGAGGTTTGGCAGAGGAAGCTGAAGAGTGGGTCAGGTATTTATAACTTGTACTAGTAACTTCTGTTTTGTGCAGATAAATGAGTATCAGACACTGTTAAGCAGATAACTGGTTTTCAAAATTTACAATATATCTTTTGCAATTGTCTCTTAATTTTTTTCTAAGTTGAAATTGGTGAAATGCTGCATACTTCTTCACTGGATGGATTCACTCTCCCCGATGGATTCTTCACTGGATGGGTTCACTCTCCCCTGATAGACTGAAATACTTAAAAATTTGCTTTATTCATCACATTATCTGCACAGGGAAGCAAGTGACTTGTCTCTATAAAATTAATAATGGCCAAGGAATGGGCTGCTTCAACTTGGGTTTTGCATTTCCTTTGGCACATAAGCAAAGGCTTTATTCTGCTGCCTATGAAGTGACTTCTGAGCTGTTCATGAAATTTTTCACCTCAATTTCACACTTGATAGATCTTAAAGGTGTTGTGGTGTTTTTATTTCCCTTGAAGGTCTCTTCATGTGCTAAAACACTTTGTTCAGCCTTGACTAGCATTGCTTTGTGAGAAAGTCTTTGGAGGTGTTGGCTKCAAGGAGAGGGCACCTGAACTCTTTAGAGGAGTGAGAAGAAAAAGGAATGCTTTTAATCTCCCCTCTTGCTGTCTTTTTTTAGTTYGGGGTGGAACAGTATGTTGCAGTCCCAGGGAGATGTCTATGTCATATTCTGAACTAGGAAACTGGAGATRTAATCATGGAGATTCTTAATTTTTGTAACAGAGGTAAGACTTTGCTAAGACTATGTCACTGACAACATGTCCCTTCTTTAAGATGTTGCTATGTTCTGTGTTCTTGGTGCAGCTATATATCTTTCTGRGAAATGTTGCTGTATCAAATAGTCAGAAAGAAAAAGACTTCATGACTCAAAGATGAAGTGGAAACAAAAGGATTTATATGTGTGTGTGTGTGTATATGCACACAAAATGAAAATCTACAGAAATACATAGTAATAAAATAAATGGCAGGTTATGTAAAAACAAAAAAATAAGTTATTAGGGAAACAAAAGAAAAAAAMCAGAAAAGCAAATTCAACGAAAACGAAGGATTAAGAGTGTGAATACCTGAGCAACAAAGTAAATTTTGAAAATTAGGTGACATGTTAGTAGGTGGGTATTTGGAAAGGGAATAAAAACCCCATTAACTATTACTCTGTGTGCCTGTAAAGAAGAATTCATTTCCACCTGATGGAAAATCCTACAGATCTCTACTACCTGAGAAGACTGATGGCAAATATCCATGGCAAATCTTTTAAAGCCAGTGGGCTGAGTTAACTTGTACTAATCTTGCAGGGAAAAGTTGGCTGCAGAGATGACTGATGCACATCAGTGTGATGAGATGCTTTGACAGCACTGCTGTCTTCTGATTCATGTTTCTGGGTTTTTTTTTTGTATTAAGGCAATGTTATAGGTCAAAATCAAGGTACATGAAAAATCCTTCAGCTGCTTGCAAATGAGGAGCTCTCATCAATTAAGGGAGATGTTGTCAAGACAGTCACAAGACTGAAACCAGTGCTTATTTTTAGCAACAGTCTAAGTTCATTACTGAGGAAATGTGGAGATAACACAGAAATCAGCAGACTGTTAAATTGAGGGATCGCAGCAATGTGATAAGCAAGGTTGTTCAGCCATTTTCAAATGACAGCTCATAATAAAGGACCAAAGAAAGCTGGAAATGACTGCAGAACATGGGCTTTGGGCCTGGAGAGGTGCCTGTGCAGAGATTTGAGCAACAGCCCTCTGCAGAGAGTGGCAGTAAGGCAGTGCTGGGCTGTACAAAGCAACAGGACCAGGGAGGCAGTGTCACCCTCTGTAACAATGCTGCTGAGCTCTGGTTGTCAACACAGAGGGTCTCTGGGAAAGAGAAAAATGTGAAACTGAAGACAGAAGAATAGGTGCATGCAAGTGTTTTGAAGGCTGAAGAATGCACCCTGCAGGTGGATATAGAGGTGTCTGGGAGATGGTTTGATTGATGTGTGTCTTCACAGGAAGCACATGCCAGCTATGAAAAGAGGAGGAAGGCAGCACAGTGAATGCTAGCAGCTGATCCCGTGCAAATTTCAAAGAGTAGCAACTCATTAGTGAAGTACATAAGCCTTCAGGACAAGCCAGTGAGTAGATTTGCTGCCCTTTAAATTCTTCAAATCAAAATCCAATGCCTTTCATTTGGCAGGTTCATGAGTTTAGCACGGGAACAAATGGATGAAACTTAATCACATGCGATGTACTGGAGGAACAACAAATAACCTGGTAGTCCCCTTAGGCCTTAAGCTRTGTGAACAGAGTATGTGATTTTTCTCTCTAGCTGGTAGGAGTGGAAAAGGAATGATCATATCTAATCATGTATTTCGAGAAGTCTTAACTCATTAGTTCATATCACCTGAGATACTGATTTGAATAGTGATGGCAAATGGAGTCCTGGGGAGCTGCGCTGCTCCTTGTTCCAAGTGAGATTTRCCATCTCATTTTACATTGATACACTAATGGACTGGCACAGCCATCTCTCCTGACACTTATTTATTTACAAATTCACAAATCATGAGGATGATTCMAATTTTAGAAAGCCGCTATTGTTTATTCTGTATGTTTGTATTCATTATAGYAAAAAAATACCTTGTAAAGCAGCAACCAACTAGTACTCTATCTTTTAATTTCTGGCCTTGACTAGGACAGTCATTAGCAGGACCAATTCAAAGGCAGACTATGTCAACTAYGACAGAATAATATTATTGGAACTTACTATTTGGTGAGTTACTTTTAATGAATGTAGTGAGGACTGCAATGATTTATGAATTTGGAGGCAATTAATCRTAATCGCAATGTAAGAAGACAGGAAAGAAACTGAAAAGAAATTATATTTCTGCAGATAGCGGAAACAAATGGACTTGGAGGTCTATTAAGCAATGCCTCTTCTTGAGCACATCAGTCCTGGAACTTGGCTCTGGGATATTTGCATGGTAAAGGTGCTCTGCTTTCCTACAATTGTTTGGGAAAATGAAGCAAAGCTGCATGCTTTTTCTTGGTGCTTATACTCACRAGAACAGCTGAAGTATCAGATTAGTGATGTTAAACATGGACCTGAGCCTGCAAATTTCTGCATCTGATTCCATTTAAGTGCATTGCCATAAGGTTTAAACTACTTAAGACTTGCATTACTTGTTTTAAAACATGTCTGTATGTATACAGTACATACACACATACCTGCAAATAAAGATAAATGTGCTCCAGCCAAAGAGGAAAAATAATAAAGATCAAGTACCTATCAAAATGTACAAAATAAAATTAGYTTTCAGCATGGCAGTGGGGTTCTGTAGGTCGTTACTACATGCATGTGGAACACCTGCAGTACTATTGTGGATGTACCTAAAGCCTGCAACCACTAAGGAGGAGTTTCCCTATGTTGTTTGGGGGGTATTTGTGTGAACAGATATGAAATRGTTATCTGAAAGCTTGACAGCAGCAGTATAAAAACATGTTTTTCAAAAATGTCAGGAATGTTTTGTGGTCTGATATTCTGGTACATTCCATGCTACTGATTCAAAGAAATGCAAACAAACAAGAACCCTCATCATGCAATTACTTACCTGGTTAAAGTTACAGGGTTTCTTAGATGCTTCCATGCTAACACAGTGGAATTCCTAAGGGGATTTTTGAAGGTAATTGTCAAAACAGTAAAATAAATGTACATCTGTGAGTCTGTTATATCTTCTATGGTGTAGCTTTATCATCTGTGGGCACTTCACTATGATACTGCATGACAGAACTGCAGCTTCTCTGTGAACTTTTTCTCTTTTACATTTGGTTTTCTATATTACAAATGTCAGGTCCTGGTTTATCTTTATTGTCCTTGGCAGCTTTTGCAGAAAATTTGCAAGATAACATCASTTGTATCCAAACCTTGTGATATACTTTTCTTATCATTCTCAAGGACTGACAAAAAGAGATGAAGAGATAGGTTCCTGCTCAGTGAAGCCACATGTGTTTCCCATGCACAGAAAGTACACCTAAATCCGGGGCTTAGGTGGGGTAGGAATGCAAGGTATGTCTGCAAACACTCCACAGCACACAAAACAGACACAAAGACAGCTTTTGTCTCAGTGAATTTGGTTATTTACATCACTGTGACCATGCCTGCAGWTGCTGCTGTGGAATACAGAGGGTCTGAAACAAGTTTTGCCCATGCAATCCAAGTCCGTGATTTTTAATTGATTTCTTCAAAATTTTGGTGTTTGCAGCAATATTAGTTTGAGGCTGTGAAAAATAACTTGTATGGTCATTCCAAGCAGTAAGAGGAAAGTAAAATCCATGTTTATGTTTGAGATTGTTTACAGCTAAGCACCCTAAAGTCTTTCGGTTGGGTGCTCCCTACTGCATTGTGTTGAAGGAGATGCTATCAGGAGACCCAAGATCCCCAAAGACATTAAATACACAGTATACACTGTCTTCTGGCAGTTTTAGGCATCTGGGGATGTTTAAGGGCATGGCCCTTAAACAAGAGGCCATTGTTTGCAAAGGGACTCAGGCACTGGTGTCTTTAGTGTTGTAATACTTAACTGACTCAATTTAGTTTTTAAAAATTTAAAATTCTATGGCTGAGACCTCAAAGGAATGGGGCGGTTTAAATCAGTGGGTGGTCAGATTTCTGCTTGTTTATCCAATAATTTTCCAGTAGAAAATGCAAAAAGCTTTCATAGGTACAAAGATTTCCTTCTTCCATGATGAACATGGAAGAATACCAGTTCMGAACTTTTCCTTTGTCATTTCTGTCTTGAATCTTGACTTTTTGGTCTCATTGTTGCAGGGCTTCTGTAGAGAGTTAGAAAGGTTTTCATCTCAGTGCCAAGAAATGTGGGTTTGCAATCTGTTATGTGCAAAAAAATGATCTAACCCCTCAAAAGTGAGCCATAAAATGCAGAACTGAGCAGACTCATGTCTCTGGAGACAATTTGAGAGAGTTAGAAATAGATTACTCTGTCTATGGAAACTGCAGACTTTCTTGATTTACTCTGCATAAATTTTCTCAGTAAGTGGGTAAAATGGTACCCAGTGGCAGAATAATGAATTCACTACGGATCTCCAAAGTTTCAAATGAGTGCTGTGAAAACTAGACTATTCTCTCTCAATCTGAGACAAGTTTTTAATGTGCTTGAGATCCGTGCAAAGTATTCATGAGCCAAAATTAAGCTCAATATCAAAAACTTCATTAGTCTTTGAAATATTAACCTTTGGTTGTACTCTCTTTGTATCGTTTCCTAAGATCTATTGAAGAGTGTTGCAAGCTGAAAAATTTACCTGTGCATTCCTGAATACCCTAGCTGTGCAATTAGGTAATTGAAACTTTGTAGTACATAACATTTAGGGTAATTCTCTCATCTCTTAAGATTAAATATCAAGATCTCTCTGATGGAAGCAGTTATTTAAACCACCCATCTATGCTTCCCCCCCCCCAAAAAAAAAAAAAAAAGTTTAGAAAACACTGCGTTATTTGGGGGATTTTTTTGTTTGTTTGGATCATGTGACAGCTTCTCAATTCTGCCTCTCTTCCACAAGAGCTTTTAAATTTGAATTATTTCTGGTCATATTCTTCAAGAATAACAAAACTCCTCATGCTGTATACTTAACTAACTCTGAGAGATCTGAGACAGTAATTTAAAGCTAACTGCTTGCTAAATCACAGGTTACCACCTTTCTCTTAGTCAGGTGAAACTTTTTCAAGCACATTTAATTATTAGTATTTTAAGAGATACAGAGAATTTGCAGTGAAGCCTAAGACATCCTTCAGCTGATGGGACCTAYACATGAAATCCAGTCCAGAAAAGGCACCAAAGAACTTTCAGCATCAATCAAGAAGAGAGGTGAAGAGGAAGAGAGAGGCAGCACTACTTGCCCACATATGAAGTCAAGAGGTCAGTGACAGAAAAAGGAAAAAAAAAATATTTTATTTCATTTATTTCAGATTTGCGTGACAAATACGTTGTCTTTAAAATCAAACTGGATTGCTTCGTGATGATCAAATAAGTTACAGAGGTAGGATGCTGAGTATTAAGGACTTTACATAACAGCCACCTCTCATCACACTTTTAAAACATGAACCAATTTGTCTCCAGCACATTCCTGGATGAATAACTGCACTGTTGTCTAAAGGCTGGTAAGCTTGAAACTCATAAATGTGTGTGTGGGGGGGAAGCCCAAGATTTCACAGAAACAGTTTTCCTGCCTCCTGTTTCATTGTGGTTGACAATACATCTCCTACCATTCCTTGCTTGCAGACTACCATTAAAAGGTATATTTTCTTAAAAGCCTCTTTTATTAATTTYCAAGAAGATGAGAATGTCTATAGAGAAAGCCAGTGCTGTAGATGAAGTTTGGACAAAATCCCATGAAGCATTATATGATTTTGGTTTTATACAGTTCAGCCAGTCACATCTTTCTTCTCCTTTGAGACAGATGTATTTTGAAAGAACTACATTAAGTTGAAAAATGTATGCCTTGCCTTAACACTGAGTTTTATAACCTGTCCTTTCATATGTGTGTGTGTGTTTGAGATTACTTTATTAATTGCAAAGAAAACATCCTTTAGGGATTACACTAAACCTTTTCTTTTACAATCAGTAAGAAGGCATTTCAGATCATATCCACTGATATTTATAATATGGATTTTGCTGGTCTAACATCTTACCTGTTTTACTCCYAAGCAAGAATAATATTCTGGCAAAAGTAGGCTGCACCTGTGTCACAAGACAGACAAAGGAAATAAATGAACTGCCTGGTTAAGACCTGGAACTGATTTGTAAAGCTTTTCTATAAGCTCTAGTGAGGGGAAATACTTTGCTGATGTATGTCTTATTTCTACTAAAGAGAGTTTTCCAGGATAGTTTGGCTAGTAAATCTCCACTGGGGTAGGCAAGGATAGTAGTGTGGACTCTGTACCTTGTCTTGGATAAAAGCATGCAGAGTGCTGTTAGTGTTGCAAGATGGTGTTACTGCAGTGCTGTGGTTCTGCCCAGAGCTTCATGAAAGCWGTATCTCAAAAAAATTTACTAATGGGCAAGGACTGGATGTACTGAATGTACCAGAAGGATGGAAAGACAGAGAGAAGTAAAAAGTAACTCACCCTGACTATAGTTACTCCTGTTCACATGGAGATTATGTAAGGATTAAGAGAGTCTTTATATCAAAACCAAGGTGTACAGAAAGAGTAAAATGAAGGATTACAGGGAGTTTGAAATCAAGGTAGAACCTTGCATGGGAATTCAAAGTTATTGAGCAGTTGATTTCAATGGAATTAACTCTGTACCCTTTGTATATGGGTTACAGCAAGTCCAGCCACCAAGACCCTCAGCTTTAAGGATGCAAGTTGTCCTGCTGACATGGCATATTTGTGCCGGTTAAAGTGAACATATTCCCAAGGGTTGGCCAAGCCACACCTTTACTAGGGRATCTGTCCATTGAGAAAAACATGGATTTTTATCTTAGGAATCAAACTCTCACCCAGAAGGTGGCTATTGCTCTGCTTAGTTTTAAATGCAAAACTCTCCAGGTCCAAGCTCTGCTTAGTTTTATATGCAATGGCATTGTGTTGGCTTAGGTAGCTGCCATCCTGTCCTTCTGTCTACTCGTGCATTCGGTTTTCATGTCCTTCCACCACAGCTTGCTGCTCCTTTGTGCAACTGCAGCTGTTTGTGAAGCTGCCTGGGAAGCTGAAACCCTGAAGTGAGCCGGGAGAAAGAATACTGCTCTGTACTTCAGCCTTGTTTGGCATTTTGCCCTATGAAGCCACCRCATTAATGCCCATATAGCTCCTTAAAAGCCACACAGAAAATGATAAATATTTTAAAAAYTTATTTTAAAATTTAATTGGCGAAAGGACTGAGACTCCTCAGAGAACTACACCTATGCTGAAGTAAGAAGTATTTGTAATCATACTCCAAAGTTGACAGCTACATCCTTCYACCCTGAGGATGGGTTTGACCCATTTCCTTTAACAGAGAGAAAGCTCTTGTACCCTTCCTTTTTCGGATTTAAGAATAGAACGACTTTCACCCAAGAGACATGGGCTTTAATTCTGTAGACTCAAGTTTTCCACGGCTTTTCTGCCTTGCGTTTCTTTTGCCTAAGCATAGAAGGCGCTCTTACACTGCCGTCTGCAGCTGGGAAAAGCTGCTCATGGAGCAGCAGCTTCTTGAACTGTTGGTTTTGGCCGAGTAAAGCAGCCAATGGTCCTGTCCCRGGACATGAGGCAGAGCCGATAACAAATAAGCAAACACATAAATCTGTATTTCTGCAAAGGTAAATACCTTTATGCAAAGGTAAATAAAGTTATTTGTATTTAGGGAAAGAAAAGGTCCATTGAGAAATAGCATTGTAAAAAGTTGTGAGTTGCTGTAAGCCATGATGCCTTTTCCATGTATGAAATCCTGCCAATCAATGTATGTTTACGCACAGGTTCTCAGCTGTTCAAATTGCCTGCCTTGCACTGGTTTGAATTGCCTGAAATGGTTTTGATAAGCATAAGAACACAATGTAACATATAGATAAACGTGCACATGCCTAAGTGTATGCACATGCATGTGGATGCACGTGTGCAGATACACATRTACATATGTGTGTATATGTATATCTGTGTGTGCACTGAAATGTAACTCTCTTTACACTCATGTTGAGACCAGTAAAAAAATAAAAGTGGGTTAGAATTAGTTTTGACTTATGACAAGTCTTGATTTGGTCTTAGGTGGGTTGGAGAAGCAGGTGATAAGGCACCTCCCACTCTCCTCTCCTCTCCTCTCCTCTCCTCTCCTCTCCTCTCCTCTCCTCTCCTCT